>NC_142030.1:57002075-57313950 GCF_982192425.1 Myodes glareolus
CTCTCTGTTGGAGTCTCTCCTTCCGTTAGAGCCAGTCTTAAGCAAAGGCCATTATCAAGGTCTGCAAGTAGCTAAGCCTGGGGGTGAGACATAGTCCTGGGCACAGCACTTTTCAAATTTCTGTATACCACCAAACACCCTGGGATTCTTGTTGAGAAGCAGGTAACCCAGACAGCCTGGTGTGGGCCCGAGAGTCTGCACTTCTAACAAGGTCTAGGCAACACCAGTGCTGTTGGCCCACAGGCCATACTCTGAGCCATGGGTTCCAATCACCCTTACCCTTTGGATTAGGACGACAGGAAGTCTGCTGTTTCAGCATCCTGCCTGCTGTGTTTCTCTTCACAGATAGCCAGAACGCCACGTGCATGGAGCCCACTGAGCTGTCAGGGTGGCCCATCACACGGGTGGGGAACCCTCTCCAGTACATGTGCATCACACACCTGGACCACCAAGACTACATCTTCCTACTGCTCATCGGCTTCTGCATTTTCGCTGCCGGCACCGTGGCTGCCTGGCTCACGGGTGTGTGTGCTGTGCTATACCAGAACGCCCATCGAAAGTCGGGTGGCGAGGACACCGAAGATGAGTCGGGGAATCGGGTCACCAACCAGATTTTTCGAAGCAACTCTTACTTCGGCCCGAGCCGATTCCCTCAGCGGACCTAGCTATCAGACAGTACTACCAATTGTGCCTTTCCTGGTCCGGTTCCCTGCTTTCTCTCTCGCCCTCCCATCTTACCACCACTGTCTTAGACACTGAAGACTCCCAGTAAAATAAAAAAGTATTGGGTGGTCGTTTCTGAGGCTGGTCTCTTCCTGCTCCACCAGCCCATACCTACTTCCTTGAGCTCAGCAGACAAACGAAGTCCAGAAAGGTTGTTGGATTCATCTAAATGCCAAGGAAGTTCACCCTAAAAGCAAGTGGACTCGTATTTAATTACTATGCCTCAAAAGTAAATGCTGGAGAGAGATGAAAAATCTAAGCTAAAATCTTTCTCAAAAAACAATCTGCAGAGAAGTCAAAAGTACTGTGTGGCCATGAGCTATCTTCACATCCCATCTCATAATTATCTCAATGGTCAGATGATATCAGTCTAGCCTACCAGTGAGAACCTGACCACTGTCCACAAACAGTTAACAACATAAGCACAGGCTTATCATCTAATATAATCAGCTATAATTACATGTTACAATGCCTTGGCTAAATAGAGGTGTGAGAGACACAGGGTGTCACTAGTAACAGAATTCTTATCAAATGCCTAGCACTTAATCAGCTCTGTATACAATCTCACCTCCTAGGTTAATTCTCTCAACAGCGTGGTCAAGCGGTTAATGTGACCCTTGTATTTCTAAGGTACTCGGCCACAGAGTAGCAAACTCTAATTTGCAGGAGTGTGGTAAGAAGCAGAGCGATTGTTGAACTGTTGGCTGCCTGACACCAAAACTGATGCCCTGTGCCTCTATGCTCCATGAGCGGCTGTCCTCCCTGAAGTGCTCGGCCGAGCAGAGCACACGGTTGTGGTCCCACTGTTGGTGTTGCACACTCAGCAGTGGAGTGCACACAGGTGCGGTCCCACTGTCGGTGCTGCACACTCAGCAGTGGAGTGCACACAGGTGTGGTCCCGTTGTTGGTGCTGCACACTCAGCAGTGGAGTGCACACGGGTGCGGTCCCACTGTCGGTGCTGCACACTCAGCAGTGGAGTGCACACGGGTGTGGTCCCACTGTCAGGGCTGCACACTCAGCAGTGGAGTGCACACGGGTGCGGTCCCACTGTCGGTGCTGCACACTCAGCAGTGGAGTGCACACGGGTGTGGTCCCACTGTCAGGGCTGCACACTCAGCAGTGGAGTGCACACGGGTGCGGTCCCGCTGTCGGTGCTGCACACTCAGCAGTGGAGTGCACACAGGTGCGGTCCCACTGTCGGTGTTGCACACTCAGCAGTGGAGTGCACACAGGTGTGGTCCCACTGTTGGTGTTGCACACTCAGCAGTGGAGTGCACACAGGTGCGGTCCCACTGTCGGTGCTGCACACTCAGCAGTGGAGTGCACACGGGTGCGGTCCCGCTGTCAGGGCTGCACACTCAGCAGTGGAGTGCACACGGGTGCGGTCCCGCTGTCAGGGCTGCACACTCAGCAGTGGAGTGCACACGGGTGCGGTCCCACTGTCGGTGCTGCACACTCAGCAGTGGAGTGCACACGGGTGCGGTCCCGTTGTTGGTGCTGCACACTCAGCAGTGGAGTGCACACGGGTGTGGTCCCATTGTCGGTGTTGCACACTCAGCAGTGGAGTGCACACGGGTGTGGTCCCACTGTCGGTGCTGCACACTCAGCAGTGGAGTGCACAGGGTGTGGTCCCACTGTCGGTGCTGCACACTCAGCAGTGGAGTGCACACGGGTGCGGTCCCACTGTCAGGGCTGCACACTCAGCAGTGGAGTGCACACGGGTGCGGTCCCACTGTCAGGGCTGCACACTCAGCAGTGGAGTGCACACGGGTGCGGTCCCGCTGTCAGGGCTGCACACTCAGCAGTGGAGTGCACACGGGTGTGGTCCCACTGTCGGTGCTGCACACTCAGCAGTGGAGTGCACACAGTGTGGTCCCGTTGTTGGTGCTGCACACTCAGCAGTGGAGTGCACACGGGTGTGGTCCCATTGTCGGTGTTGCACACTCAGCAGTGGAGTGCACACGGGTGTGGTCCCACTGTCGGTGCTGCACACTCAGCAGTGGAGTGCACAGGGTGTGGTCCCACTGTCGGTGCTGCACACTCAGCAGTGGAGTGCACACGGGTGCGGTCCCACTGTCAGGGCTGCACACTCAGCAGTGGAGTGCACACGGGTGTGGTCCCACTGTCGGTGTTGCACACTCAGCAGTGGAGTGCACAGGGTGTGGTCCCACTGTCGGTGCTGCACACTCAGCAGTGGAGTGCACACGGGTGCGGTCCCGCTGTCAGGGCTGCACACTCAGCAGTGGAGTGCACACGGGATGGTCCCACTGTCAGGGCTGCACACTCAGCAGTGGAATGCACAGGGTGTGGTCCCACTGTCGGTGCTGAACACTCAGCAGTGGAGTGCACACGGGTGCGGTCCCACTGTCAGGGCTGCACACTCAGCAGTGGAGTGCACACGGGTGCGGTCCCGCTGTCAGGGCTGCACACTCAGCAGTGGAGTGCACACGGGTGCGGTCCCACTGTCGGTGCTGCACACTCAGCAGTGGAGTGCACACGGGTGCGGTCCCGCTGTCAGGGCTGCACACTCAGCAGTGGAGTGCACACGGGTGCGGTCCCACTGTCAGGGCTGCACACTCAGCAGTGGAGTGCACAGGGTGTGGTCCCACTGTCGGTGCTGAACACTCAGCAGTGGAGTGCACACGGGTGCAGTCCCACTGTCGGTGCTGCACACTCAGGAGTGGAGTGCACACGGGATGGTCCCACTGTCAGGGCTGCACACTCAGCAGTGGAGTGCACACGGGTGCGGTCCCGCTCTTAGTGCTGCACACTCAGCAGTGGAGTGCACACAGGTGCGGTCCCGCTCTTAGTGCTGCACTCCTGAAAGGAAAGGAGAAGAGAAGGGCAGCTCAGTGCAGGCCTGAAGACACACTCCAGGTTTCTTCATGCTTGCTACCCAGATCAAACCAAACTCCTGGCGGTGGTGCAGATGATAATCCCCATCCATGAAGGCAGCTGTCCCTAAATTCCCACTAGACCGAGTCTTACCTGGAAATCTCTGATCACCACTTCCCTCCAGTTTGTCTAGGGCAATGACCTAGAGCGTAAGCCTTGAATGAGAAGCTGAGACCCGCTGCCCAGCTTTGTATTTAGTCGCTATGTCAATTCAGGCTTCCCGCTCCTAAGAATGATCTGAAGTGCAGACAGCCTCTTCTTTCATGATCCTCTCTGCTCTACGATGGTGCCTCCTACACAGCAGGGGCTCAGTGTCAGCCATTGCGTTCCACTCAAAGCCCAGCCCAGCAACTGACTGTGTGGTCCTGAAGTGAGGAGTGGCCGTGGATGAGTTATCTCGCTTCTGTACGGTGCCTCCGCACATGACATGAGTGACAGTTTATGTCATCCAGGGAAATTGTGAAAATAAAATGAGTGTCAATCATGAAAATCTATTTTAGTAAATATTTGTGTTGTGGAATAACTTCAGACTTACAGACAACTTGCGATGAAAGTCTCCATGTACCTTACCCAGCTTCTGCTAAAGTCACCTCATATTACAATGGTGTATTTGTCAAAACTAACAAGCATATTGGAACATCACTCTTTTGCTTTGTTTTGCCTTTTTTTTGAGATAAGGTTTCTCTGTGTGGTCCTAACTGTTCTGGAACTTGCTCTGTAGACCATACTGGTCTTGAACTCACAGAGATCCACCTGCCTCTGCCGCCTGAGTACTGGGATTAAAGGTGTCTGCCTCCACCGCCCAGCAGAAATACCACTTTTAATTAAAATCTAGGCTTATCTGGAGTTTACCAGTCTTCTCTTAATGCCCTTTTTCTGTTCTATGATCCAGTGCAGAACACCACACTGGCATTTGGAACATTTTTATAACAACAGTAATTATCTCTCACCTATATTAGTTCTAGAAGCCAGACATTGTGTGTGCATACACATGTATACAAATTATTAAATCATTAGAATCTTATGAGGTCAGTATTATTCAATTAGAGTATGAAATTAAGACTTAAGAGATAAAATTGTTTGCTAAATGTTACACAGCTAACAAGGCCAGAAGTCAAAACATTTCTGATATATAGTTTTCTTCAAGATTTTTTTCAGTGTTTTTATTAATCCTTTGAGAATTTCATACCATATATTTCGGTCACATTCACCCCCAGCACCAAACTATTAATCAATACGACCTCAGAAATTTAGACTACCAAGAAAGTCTTGGCAGAAGAAATGGAACTGCCGTTTTCCACAATAGCATTTCCGTGAACAGCAGCTCATGCCACAGAGGGGTCTGAGAAGCTGGTCTAAAGGGCCCTGAGAAGGCCATGGGGCATGGGGGTTCCAGTACTTCTTCGTGGAGACACAAGGCAACAGAGTGCTGAGTGGGAGATAGGCACACAGTTAGGAGGAGCACGAGGGGCGCGCACACCCTGTGTGTAGTAGGGAGTGTGTCAGATGCTTTCCAGAAAGAAGACATCTAAACTGGGGCTTAAGGGTTGAGATAGGATTATCCCAAGTGGCAAAGTGGGGAGGCAGGTGACAAGAAGGCTTTCTGAGCACCAAGAGCTGCGTGCATAAAGGCTGGACATGGGAAGAGCCTAGTACATGACTGCCGCTAGAGTACACAGTGGGAGAGGAAGAGGAAACACGATGCTAGAGAAAGAGGCAGACCCACATGCTGAGATCCCTTCCATCAGATGGGATTACGATAAGCTACCACGTATAGCAGATAACTCCAATATATTACTGACCTAGCACACTTCTTTCTTGCTTGCTTGTGTAAAATCATGTGGGGAAAGCAGCCTCTCCCCTGTCCTATAGCTACAGAACCTAGAACATGAGCCCCGGAAAAAGGAAACGAAGGTACGTTTCTAGCCTGAGCAGTTAATGACGCGTGTATATATGGGTATGGCGGCCCCAGCTTTACCGTAAGGAAAAGCATAGGCCAGGAAGATGAAAGCTATGGCAACAAAAAGACAAACAAAAACTGCCTCTACCTCATCAAGGTATGGAATTTGAATTTCCTCCCGAAATATACTCGAGAATTTTATTCACAAAATGATAGCTGACTAATTTTTGCTGTGGATAGCTCATTCTTGGGCTGGAGCATTTGCTTGGCATACTTGAGATTCTGAGTTTGTCCCATCACTGCAAAAAGAAGAGGAGAAGGAGGGGGAAGAAGAGTCTCTCCCACTCACCCTGGCTGTTGGGTACAGAAGAGATGAGCAAGGCCTGAGGGAGCCTGAGAGGGAGACGGTGTGAGAACAGCACTGCTGCATCTTCCACAGCAAAATTAGGGAACCCAACCAAGGGCAGTAGACATGGGGACAAAGAGAACTGGAGGAATTTTAGAAGTAAGAACAGTAGCACAGCTTGATGGGTGGCTAAGCATGAAGATGAGGGAGAATTATTGGAGGGAAGATTAGAAAAACTAAGTGTGCCTAAAGTTCAGATTTGAACTGCCAGGGAGCTGGTAGCACAAGTCACTAAAAGTCTCCCAGCACCCTAGAGACAAGAATAAAACAAACACCTGGCTAATCTATACAATGTGAGGAAGAGAAGGGGGCATGTGGAAGACCCAGGAGCTAACTGCTCCCTCTCGGAGGAGTCAATAGACAGTATCTAAAACTGGAAAGTCACGGAGGAGCACTGTGTGTCTTCTGGAGGGATCAAGAGCAGTGCGGTGTTTGACGTGTCTGTCTCGCGGGGACAGACACAGCACAGGCCGGAGACTTGTGTACCAGCTGCTGCTCTCTAAAGATGCGCATGGAAACGCCATACCAATGGGTGCTTAAAATAAAAAGAACAGATGACCTGGTCAGCAAGCCGTCTTCTTCTAAGAGGTATCTTTACCCACCTTCCCCAGGGGTAGCCATCCTGACTCCTGAAGGTCGCATGCCATGCTCACTGCCCACTGCACTTTACTGGCCCTTGACCCCTGAAATGGAATCCCAGAAAAATCAATGAGGTATTGTGTATACGAGGCCGTGTTTAACACAGAGCCTGAAAAGATCACAGAATTTTATGCAGGAGGAATCATCTCAGTTGGATGTTAACAGTGAAAGCTCGGAAGCACAAGGAAGGTAGGTGTGCGGGGAACACCAGCAGTTCTGTTTGGTAGCTGCCAAAATAAACGAACTCACAAGTCAGTGGGGACAGAAAATTGATCAAGTAGGTTTATGAAACGTTTTTCTTAAGTGTTTCTCCAAGTAAAGCCCTTAGCCTGTCTGTCATAGGGCTCTTCAGGTCTCAGTCCTTTAGGTCCTCAGAAGGAGTAGTCATCAATGCATATTTATGACGTTCTTCAGTTCTTGAGACTTATGTAAGAGGGTAATGAGACTCAGGACTCACGGACATCAAGAGCTTTTTTGGTCCATAGTAGGCTCCAACCAACTGGTCAATCCAAATGGCCCTTCTGCCTAGAAAGAACAGCAGATGGTAAGATCAGCAATGCCCAGCCATTCCTGCTTACTGCTTACAGCAATCGCTGCCTTGCGAAAATGTCTCTGCTTCATAAGATAAGGTAGAAGAGCTCTGAGTCAAGCCACAGCTTTTCTGTATATTAGCTCCAGTGTTTGGACTCAGTCTCCTTGAATGAAGTAATTGGGAGATCATATAGCTCCAAGGCCACCTCCAAATCTAACCTATGGATTATTATTATCCATAGGTTGTCCAGAAAGTTCAAGAGACTGTTGGAAACCAAAAGGAAAATAGAGAACTCTAGAAACATTGATTAGGGATAGGGAGAATTTATAGCAAGCACACAAAGATGTATTTAATCTCATTAGAAATCAAAGAAATTCACATTAAAACAAAAGGTGTTGGGGTTGAGAAGACAGCTCAGTAGGTAAGAATACTTGCTATATAAGCAAGAGGACCTGAGTTTGGATCCCCAGCACCCATATAAAAAAGATACCAATAACCCCAGCACAAGGTGCAGGCAAGCAGGAACAACAGGACTACAGGGGATTGCAGATAACCAACCGAGCAAAAAGTCAGTGAACTCCAGGTTAACAGATTCTGCCTCTAGAAAAAAGGGCAGAGAGTGACAGAGGGAAACACACAGCTAATCTGCTAATCCTAATCTGCTCTCCACACACTTCGGCATGAAAGTATACCTGCATGCCTGCACGCGTGCACACGCGGGCACACACACACACACACACACACACACACACACACACACACACAAAGAGGTATCAAGTTAGTACTATTAGGTCAGCAAAATTTTGCTATATGGATTGATGGGATGTTGACTCCTTGAAATCTAATATCTTTGTAATGTGGCATCTTGGAATGAAGCAGGGCAGAATGTTAACTCCCCTTAGTGACTTACAGATGGAAAGACATTAGTCCCCCCACAAACACATACGCTATAGCTGAGACACGTGAGAAAGACCTACAGACATCCCATTTCAACTGATGAGCACTTAGAACGGAAAGGATAATCATACAGGTCTTCCTGATACGTTTGATACGTTTTCTACCAGCAATGCACATCCACACCCTCCCTCTCTCCTTTTTCCTCCCCCCCTCCCCTTGTCCTTCTTCTTCTCCCTCTCTCTCCCCCCTCTCTCCCAAGAAGATTTGCTTGTCAGAGAAATTAATGAACTGTGTTTTCCAAATCTGATTTTGTAAGATCCTACTCTCAACTCTGTCTAGTTTCTAATTGCTGTCTCCTAACATTCAAGTTAAAAACCTGTAGATTTAGGGCAAAACACCTGAAAAACTAATGTTAGAAAAAAATGTCAAACAAATCATCACTAAGACTTTAAAAGGATTATGTATTCTTTTCAAGGAGCCAGATGGCGGACATGGCACACTGGTCATCAGCGCTGGTAATATCATGTCTGATAGCACCGAAGAACCACCGAAAATATGGGGAAATTGTGGGGCAAAGCTAAGTGTCTGACGAGAGTCGAATGATGAAAGAGTACAGACTGGTTGGCTTCTTAAGCACACCAATTATTTAGGCCAAGAGGTTGAGTTATAAGAACATTGCATGCAGGTAGACAGCTTGGTGACTAATTACATGCCACTCCCTGGACTCATTTAAGTGACTCTGGGCTCATTCCCAATTAACAGTCACTAAACCTTGCCTGTCCCTTTGATCCAGCCTCCCTCAGAAATTGCTGATGGCTTGTAATTCTTCTTTATTTACCTCTTCGGAAGTTGGTAAAGGCCAGGGCAATGCCAGCAGTTCCCTACCAATCTCTCTAGATTGTGACACACAAAGCCAGCCTGTAGCAACTGACTGAACCCTGAGAGCCTCCCACTAAGAAGCTTCTCTGGGATTACAGTTCCCCATGAAAATCTCCTTAGGCTAATCTAGTCTTAACCCCTCATCCCTACCCAATGCAAGCAGGAAGACATTTACCACAGTGAGCAGCAGCGTTGTTAAGAGCACATCTCCTCAGGCGCCGTGTGAGAGCGAGCACATTGCTAACCTCTGTCATACTCGTTTATCCCTCCATGCAAACGGGTTGAATTCAATCAGTAAGGTTAAAATTGAGAGATTATTTGTATGAAGGACAAACATAATTCATGGCAAAAAGTAGGTCCTCAACAAAAATGGTGGCTTGGAGGAGATAATGAGCCTTCTCAGCACCCCAGATCCCAGTTTCCTCCTTCATAAGCACCGTGGAAGCATCAGGCTTGCTAACACTTGCCAGCTGCAGAACATCAGGCCAGAGCACCACATCACTCCTCCAGATAAAGCTTTGCTAATACCACTCCTGACTTCCATCTTCCATATCTATGAATAGAAATTCAGATCAGAAGAGCTCTTCCAGTTCAGTACTTTGGTTTTTCCTAAGTGGGTTTTTATTACCATTTTATATAAGACTGAAGAACTTCTAAAAAATAGTTGGGGGTCTGAGGAGTGGGTAAGGTACTTGACATGCAAGCATAAGGCCCTGAATCTAGGTCTCCAGCATCCTTGTAAAAAGGATTACACACGTGTACATCTATGTTCAGCACTAGCAGGGTCAAGACAAGCTGATCAAGACGCTATCTGGTCATCTAATCTAGCTGAAATGGTGAGTCCCAGTTCAGGTACAATGAACAACCCTGTCTCTAAATAAGTAGGATAGAAATCAATAGAGAAAGATACAGGAGTCAATCTCTGGCTTCCATGGGCAAGCACACGAACATACATACATACATACATACATACACACACAGACACACACACTGAACATTTTTATTAGGAGTTTGAAATGTATACACCAGTTACCCTAATTGGCTCATTATACATTTAAAATATTTATTGAACTATCATACTGTACCCCATAAATTTATACAATGATTATATACTAGCCTAAAACTTTTTACTGATGTTTTTAAAAATTGAGAAATGAGACAAAGCCTTCTCTATGACCTTGCAGCCCAGATAAAGAGTCACCTAAGAAAATGCTAGCATAATATGCATTACATATTATTAATATTATTAGTATATAATATTTTCAGACCACAAAAAGAAAAAACTAATTCTTCCAGTCTAGAGAAGGAAGAGAGGGCTTCACCAGGAAGGAGACATCTGAACTAAAGCTTCAAGGATGAAGGTCAGGGTAAGAACTTTCCAAATAGAGGGAAACCCTAAGGTTTGGGCATGGGGAAGATCATAACACACTCAAGGGTTTGAGAAAAGAGAAGATTGTAGCTATAACATAGGCAGTGAGACAATCACACAAAATGAGAGACAGAAAAATACCAGATCATATCATGGAAAAGATTTGGTTTCTACCCTAAAAACTGTGGGAAGTCACTGAAAAGTTTAGGCTAAGATGAGAAGTTGACAAGTTTGAGTTTTTTAATTATGGCTGTATTTACGTATGCAATACCCCACCACCACCACACATACACAAACACATACACGCAAAACCTCACAATTCAATGGGAAAGCTGGTGGAAGAAGACAGGGGAGGGATATTTCAAGAATCCAAATGAGGGCTGGAGAGATGGTTCAGAGGTTAAGAGCATTGCCTGCTCTTCCAAAGGTCCTGAGTTCAATTCCCAGCAACCACATGGCAGCTCACAACCATCTGTAATGGGGTCTGGTGCCCTCTTCTGGCCTGCAGGCATACACACAGACAGAATATTGTATACATAATAAATAAATAAATGTTAAAAAAAAAAAAGAATCCCACGACAGAGAAGTGGCAGATTGACGAGGCCCTGGAGAGGTGAAAGGGTTCACAGATGGTTATGGAAGGAAGTACGGAGGGGAACTGGAAATACGGCTCAGCAGTTAAATTTGCTGGCTTTTCTAGAGGGCCTGGCTTCTGATCTAAGCACCACATGGAGACTTACAATCCACAATTCTATAACTCCAGTTCCAGTGGAAACAAAACCCTCCTCTGACCTCCACAGACACTGCGCACATGTGACATACAGACAGACAAAATACCCATACACAGAAAGTAAAAATAAATTTAAAAAAAGATTAAAGATAAAGCAAGCATAAGAGAAGAAACAAAATGAGATCTAGGTGTCCTGTGTGTACTACTGATTGGGTGGTCTGGTTCTAGAAGGAACTGAGAGTGGCCAGAATTGATGCTTTATTATACTCAGACATAGAAGGATATCATGGGAGCCATCAGGTAGATGGCTGGCTGCATCCTCTGGGACTCTATGTCGTCCGAGCTGAAAATGTGAAATGAGAATCATCAGAGAGGGCTGGAGAGATAGCTCAGCAGTTAGAGCACTGGGCACTCTGCCAAAGGACTTGGGAACAAAAGGACGACATGAAGACCCCGGGAAAGAATTATGAGTCCTTGTCTTACGGGCCCTCCCACTGCACCACCTCTCCTTAGTTTATCATATTTTCACTACTAGAGTCTAAAACACAGACCCTCACAGTTCCCACCCACCTCACTGGTTAATTTTTCTCAGTCTAAACTTACCTCCTGGTCTACTTTTAAGGCAAAATGGACTAGGGCTCAGTTCCTAGTAGCTTTCTTTATTATTGAGTATTTTCTTACTCATGGCTTTAAATATTATTTCTCTGACAACAACTTCCACATTTACATGAGGAACTCTTCTAAACTTCAGATTCACATATCTAACTAGACTTCTCTACCTGACTAATAGGCATCTCAAAGATTCCAAAACTAGAATTCTAGAGTCTGGAGAAATGGCTCAATGGTTAAGAGCACTAGTTGCTCTTCCAGAGGTCCCAAGTTCAATTCCCAACAACCTCATGGTGGCCCACACCTGTCTGTAGCTCTAGTTCCAGAACTTCTGACACCTCACATAGACATACATACATACATACAGGCAAGACACCAGTGAACGTAACATAAAAATAATTTTTAATAAAAATAATCATTAGAGACAGTTAAGGACAGCCACAGTCCCCTATGAGATTACCTGTTGAAAAGAGCAGAGAAGAACAGCAAGGCGCCCAGGAAAGCCTGGAGCACACCAGCATTTAAGCGGGTGAAGGATGGATAGCAAGTGACTGAGAATTAGAAGTGAGAAGAAAAATAGTCAACTTTTTTACACATTAACAAATTATCTTTCATCACCATTTTAAATAAGAAAAGCTGGAATCAAACCAGTCGCAGTAGACCAAGAAAAAGAGAAAAGATTAAAATATTTCATATACATGATTAACCCTTGGTTACCAAGAAATAAATGCCTTTATTAAAAATTATTAGTTGATAAGATAGATTGCCTTATCCATTTACAAAGTTCCTACCACACTTCTCTTTAGGTAAAGGATACTTCCCTGACAATGTGAAGTTAGCGGTTGTCCATGTAACCATGGTTGTGCTATGTGGTACACACCTTGGCCAAGCAGGAAGTCCACATGCACTCACATGCAAGGGCTCCAGCTGTCTAAAATGACTGCTTTCATCTAAGAACAGCAAATACTTTCATCTGAGGTCCTGGAAGGAAAAGATACAAAGATCAGAACCCAACCCAGCAAATGCCACCCAAGCCACTGCCATGCAGCTCCTAGAAGACTTGAGCAGGAAATGAATCCGGGTGTCTTGTAGCCTCTGGAACTGGACTGCTCTGGTCTGGTTTCCTCTCTGTTGCTGTGATCAAACCCTTTGGCCAAAAGCAGCTCAGGGAAGGTTTGTTTCACCACAGACTTCAAGGCCACAGCCCATCCCTGAGGGAAGTCAAGGCGGGATTGCTTACTATTCAAGCATCACTTCCAAATAAGGAACTCCTGTACAACCAGGGTTGTACAGCAGGAACCACAGAGCACGTGACCCACACAGGCCGTGGACACCTAAGCTCCTGCTTAGCCTTCTTATATAACCAGGACTGCCTGTTTAGAGGTGGTGCTGCCCACAGTGGGCTGGATCTTTCTGGTCTAGGCACTTGAAATGACTCTCGATTGTGTCAACTTGACAATTAAGGCTGACTGACTAGTATACTCCCCCACAGTGAGATTTCCTTAAAGCCAAATCTAGCTATTTATAAAGCTTCTGTAGAAGAGAGAAAAGATATTTAACCATATCTCCTGTAAATCTAGTCCTAATATGCATTTTCTAGAAACCATCTCATTTTAATCAATTATTTCTACCATTGTACATGACAAACTAAGGTTCAAATACATTTAATACAGATCCTGAGACTGCAAAGCTAGCAAATAATGGAAACAGAACAGAATTCCATCTAATTCTGATGCACATACCCTCCAAATTGCCAAGTTGAAGGATTTTCTAGAAACCAAATTTCCCACACATGTAGAAAAAAAAAAATGAAAAACCTGGAGAACTTTGATACCACGCAGCAAGTTCAAAGCAACTAGCAGGAGGACATGAACAGCCATATCAAAACTTCACCTGTGTGAGCTCCTCCTTCCTCCCACATACAAAGAAGCAGGAGGCCTCACAACTTCAAGTCTGGTGCTCAATCAAGTGCCACCAAAAACCAGAAACAAAGATTGCACTGTCTCCTTCTCTAGAGCCACATGCCCAAGTGACTTTCTTTTATCTGCTCAGTGGTCAGAGCTCATCATGATCCTCCCTTGGATTTCCTACCTAAGCCCCAGAGACACCAGGAAAGACATAAGCTTTAAAATTAGACAAATGTGGGTTTAAATTCTGCTCTGCCATTCCCAGCTCTCTGACGCTGGGACCTTTATCTCTCTAAACACCAGTTT
This sequence comes from Myodes glareolus, assembly GCF_982192425.1. Lineage (NCBI taxonomy): Eukaryota > Metazoa > Chordata > Mammalia > Rodentia > Cricetidae > Myodes > Myodes glareolus. Next base: position 57,015,869 of record NC_142030.1, read on the forward strand.
TCTCGGCAGGAAACATGGATGATCCATCGGTGACTTGTCTGGAGATCAACTGAGGGAGAATATTCACTTTCATTGTGGATGGTAAGCTACTTGCCTTGAGCTGCAGAGGGATCCCAGGGCCAGTATGAAGACCCTGAAATCAGCTCCTCCCCTCACTGCCGCCTCTCCTTTCAGTGTCTCACCTGCTGAGGGACAGTCACCACAGGTGCCAACCATACCATTACCAAACCGTGACTACTCAATTTCTGTCCTTTCCATATGTTACCTCTAATGGCATAACCTTGGAATTACATAAGATACAGTACACTCACTTCAGAGACAGGCGAATGGCCAGCTGAAATCAGAACTGACCCTCGGACCCCAGGCCACTGACTTTCCCGCTTGTCAGGCTGCCTTCCAGCTCCTAGCTGCTGTGTCCCATACCTCTGTCAGTGGCCTGCAGGGAGACTCTTAGAGAAACACACACACACACACACACACACACACACACACAAAGAAAACAGACCCAAACAAACAAACAAAAACTCTCTCCTGGTAGAACTGCACAAACTCTCAAAAAGGATTTTTTGATCAAGCCTTATGAACCAAAACCTACAAGTCATTACTGAGGGAATTAAGGAAGACCTGCATTAATAAAGACCCCCTCCCATCTTGATTCTGTGGAAGCTCAATATTGTTCCCATAGAAATTGCTTCCCCAAATTGATCTATACGTTGAAACAACACACACATCTCAAATAAAATAATTTATTTTGCAGAAGTTAGGAAGTTGATTCTAGTGTTTACAGAAATGTAAAAGACTGAAAATAGCCCAACACTCTCCGCCCCCGCCGTCTCTCTCTGTATAGGTGTTCATGTGAGAGCCAAGGCACAGCCTTGGGCACCCTACTCAGGCACTGCCCATCTCGGGTTTTCATTTGTTTGTTTTTAAGACAGGCTCTCTCACTGACTTGGAGCTTACCAAGCAAATGTGGCTGGCTGTTCAGTGGTCTCCAAACCTGTGTGCCCTCACACCAGGACGGCAGGTGTGCAACCACAACTGGCTTTTATTTTTACACACGCCTTCTTGAAAATGAACTCAGCTCCCCATATTTTCAAGGCAAGCACTCCGCCAACTGACCAACCACACTTGTACTTGGTAATTGTGAAATATCCCACAAAGCTACATAATGAAGACAATGTCCTTTCCACTAAACCATAAAGAAACACACATATACTGATGGAACAAGAGTGAAATTCCAAAACAATCCCCTACACTTAAGGTCAATTTATTCTCAGCAAAAATGTCAAGCAATTCAAAAGAAGAAAAGGTAAGCACTTTGAAAAAGGAAGTACTGGAAAAATCAGATGTACATATATATAAAAAATTAATGGAGAACCATATTTACATCAAATAGAAAAAAATAACTTGGAATTAATGCCACACCAAAAAAACAGAAGCTAAAACTATAAAAGTTTTCAAAGAAAATCTAGAAGAAAAACCTTCATGATCCTGAGGAAACAAGTGTTTTGCAGGTGAGATCTAAAGTATAATTCAAAAAGGAAAAATATGGTAGAGTTGAGTGGCCACTCATGCTTCAAAAATCATCAATAATCAAGTAAAAGGACTAGGCACAGAGAAAGTATTATCTGCAAGTCACATGTCTAGTAAGGAACTAAATGTAAAGAACTGTGGGGAACAGAGAAAGCCTTGAGTGACTGAGGTCCCGAGTGAATGCATGCATGGGGACAGCCATGTCAAGGACCCTAGACTCAGGCCCATTGGAAAATGGCAAAGATTTCTCCAGGCTAGACTCGGGGAAATATCAAAGCCTTCCTCTTGTCCGAGTGTGAATATTGATATTGTGTGCAGGTCCGTCATGGCTCTCTCCCTCAGGATATTTACATCCTGAAGACCGCTCCGCTATAGAAACTGCTTCTACTGACATAAGCCAAATTGGCCTTCCTGAACCAGTTGTACAGCATAAACCCTGCCTCCTTGTTTACCTAAATGCAATAACCCCACCTCTCTGTCCAACTGTACATAGCAAACATGCTGAGGTTTGGGGGCGCTGTCTGACCCCAGCTATTTCTGGGTGTCTGTCTGTACTTGTCTTTCCTTCATTTCCTCACTACCTCTAGGCAGGTCAAGTCCCCAGAGGTCAAGCAAAACACAACTCACCAAACAAACTTGTAAAATTACTTTAAAAGACTTAAAGAGGGGCTAGAAGAGATGGCTCAGTGGTTAAGAACACTTGATGGTCTTGCAGAGGACTTGAGTTCAGTTCCCAACACCCACATGGTGGCCTACAATTACCTTTAAATCCAGTTCTAAGGATCCAATAACCTCTTCTGACCTCTGCTGCACCTGAACCAATGTGGCACACATACACACATTCAGGACCACACACAAACTCATAAAATAAAATAATAAGTTATTTAAAAGATTTAAAGTGACATTTAGTCAAATAAGATATAAGAATGACAAATAGGTACAAGAGAAGATGCTCATCATGAGTAATCATTAAAAAATACAAAGATAACCAGGGTGAGATGCCATCTCATCCGCCAGCATCAGAGTGTCAGACAAGGGCGAGTGTTGGTGAGGCTGTGGAGAAACAGAGAGAGGGATAGGGAATGCTCTGGAAAGTAGTTTGGGGCTTCTTACTAGACATGAAAGGAGAAGGATTGGATGGGAAGAAGATCATTATGAGTGGGGGGACGGTGGGAGAATTACATCAAAATACAGTAAATGCCTGTAAAAATATGCCACGAGACCCATTCTACACATAACCTGTGACACGCACTCCTTGTCCAGCAAGAAGGAACGATCACAAAATCAAGAATCCTTCTCAATCACAATTTATTGGAGCCACTTGATTAAAAAGGGGAATGGGGAAAAGGGATGACGAGAGAGAGCAAAAAACCCAAAGGCAGCTGCTTTTCTAGGGTGAGAGGCTCGAATGCTGATTGGTTGATGCCATTCTGCTAGGGCCCAAGGCCACAGGACCAAGGCTCTGAAATGCAAAACAAGGCCCCAAGCACACTGGCCTGCATGGCAGCATCAAAGGATTTGTATACCTCCAGGCTGTAGGACCGCTGGCACTATCTCGCCAAGGCGACATCCTGGCGGCTCCTAACAATAACCGATATATATTAGTAAAAACTTTTTAAAGATATATATATAATATTCAAACCAGCATTATTCATAATGTGTATAAAATGAAAACAATCTAAGTGCCCATTGACTAATGGATGGATAGGTAAAAGAAGCACAGTAAATGCTACTCAGACAAAAGAAAGAACAGTGAGGGGAAGGAGAGAAGAGGGAGGAAAGGGCGATAAAAGCAAACTACTAGTACATGCTTCAAGGACGCCAGAGACCGTGTCCGTGAGTGCGCCAGACACAAAGCCAGACACAAAGGCGTAGACAGTGTATGCTTCCATTTATATGAAGAGTCATTAAAAAGACAAAAAACAAATAGAAACCATGCCAATTCCAGTGTCTCTGAACTTGGGGCTCAAACAGGCATCGACTGCCGGCAGGCACAGAGATCTTTTACAGGTGACAGAAATGTTCTAAACACAACTGTGGCGATGCTTTAACACTGCACAGCTCTGGAGATTTGCTAAAACTCAGTTATGACAGACGATGTTCATGGTTTGTGGACTGTGTCTCCGTAATCTGTTTTTAAATAGCATTACTTAATCTGACAAAGACCACAAGCAATAAGAAGGAGGTCTCCCTAGTAAGTCTCCTCCCCAGGGCTGTTTTGTTTCATTCCCTGAGAAGAACATGAGTCTCTCTTTCTTTCAGCCTGAAAGTATTTCCCCAGCAGCCTGCAGCAACTAACTCAGGCTGCCCCTTACAGCAGCCAGCTCTGGCATCTAGCAGCAAAGCTCACCTTGCAGAAACACTGTAAGCGTTATAAATACTTTAGGGCCCTGGGGAACTCCGCAATGGCACCCGTGACCTAGAGCATGTGACTGCCAGGGAGCAGCCTGGCTCGAGTGGGTGGCAGACATTCTGGCAAATAACTGTCTCTTCTGTAGCATGGCTTGAACCTCAAAGCATCCCTGTGCTCTTCAAAAGTTAACTCCTACAAAATATCACAGCCAGCCCTCCCAGAAAAGCAGTCTGAGCAGGTAATTCAAACTAAATCCCCTTTCCCAACTAGACAGGGCCTTGATGTACAATAACACCACCTGGTGAGTTTTTTCAGAGTCCTGTGCTTGGGCACCATCCACCAAGATCTGGATTTAGCTTCCCCAGAAAGTAGCTTGGGTAGCAATGTTTGTTTTTAACCTCTCTAGGTGATCCCACTAAATATCCAGGGTTGAGAATCATTAGGAAAATGGTCAAAGCCAGGCCACCCCTCGCCCCAGCCATTTGTTGTCGTTTGCAGTGTAGGTGCTGCCCGTTTATCTCAGTGCACCCTAAACCAGACAACTGAAAAAAAAAGCTAAAGTCTACACATTCTGTATCCTAGGACCATTCTGTAGACTGAAGACCAAGGATAAAGCCATGGGCACATAGAGCAACAACAACTCAATGTTAAAGTTAAAGAAAATAATTAAGCAAGAATCTGGGACATGGGGGTTTATGACAGTTTAAGGCAGAGTTTCCTTCTGGCTGTAATAGACACGCTGAGCCTTGCAAGGTGGCTAGAAACTGAACCTGGCAAATAGAGGAAGGAAAATAACTGTCCACAGGCAATCCCTACAACAGCTCTCACTTCAAGAACTTGCTTATTTATATTTCAGGAATATATATGGTCTTCATTTTACAGGTGAGAAATGAGGGCTTAAAAAGGTTTTTTAAAATGTTCAATTTCACAGGCAATATGTAGGATCTGAACCCAGAATTCTGACTCTAAAATCTAGGTATCCAGGCCAAGGCAGAAAGCCAGGAGGAAATCCATTACTCACATGTCCTTAAAAAAATGTATTGCATTTATGTGGGGAGGGTGACAGTGTGGGTGTGAGTGTACACATGCGCATGCACATATATGGACATGTATATGTCACAGTATACATGTGAGAGTCAAAGGACAATCTACAGGAATTAGTTCTCTACCTTGTGGGTCCTGGGGATGGAACTCAGGTGGTCTGCCTTTGGAGATGGTGTGGCTTTGTGCAAAGAAAAAAATCCAGCATGCTGAGGTTAGTTTCTCCCACTGGAGACAAGAAGTAACTGCCCAACTGGGCTGTCATGACCAGGAAGTAGTTACCCCAGTTATTAAGATGACAGAAACAAGGAGAACTGAGTCAAATCAAGCTTAAGGGGGATTTCTGTTTTTAGAAAAGTAAGGTGGAAAGAGAAGCCAATAGGATAGCCTTAGAAAGGAAGCGTAGATCTGGGGGTACCCAGGGAGGAAGTTTCCCCAGAGGAGCCAGCTAGAGGATGATCCCCCAGTGTGTGCCTTTGCTCTGTCCATCAGGACCCTCCGTGATACTGGGAGGGCAGAGGAGATAGAAAAGCAGAGTGTGGATGAGGCTCACAGAGTTCTCTGAAACAACACGAAAAGGAAGGCGACAGCTGAGGAGACAGAGCTATTGTTAAAACGCCCGCTGTACAAGCCTGACAGCCCAAGTTTGAGTTCAGAACCCCAGTGCCCACATTAAAAAAAGAAAAACTAGAAAATTTCTCACCTTGGCTGACAATGCTCTCTCCAAGAGCCAAAGACCACCTAAAAACAAACACACAAAGAAAACAAGACACCAGGCGTCAGAAACCTTCTTCTGAGTTGTTGGCCCGGGTTGTCCAGGAGACTCCCAGACATTTCAGCTATTGACATTCCCCTTGGCTGTCCCCCAGAGGTGGAAGGGAAGACCCCATAGCCACATAAGAATTCCACACATGGTAATTTAATTCAAATATAAACAGAACACACTTACATCAGAGGTACCCTATATGCGCCTTAAGAAGGCAGACTCTAGGTCATGGAACCTGGGCTCAGGACTGTCATGAATCCCTAAGAAGAACCATGAGTCCAGGCACTGCCTGTGGCCTTACTGTGTTCTCAGAGGCCTGTACCTGTGGCTTCCAGATACCTCAGACCCAGAATTGCCATCATGAGGTGAACTGAAGTCTTGAGTCATCAGAGAAAGAGAAAATGGTAAGTACGGTGTAACGTGGGTTTGAGGATGAGGCAGATGCCAATCCAAATCTCAATTTAGCTTTTCCCCTATAGAGTTTGGGAAGTTAATTAAACCTCTGCGCAGTCAAGTTCCTCATCTGCGAAGTCCTCAAGGAGTGTTGGGAAAGGTAACCATGCAGGCACCATACCTTTTCTCCCCGATGACTTTCAAAACTAGACACCTTAGGCGAGATCTTGAAATGTTAACTCCAGTGAGCGTAAGCAATTGAACACCTCTTGGAGCAGTCCCAGCGAACACTTAGGTGGTGCCCTTAAGTGTTTCATCTTTTTCATTCACCAGGAAATATTGTGCTGACATCCATGGCCCCCAGGACTTTGCAGATGCATTTCTTTCTGAAACACACACACCTATACCTTTCAGATTCTTGCAAATTCATACTCTTCCTTCAATTCTGCAAGCAAATTTTATCACCACTTTAAAACTTCCCCACACTCTACAGCTACATCCCACCCACCCACACTCACTGCCCACGATGACCCACCGAACCTGAACAAACTTCACACCCAGATCTCACTGCATTACAGTAACCAAACTCAGGTTCCCACAGAGCAGTGACTATCCATCTTTATAAACCCAGCACTTAGCAGCATGCCTGGGACCCAGCAAGTATTATGTAATATGTAATTGGTTGAGTTAATACATTCCATATGTAAAAAGTAAAAAGTTGATTTTAAAGTCTTATTACTGTTCTTCTCAAAAGCTAGTTTTAATCAGAGGAAAAATAATCACACTAGTTTAGTTTTCCTTTTTAATATGAATCATAATTACTCATCTTAAGCCCCTGCCTTGCCCATTAAATTAGCTCTGAATTATAAAATTCACCTCATAGAAGAAATATTTCTTGGGGGCACCAATAAGTCCATTTCTGACTTTGGAGGCAACGTGAGTCAGTGAGGCAAATACTAATGAAAATAATACATTTCTACAAGAATACTTTCAGGACGAGGCATGTCTGAAGCAGCAAGCCCTGTCCCCCACATACAGAACCCCTGCTTGGTTTGACAGTCTACAAACCGTGTCTTGGTTCTTCTATTTCTAATCACAGTTCTGGCACAGGTGTTAAGAGACACATTCTACACACACCTGCTTCCCCAGTTTTCCCTTTGGGAGTCCCCATCCATTCCTTTTTCTTGCCATTTCCCATGCCCTAATTTACCTTTTCATTCAACCCAAGATTACAGGTATGCATCACTATGCCTGGCAGATGCCTCAAACTCCTATTAAACTACTATCTGTCATTTATTGAGTGGTTCTACATGGTATACAAGCTATTAGAGGTTTTGTGTACATCAGAACATCTTCAACCTCAGACACTCTATGACAAGTACTATAAAGATTCTGATACTCATGTAACTTAAGAAGTGATAGAACCAGGTCTGATTCCACCCCACAGTTTTCAACCTGGGAAGAACATGTCTTTTATTAACTCCTTAAATAATCATATAATAACTTCATTGTGGATGGAGGAAATGGCTCATTCTGTGCAAGCCTGAGGACCTGAGTCTGGGTCCCTAGAGCACACATAGAAAGCCACGTACAGCAATAATTGCTTGTAATCTCAATACTAGGAAGTTGGAGATATGAGGATTGCCGTGGCTTCCTGGGCAATCAACCAAGCCTAACTGATGAGCTCCAGATCCAGTGACAAGCCCTATCTTAAAGCTAAGGTGGAGTCCGACTGAGGAAGACAGCCGATATCAACCTCTGGCCTGCATGCACACATGCAAAAATGTGTACAGATTTTTGCAAACAAATACATATGCACACATACAAATACACAAAATAACTATGGATTACATATGGACTCAGAAGATGTCAGATATTTAAACCCTTGAAATAACTCATAACTTCGTAGCTCTTTGCTGACATGGACAGAACTATGGCCAACCTAAAGGAAGGCAGAGCTGAGAGGTAGAAAAAGATGGACCTTCAAGACAGCCACACCTTGCTAAAAGAGGACCAATCATCTTTTCAGTCACATGAACCATTGAATTAAATTTTATTATGACATAACATGATTATTTATATCACCCAAAACCTACACTGAAATCCTACCCCACCCCCAAAGTGTTGGTATTAGAAAGTGGACCATGAGGCTGGACAGTAGTGGTACACACCTTTAATCCCACCACTCAGGAGGCAGAGGCAGGTGAATCTCTGTGAGTTCGAGGTCAGCCTGGTCTACAGAGCAAGTTCTGGGACAGACTCCAAAGCTATGGAGAAACTCTTGTCTCAAAAAAAAACAAAAAAAAAATGTAGCATGTAGGGATGTACCAGGTTATGGGGGAGTATGGGAGTGGGGGAGGAGACTTTATGAACAGGACTGGCACCCTTATAAAAAAGATCTAAGAGAGATCCCTCACCCCTCATAGTGTATAAGGATATAACAAAGGTGGTTGGTCTGTGAGCCATGAAATGAGTCCTTGCCAGATGACTAACATGCCCTAGTCTTGGCTAGTCTTGCTCTTGTATTTCTCAGCCTCCAAAACTGGGAGAAATGAATTCCTATTGTTTGTAAGGCACTTTATGCTCCTTTGTTTATGAACCACTTGACTTTTCAAACTGTTGCTTGCAACTCAGAGCCTCGTCTGATACAAAAAAATTATATTCTAAATTAAAAAATTATATTTATTATATATTATATAATATTAAATATTATATTGTGAGTAAGACAGATGAGCTTTTTTGGGTTGTTTGCTCGTTTGTTTCACATTTGAAAGAAGACTTCACTAAAGTAGCTCAAGCTAGTGACAAGCTCAATTCTGCTTCCCAAGTACTAGGATTGCAGGTGTGCACCCCATGCCTGGTAGATAACTTTTTGAAGACCCACAGTACCAAAGCTTATTTACCCAAATGAGGGCAGCTGTTTCGGGAAGAATGAAGTTGCAAACGTCAAAGGATGGACCTCTGAAAAGATGCCCCAAGTTACAGGGCTGCTTAAGCACTAGCCTGTACTTTAGTTAATGTACATATTTGGAAGTATAACTCCTTCATATTTTCACAGAAAATAGCACTAGTGCAAGAGATAAAAGTGGGGGCTGGGAGATGGTGAAGTGGTTAGAGCGCCTACTGCTCTTACAGAGGACCTAGGTTCAGTTCCCAGGACCACTCGACAGCTCACTACCATCTACCATCTCTACCTTCGGTTCCAGGGGATCTGATGCTTCTGCTGACTTCTGAAGGCTCCTGATGCATGTAGTACATAGACATGCATTTAGGCACACACACACACAATACACTAAAATAAATACTACTTTTAAAAAATGTTTTGCTTCTGGGAGCCGGGAAAAGGACCTAAGTGAGTGAAATATTTGTGGTATTAGTGTGAGGACCTGAGCTTGAACCCTTAAAGCCCACATAAAGCCAGACGTGATGGCAGTGGATGTGCACGGCTCGCCAGCCAGCAAGCCTGGTGTCCATAGTGGCACACAACAGAGACTCTACTTCATACAAAGTGCAAAGTGAGGAGAACTCACAGTTGTCGTAGGACCTCCACAAACGTGCTGTGGCACATATGTGTCCTCACTCACACCCAGACATGCACACATAAACACATACACAAAAAAATTAAGAAAAAGAAGAGCATTTGCTTCTGCTTTCATTCAAACTACAGTGTCTTGTTCTATCCATTAGCTCAAGAGAAGTCCTTCCTGAACATCGGCATGTAAGCAATCGGCTTCCCACTTCCTGTGACCTAACAGATTGTTCGTTGTAGGCTAAATCAGTCCTTGAGTCCTCAGATGTTAGACAAGTTAAAAGGCAGGCTGTCTACCTTTGACCTCAGTCTCTTCTAACCAGCCAGGACGGGAGAGACTGTGATTTCTCTCTTGGGACAAGGTCAGTGGTTCAGCTAAGGCAGCACATTTCCATCCCCTTAGCTGCCCAGTGGGATCAGGTCACAAGACCATGCTTACAGCAAGCTTGTAGAAAAACACAAATCTGTCTTTGGAGCCGTGCCATTCTCTCACTGTGAGTGCAAGGGTATTTGTCGTCTTTGGACAGTTATGGAGGGGCAATAGGGTTTGCACCAAGAATTCCTAGCTTAGGACTTTCACAGTGAGACCGTCAGAATGCCAATCTGAGACTGGCGTCCACCAACACAGCCAAGTAGATGAGGGAGGAGCCATCCATTTGCCTACTCCAGAGTCCTCTTTGTCATTGCTGAGCTAGGACTCCACACAAGGCTGACCTTCCCGTCCTGACACGACTGCACATGAGAGAGTGAGATGGGATTGAAAGCTCATGGGATAAGTCTGGTAACACACAGCTGGGCCAACTGCAGAGGAACCGAACCCAAAAGACAGGTCAGCCCTCAGTGAAATCAGGAAAGCAATAGAAAGCTTTATAGCAACGTCTTCCCGAGGCACTGGGGGAACAGTCACTCGTCACAAAAATAAAACTTCTCAAGAGCCTCACCCTGTCCTCTGCTACTGTCACAACACAGCATTCTATGAATTTCACTCCCGATGCTCCCCAAACACCCCCGAAACTGCCTCTCAAGTCTCAGCCTGCCTTGCAGTCATCGGCCCTGCTCCTCTCCCTCTGCTGCTGCTCTTTCCGCACCAACAGCGCCCAGCCATCCAGCTATCCCTAAAATCCAGAGCCGGCTTCTGTTTACAGAGCTGAAGAGGAAAGGCTTTTGAAAGTGCATGCGCCCATTTCTTTCTTTTGTCCCACTGGCTCCCTGAGATGCAGACTCAGAGCTGAAGTCAGCTGACCTAGGCTGTCTGTCACTGTAAGTGACTTTGAAGCAATCAGCAAGCAAATGTTCATACACAAAAAAAAAACAGAAACAAATATAAATAAACAAAACGGGCTGAAGAGCTGGGGGTGTGGCTCGGCGGGCAAGAGAGCTTGCTGCACACGCATGAGGACCTGAGTTCACATCCCTGGAATCCACATACAAAAAAAAAAAAAAAAAGCCGGCTATGGTCCAAAGCACTGGTAAGGTACAGAGACAGGAGTTCAATGACAGACCCTGTTTCAGTGGAATGAGACGGAGGGTGACAGAGCAGGACAACCGATGTCCTACCCTGGCCTCCATCCACACACGGATATGTGTAGACGGACACAAACGCCACACACACAAAATAGGGTGATGGAATCAAAATGGAAACTGGGAAATGGCTCTGTGGGTAAAGTATTTCTTATGCAAGTGTGAGGACCTGAGTTTGGATCCCCGGAACACAAATAAAGCCAGATGTGGCCCTGTGTGTCTGTAAGCCTAGAATCCCATGGTGAAATGGGAGGCAGAGGCAGGAGATTACCCAGAAGCTCATGGGTCAGCTAACCTGGTGTTGAACAAAAGACAGACAATGCTATCTTAAGGTAGAAAGTAAGGACCAACATCTAAGGTTATACTCTGACCTCCACATATGTCTTGACACACACGTACACTTGCAATCATTTTAAAAATAAAGAAGTCCCTAGTCATCTGATGGATAAGGTATCCTAAGCCAGGGATTGTAATTCAAGTACCACCTGGGGTACTAGAATATAGATAGATAGATAGATAGATAGATAGATAGATAGATAGATAGATAGATAGATAGATAGATAGATAGTAAAAATTAAGGAACACAATTGAAAAGACCTGCACACAGTGGGTTGCTCCCTCCTAAACCTAGATTAGGCACAAACCATATCCAAACATTTATTTTCACAGACAGATCCTTTATTATGTGGGGAAGAAAATTAAAGTGGCTGGTTTCTAACTCAGGCAGAAAACATCTGCAGATGACCTTGGTGTATGATTTTTAAGAGATAAAAGGGGGAGGTCTGTGTCAGAACGGGCTAGGATGTGGTGGTATATTTTTACTGGACATGTTGATTAGGGTGGCCAAAGGGGGCTTTTTGTCGCTGCACTTCAATACTTTGATAGCTGAGCCTTGGTGATCACTCTTAGAAATGAGTCTGGAATAGCAAAGTGTCCAAACAAGGTAACAGACTTGGTGGTTAGCTTTAGAGATATAATCTATGGCTTACAGGGTAGAGGGAAGGGGGAAGAGCAAGACATGCCAGCACCTTGTTTGTCATGCCCGGGCCTGCTAGGGCCTTCAATACATGGTGACAAGACATCAGGATCATGGCACCCACATCTAGGACCTTCTTGATCTCCAGGTTTCACATCTAGAATTTGGCTAGGTGGGGAAAGAATAGCCCCTTGTAGCACCCTCCTGGACAGCACTGAGCATCCTCTTCAACTCAACCCACCCCTCCCTGTGACTGGCAGTGCCCAGCATGGAATGAAGCAGTTCCTGACTGACCACTGGCCAGTCCATCACTGGAAAGAGGGAGGAACGTAGCTAAGAACCATAAGGAGAAGCAGATGGATGGGTATGCTGTCTTCACGATAGAAAATCAAGGGAAATTACATTTGCTGCTGACTTTGTCTGGTATAGAACAAAGAAACCAACTGAATTGTCTTTTCTTTCTTATTCCAGAGGAATTTAACTCCACTAAAGCTGGTAAGAAACTAAGAACTCCAACTGCTATGTGCTCGCATAAGAAGGTTTAAATTTGACACTGAAATATACATAAATGACTGTCCGCTGATCTCCCCTTGGAGTTCCACTACATCTTGTTTCACAAACAGCTCATCCACGTGTGGCCAGAGAGGAAAATACCCTCAAAGGCCAAAGGAGGCCAACAAGCAGCCATGGAAACTCCACACTCAAGATTGAATTTCACAAGCGGACAGTCAGGCATCACCAAACTGGGTTCAGCAACCCAGTTATAGCTTCTAATTCCCTAGAATTCCTTAATCTGGTTCCATCTCTTAGTCAGAAACCTAAAAATGCTCTAGAGTCACCAGAGGTGAAGATATTCCCAAGGGATCGAGGATTCCAGCCCCAAGACAGTACCTTTTCTTTCCCCTGTATACTTTCCTGTCTGGGGTGGGGGTGAGGTGTTAGAACATCCCTCAAGAGGATGAACACACTGAACATCTCACAAACTACCAGGCCAGAGGTGGAGATGCTCCAGAGAACTGAAAATATAACCTCAAATAAGAACGTGCTTCTCTAGAGTGTATCTGAGGAACCAAATGCCTACCTCCACCCTTCTGTCGAAGACACTGACACCCCTCAAAATTATGTTTTCTTAAATCTTAGCTATGGGTCTTCACCACCTAGCTGAGAGGTTGAGATACTGGGGAAGCTTGAGTTAAAGAGAAAATTAAGAAGGGATGACTCAAATCCTGAGAGCAACACTGGTTGTTCATTCGCTCCTCCCATTAATATTCTTAGGGCTGGAGCAACCGCTTGGCAGTTAAGAGTGCATACTGCTCTAACTGAAATCCTCAGCTTTGCTCCCAGCGCGCACATCTGGTGGCTCATAACCATCTATAACTTCATGCTTCCTTCTGGCCTCTGCAGACACTTATACACATGTGCACACACCCACATGTAGACAGACACATACATGTAATTTAAAAATAAAAATATTCATAACAACTCTCACATAGAATATTATGTGATAGGGAAATAAGGAATATAAAAATGGTTGATTTCAAGTAGTCAGCCCTAAACAAATGCATGAGCAACACTAAATAGTCTCAGCAGAGTGTACTTAGGTATGCATATGTATGTATGAATACATATAAGTAACAAAAATTAGGACGCGGTTACAAAGTTAAGAGGGCGTGGGATACACAGGAAGAGTTGCAGGGGAAGACTGCGGAATGGAAATAATGTAAATACAGTACTAATGTGTGAAATTCTCTAACAAATCATAATAAAATTATCTTCAAAAAATCAGATGATACATCCTGGGCCCAGCTCAATGATTAAATATATGCCTAGAATAAGCAAGGCACTGAACTTAATTGTCAACAATACCAAAGAGGGGACAACACTAACATACTTATCTGATATTTCTCTCTCTCTCTCTCTCTCTCTCTCTCTTTCTCAGCCAAATCTCAAAAATCTCAGGCTAGCCTTAAACTCACTGTGTGCCCAAGGATAGCCTTGAACTTCTGACGCTCTGGCCTCCCCTTCTGAATGTTGAAATTATAAGCACACACCACATACCTGGTTTTATGTATGCTGAGGACCAAACCCAGGGCTTTATGCATACTAGCCAAGCATTTTACCAGCTGAGCTATGCCCTAGTCCTTGACTTCTGAAGCTAAATACTATGTATCTTATAACAATAAGATAGAAAGCATTAATTTCTTGATGAGTGATACATATAAAGTACCATACTCAGGAGAGTTTGGAATTATTTCTGGTGGAAGGAATCAAGAAAATCATCACAGAAAAAAACAGCATTTAAAATGACCTTTGGACCTGAAAGACAAAGGGAAGTGCACAGAAGTGGAAGGGCTGGCCTGTGCCTGAGTCTGACACAACACACAGGAGCGAGGCACTTGCTTTGGTCTAGTTTTCAGTAAAAACTGGGGGTTATATGCCAAACAATGTGGGCTATTGAAGGTTTGTGAGCTGGTGGGTGGTGTGGTGAGGCTTCGGGACTAAGTGGGCAAGGCAGGTTAGAACAGAATGCAACCAGAGACAAGAATACCAATCAGGACAAAAATACAATTGGATAGACGAGAGAGAGAGAGAGAGAGAGAGAGAGAGAGAGAGAGAGAGAGAAAGAGAGAGAGAGAGAGAACTAGGATATCAGCAAAGACAGAAGAGAATGGGCTGGATGAGAGGAATGCTGTCAAGGCCACAGGTTTGGCCAGTGGAACAATGACATAAAAGATTATCTTGAAGTGGATCTTCTGGTTGTCTATAAGGCTAGTACTACTGTTACCATGGAAACTGAGGCTCTCTTTTGTGGTTCTTAGACACAATAAAATAATTTAGAAGCAGATTCAAAAGAAACCTTAACAACAACTTTATTAGCATTTAAGAAAAAATATGTAGTACAGGGTATGTGACAATCCTGGCTGCCACCGAGAAGGGAGATGGCGAAAAAGCCATGCCTTCTAAGTTAGACATGGACTAAAACCGACAGCTTACTTAGAAAGAAGAAGGCTTTCTCAAGATGGAGGTGGGGAGTGAGCTGAGGATAGAGCCCAAAAAGCATCCGGCCGCACACAGCGTACAACACCTCACCCTTTATATTTCTTGGGCTTTGTGTGAGCTTGCAGGCTGTTAGATGACATGGTAAGGAACGCTTCCACTCTTCCTCCACGTGGTAATCTTCACAGCTCTTTTTGTACCTACTCTCCTATCCCAATACCGTCAACAAAGAAGGATCTTAGAGGAGAAGATGCCCGTGGGACATACACGTGTGTGTGCACGGTATTTACCATCAGCGAGGAGTGTGGAGTTGGACCCAGGGAAAGCACAAGTGCACAAATGCAGACAGACCCTCCTGGCGTTCTCCACTTGGATTTCTGGAGAGTATCCTTCCTCTGCGGCAGCTCTTTCCTAGTGTCCCCATTTCTACAGATGGCCATGCTCCCTCCCAGAGCGCCAGCCTTGGTCCTCAACTTCTCCCATTCTCATCCTGGCCATGCAAGTCTCACCTGCACACCTGCTGCATCAGCTCTCACCTGCATGAAGACCACTACTGTAGAATGGAGTGACTAGCAGCGCAGCTGTGGGATCAGCCTGGGTCCACACTCGCATGCTTTGACCATCTGATTCTTTAAAAAAAAAAAAATCCTATGCCTTGATGTCTCGATCTTTGTCAGAAAATGTAACATGGAAATTAAATCAAAACTGGGTCCATAGTACATCCTCAGTCAATGGAGACTGGCATTAAACAAACAGGGGGTGAAGAACTCTGTCTCTCTCTTGATGGTCACTTCCGTGCAGCTGCCGTCATTTGGATAGGATCATGGTCTCCCTACCCTCCATGTTTCCGATATTCCCAACACTCATTCTGTCATCCAAAGTAGAAGCCTGGGAATTATCCCTCATTTCCCCCACTCCTTAACTCCCACATCCATGTGCCTATAGCTTGACTATAGTTTTATGGGTTAGCCTCTGGAACAGTAAAAATAGTTTTTTTTCTCATGGGTAATTTTATACTTTTTTCAAATGTTCTCTGTCAATCACTCGGTTATACTAAGTCAGTTGGGCCCTACCCAGTGAAAACCAACGAATCTTGGAGGATCTCCTGCCATGGCCTTCCAAGGTCCCTACGATTTCTTAATTGGTTCTTTGACGTTAGGCCTGGCAGTCTTCCCTTGTACAGTGGCATCTCTGTTTTCAGGGTTTCCCAAAAGATGTTGGCAGCTGAGTTTAAAGAGCTGTGGATGAAAAGGTCTCTTCCTGAGCCAGACTGTTACAGGCCTGGTAAATAGCTGGGATAGCGCAGCGGCTCAGAGATCCGTGACTTAGACAATGCTGCCACCCATAGGTCAAAACTGAAATTGCATCTGGTCTTTCCCCCTAATTAAGAGTGACTTAATGGAACATTTCCCAAGGACTTCGAGCGGTTACCGAAATTGTAACTGAATTGTTACTGCCGTTATTACTGGTGCTTCAACAATAAGCTTTTGATATTTGTGACACAGTTATAAAACAGGCCTATGAGTTTGGGATGCTTGAAGAAATGAGGTTCTGGGAACGCAGAATAAGAAATCAGTGCCAGCCCCCAAAACAGGATACAGGGAGAGAAAAATGGGCAAACTGCCCTGGGGGTGTGAGGGATCAGCGAGAAGAGACGACAGCCCCAGCAGGCTGGGAGCCTCCCCTACACTGTGCACATGTGTGGCAGGAACCACGTGAGAACAGTGCTCACTCCCAGAGGCACAGGCCAGCTTCCTTGAACTCAGGTCTACCTGCCCTGTTCCCTGTCTCTTCTCAATCAACTAGACCCAAAACCACCTGTGCTGGTCTCGCTTCGGAGGACTCCCAAGTATCTGAACTTGCTCTGATCGCAGTTTCCTGCTGGAGTCTTCAGTAAAGCTTTACAATGATGCTTTGGGTTTAAATTTTAAGTGGTGGAGGACAGCTATCCTGGAAAATTTGGTGCCCCGGGTTCCCTTAATTCTTTTGGGTTCTTGGACCCATTTCTGCTCCCATCTAAAACCCTCTGCCTAGCAGTGGATTCGGGGACAGCTGGGAGCTGTGTCATCGCGTCTGACGGCCACTGCTTCCCAGTAGTTACTGGACCTTGAAATGTGGCCAGTCCAAACTTGGTGCGGGAGAATTGTCTGTAATCTGTCAATCATGTTTTAAATAAACGCTGATTGGCCATGCAGAAGGTGTAGGTGGGAAAACCAGGCAGGAAGTGGAAATAATGCGAGGAGAGCAGGAGAATTCTGGGAGGAGGAAGTTGATTCCTCCCACTCCTGCCCAGATCACCGAAGCAGCAGGATGTGAGCTGCCCCAATGAAAAAGGTACTGAGCCACATGGCTAACATAGATCAGAAAAATGGGTAAATCAAGATGTGAGAGTTAGCCAGTAAGAAGCTAGACCTAAAGGGCCAATCAGCATTATAACTTATAAAGATCTCTTGTGTGATTTTACTTAGGGACTAAACAGCTGGGGGAACAGGGCAGGACAAGAACCCCAACCAGCCAGCCTCCATCATGTTACACAAACTGATACACACTTTGCCCATAAAACCCACACTGATTCTAAGACTTTATGCAGAAACCAAAATATAAACTGTCCCTCTAATGATTTTTATATTGGCAGCACATTAACATCACATTAATTTGGGATGTATCAGGTTAAAATGTTGTTAAAATTGACTGCACTGCCTCCTTTATACTTGGTAATAAGAACGTTTTCTAGAACAAGATCCCAGGCGTGGAAACAGAAATCTATTTCCTATTCCGTTGATGGACAAAAAGCTGCCACCTAAGGCTCAGTTAAGAAAACTATAATTATTAGACAGGATTCTCATGTCGTGTCTCTTGTGGGTGGCTGACTGGTTTGCTAATTATCCCACTGTTCCCATCCTCCCGATTCCATTAACAATAGTGTAATGGATGTGCTAGATTGGACTCAATAAAGAACACTGTATTTCTCACACTAAGGAAAATGAAAGGCTGAAAAGATGGCTCAGTAGTTAGAGTTTGCAATGCAAGAATGAGGACCAGAGTTCAGTTCCCAGAGCCCACACACATGCCAAGGGGAACTGGTGGTCCAACTGTGTCATTCCTGCATTCAGCAAGGGTTGTCATATCTGCAAGTTCTGGATTTGATTGAAAGTCCCTTCCTCAGACCAATGGAACCGAATCAAAGACCTGGATATTAATCCACACACCTTTGAACACCTAATTTTTGACAAAGAAGCAAAAAATATCAAATGGAAAAAAGAAAACATATTTAACAAATGGTGCTGGCATAACTGGATATCAACATGTAGAAGAATGAAAATAGACCAACATCTATCACCATGCACAAAACTCAAGTCCAAATGGATCAAAGACCTCAACATAAAGCCAGCCACACTGAACCTTATAGAAGAGAAAGTGGTAAGTACACTTGAACACATTGGCACAGGAGACAACTTCCTAAATAGAACCCCAGCAGCACAGACACTGAGAGAAACAATTGATAAATGGGACCTTTTGAAACTGAAAAGCTTCTGTAAAGCAGAGGACATGGTCAACAAGACAAAACGACAACCTACAGAATGGAAAAAGATCTTCACCAACCCCACATCAGACAGAAGTCTGATCTCCAAAATATACAAAGAACTCAAGAAATTAGTCATAAAAAGAACACATAATCCAATTTTTAAAAATAGAGTACAGAGAACTCTCAACAGAGGAATCTAAAATGGCTGAAAGACACTTAAGGAAATGTTCAACATCCTTAGTCATCAGAGAAATGCAAATCAAGACAACTCTGAGATTCCATCTTACACCTGTAAGAATGGCCACGATCAAAACCACTGATGACAACTTATGCTGGACAGGTTGTGGGGGAAAGGGAACACTTCTGCATTGCTGGTGGGAATGCAAGCTGGTACAGCCCCTTTGGATGTCAGTGTGGCGATTTCTCAGAAAATTAGGAAACAAACTTCCTCAAAACCCAGTAATACCACTTTTGGGTATATATTCAAAAGATGCTTAATTGTGCCACAAGGACATGTGCTAACTATGTTCATAGCAGCATTGTTTGTCATAGCCAGAACCTGGAAACAACCTAAATGCCCCTCGACTGAAGACTGGATAAGGAAAATGTGGTACATTTACACAACGGAGTACTACACAGCAGAAAAAATAATGACATCTTGAATTTTGCAGGCAAATGGATGGAGCCAGAAAACATCATTCTGAGTGAGGTAACCCAGACACAGAAAGACAATTATCACATGTATTCACTCATAAGTGGCTTTTAAACATAAAGCAAAGAAAACCAGCCCACAAATCACAATCCCAGAGAACTAGACAACAATGAGGACCCTAAGAGAGACATACATAGATCTAATCTACATGAGTAGTAGAAAAAGACAAAATCCCCTGAATAAATTGAGAGCATGGGGACCTTGGGGGAGGACTGAAGGGGAGGGGGGAGGCAAGGAGGGAATCAGAGAAAAATGTAGAGCTCAACAAAATCAATAAAAAGAAAAATTCCTTCCTCGGGTGAAAGATTAACAGAGGATGACTCCCAACATCAACTTTGGGCCTCTGCACACACACACACAGACACACACACACACGGAAATGGAAATTTTCTTAGTGGAGTTGTCACCATTCATTTCACTCAAAGTGTGTTCCAGAGAAGGCTATAAGATGTTCTTACCTTTGCCTAGTTAGATGCCTTTAGATGAGACAGAACACCATTGTGAATTAAAGACTGATCACACCCTAGGATTAAACCAATTCAGGCCAAAGGCTCTTTTCCAAACTAACTAGTTTCTTGGCTCATCATAAACAACCTTGGAAACTTCTTGGATTTCTAAATAGAATACAAATTCATTCCTAACTAGGGGTTAAAAGGGCAAGTATAGTTTGCAAGTCCCGGGGCTGATAAACTTATTAGCCCATTAGTTCAAACTATATGGAATCACTTTTTTGAGGGACTCCTGGAACAGTGGTGACTGAAAAGCCAGGGCCAGCAAGAATGGACCTGTGTAACTGAGAATTCTGACGGTCTTCCTCACGCCCCTTACGGTCGGTCTACTAACAATAGTTATGCTCCACACTTACATGTTTTATATTTCAAAGTACTCCAAATAAAATTTAAGCCAGATCTCCATCCATCGTGACACTGACTTTTAGAATAGGAAGACTGATTTCTCAAGTTCACCTTCAAAACTGGTCTCTGATTCCTCCCTCTATGCAGAAAAGATCACTCCCAACTCATTAAACCAAAGCGAAAAAGTAACCATCGTCTGCGGTCCCCCGGGAACTCATTTGAACACTGCACAGTGCAAACGCAACAGATATCTTCTGCCAGCTCTTTTCAATTTTCTTTGCTATGTGTGATATTTTCCATGGATGAGAGCAGAGATGTTTGGTTGCAAATGACTGTCAGATGTTTAAACAGTTCTGCTGCTGAAACATGATAATTTCCAGAAGCTCCTTTTCTGCACATGGTATCTTCTGGTAAGACCCACCACAAAGAAAATGGGTTGTACAAGAAGAACGGCAGAAGATCTGGGAGTTAACCAGAAAAACTAGACCATAGCATGCCTCAAACAAAACAAAAAATCCATTAATTGGAACCAGGCCAGTTTCCAAGGGTCATGGAAAGAATCCACGCTGGATTCCCAGCAACTGGCCGCGTTTCAGAGTCAGTAACCTCCAAGTTGTCAGGGAGGATTGCAGTTAATGCTGTGAGAAACGTGTGCTGAAAGATTTCTAGTTGCCCTTAAATTCCTGAATTTCCAGTCAGGACATCATACCACACATGTGCAAAACAGAAAGTCTGGTAAAGTTTAAATGGGCCCTCCTGTAAGCGATATAGAAAATCGCAACTCATAAAATCAGTACATTAGAAGGCAATTGTTAATACTAAAAAGAAACTGACTTTAAAATATTTTAGTGCGATTTCCCTATTCACATATTAGGTTAAGCTATATGAGTACCAATATTTGGTTGTCTTAACAAAAAATTAAAACTCACACATTCTGATAATTCTATATGATTCAATCTATATATTTAATTATGTAAGTACCAAAGATTTTTCGCATGCATGCATGTTTTGCCCACATTCATGCATATGCACCAACCACATGCCTGGTGCCCAGGGAAGCCAGAAGAGTGTGGCTGTCCCTGGAACTGGAGTTACAGGCACTTGTGAACCACCACGTGGGTCCTGGGGATCAAACTCTCATCTTCCGGAAGAGCAGCCAATGCTCGCAACTGCTAGGCCATCTCTCCAGTCTCCAGAAATAAAGATTTAAAAACAAATGGCCAGGTAGTGGTGGCTCTTGTCTTTAATCCCAGCACTCAGGAGGCAGCGGCAGGCAGATCTCTGTGAGTTCGAGGTCAGCCTGGACTAGAGAGGGAGTTTCAGGACAGCCAGAGGTACATGTAGACACTCTGTCTCGGGTGTGGGAGGGAATCTTCCGTGGGGCTAAAGAAACAGCGCAGTCAAAGGGATGCTTTTTGCACAAGCATGAGGCCCATAGAAAAGGAAAGGACCAGGAGTAGTAGTGCACTCTCGAGGCCAGCCTGGGCTACAAGGAGAGATCTGTCTCAGAGAGAACCCTCTACCCAACTTACACATCCAAATAAAGACCACTTTCCAACAAGTCGCCGTGGGAAACTACGTATCTGATTCTGAGTGACACTGCCACACAGTCAAATGCCCGTGGGATGGAGCCTTGAGCCCATCTTCAAAGCTACACCAGAAAACAGAACGTTTCTTAACAGCCATTGTTATTTTATTTCTAGGTTCCAAAACGGCATTGGCCACCAAAGTTCATTCCAGATGCTTTTCCAGTATTAGCTGAAATACACACTTGTAAATTAGAAACTTAAGAAAGGAAACCGTGGCTACGCTGGGACATCCACATATGCCTGGTACCGTCTTCCCTTCTCGTTTCTCTCTGCTCCTCAGCACCCTCACCTGGTCCGGTATCTTTAAACCAAGGCGATAAGGAACGAGACAGTGAACTGCCCATCAGGGTGGACAACCCCAATCCCACTGGGAAGGAATAATTCAGTTTATGCCTCTGCATTCTGCACATGTCTTAACCCATCTAAAAACACCAAGTAGGGGATCTGCACCTACTTTTCAGAATACAGTGGGCATTTAGGATGGAATCTCTACCTGAGGAAGAAAATGTACTATTGCACACAAATAACAAACTGCAAATGTCTAGCAGGTATTTTAGAAAGCAAGAAAGATGTTTCTATGGAAAAGACCAAGGGTAGAGAATAAGGAAAAAGATTTTCAGGTTACTTACTTTATATAAATATTGACTTATTTTAAATAAATATTGCTCATGCCTGTGTACAAAGCAAGTTCAATTTTACTTTAAAGATGGAGAATAAAGATACTAAGGGACAGGGAGTAAATGTCACTTGCTGACAGTGATTAAGCCATTGGGGGCATTCCATCTCTCTTTGCAGATCTGAAGAAGCTGGGGCTTGTGTCCCTGGTTGGGCTCAACAAACTGCCAGGCAGACAACCACCAGAGCTTCCAGCTGGAGTGCTCTTGTAGCATTAAAATTAGTTTTCCAACCAAAGACCAGACCAAGGGACCAAAGTGCAGGTCGTCCATGCCAGAAAGCCATGCTGTCGCCACAACCACTCTCCGTGGTATACCAATCCAGTGCTACCACATGAAACCTGAACCTCAGTGGTCGGGTTCCCTCGCCTGTGTGTGCAGCAACATTAGCGACTGACTCTGGGTATTATCCCTGAGAAGTCACGGCTGTGAACCAAGTCTTCCCATGGGCCCTTTCCCAGGAGCCCAGGGAAGTGAAAGTCAGCGGGCTGCTGCGTGGGATGTAGGAAAAGTCCACTGAGCGGCTGCTAGGATGTGGCAAAGCAGAGCTCCTGAGTCAAACCTGAGAACCTGCCCTATCTGGGACACGGCAACTACAGGGTTTGCTCATCAGAATAGATTAAAAACCAGCTCATGCCAAGCGATGGTGGCGCACACCTTTAATCCCAGCACTCGGGAGGCAGAGGCAGGCGGATCTCTGTGCGTTCTAGGCCAGCCTGGTCTACAAGAACTAGTTCCAGGACAGGCTCCAAAACTACAGAGAAACCCTGTCTGGTGGGGGGTGGGAGGCTCATATGAGAATTGGTCATTGTGCAAGCTCAAAGAAGTAAGATTCTGAGAAGAAAAAGAAAATGAGACTTCAGGGGAAGGGAACACTCAAGGAAAGAAAAAACCATAGAGGGATGATCAGCATCCCTCTGGTCTCACTCCAGTAGACAGTGGCATGGAAATGGAGTTCCGGCAGGAAAGAGAAAGGGTGAAGGACAGCAAACGGGTGGGGAGAGATACATTTGCAATGCTTGAAAGAGGAAAAACTGCAGCCAGGGGTGGCAGGACTGCAGACAGTGAAAGCTGTCTAGGAGTAGAGAGCGCAGTGGGCAGAATGACAGTGTTCTCCAGCACACTATCAGGATGGTGAGAAGAGAGGCGACTGTACTGTGGGGAAAGTCCTGGCAGACTTAAACCCCACCTGCTGCTAAGAGACAAGGTGAATGTACTGCCAGTCTTCCGGCCACCTCAACTCATAGGCCCAAAACTGACTTCAGACCCAGGGATGAATAAATACGGACACAAGGACTCCCTCAACAGCCCAGGTACTTTCTTCAGGAAGCTTCAGAATAGGGGAAAAGATAATCAGTTTGTGTTTGTTTCAGGGTTGGTTGGTTGGTTGTTTTCATTAAATGGACATAAAACATGAAATTGTACTTACTTCTAAATTTGTTCTTATTCTGGAAGAAACATCTATGAGTTCTTTGGTTTTCCTGGAGGTTCTACATGTGTGGTATGTTTGCCCCTTTCAAATCACTGTACCCCACCCACTTCCCTTCTGATATATGCCTGGGTGGATCCTGTTTTCCCCATGGCTATGTCCCATTTGTCCAAAGTCACTTCCCACAGCTCCCATCGGTCTTAGTGACAGTCATCACTGCTGGGATGAAGCACCATGGTCAAAACAGCTCAAGGAGCAAAGGATTCATTTTCATTGGCCGTATGCTTCCACGTCTCTGTTTATAGGAACTTGAACAGGGCAGGGACCTGGAGGCAGGAGCTGATGCAGGGACCATAGAGGAGTGCTGCTTACTGGCTTGCTCCCCATGGCTTGTTCAGCCCACTTTCTTGCAGACTTCAGGACCACTAATCTGGGGGTGGCATCACCCACATCAATGTCTTCTGGAGGTTTTTTCATTGAGGTTACCTCCTCAATGCTCCTCAGTACTCCTGATGACTACAGTGTGTGTCAGTTAACATAAAACTAACCAGCATGCATCATTATATTGAATGTACTTCATTCCCAAACTTGTGTCTTACTACCGCCAAGGCTGCTAGAATTCTGGTCATTCTACACAGAGTTCCTATTTATTACAGTAGATCTTAGCCAAAAGGCCAACAAGTGATTCCTAGAGAACTTGACAAAATAAATTAAAAGGCAGCGCTCCTCCTTTTTCCTTATGGCACTGCTACTTACCTGGTGCTTTGACAGTCTTCTGGGTGCTTTTAGGAAAACAGCTTTATTCTGAATAGTTCTCTGAGTAGCTCTGTCCAGTCAGTTCTCCATTCATCCCGCGGGGGATTCTTATGGTTGGGTCTTAGATCTAACATGCTGATGCAGTTGTTGTTTGGCTTCTGCTGTCTCCTCGCTCCTCGTGTCCTCTTCTCACACAGCTGACCCATGTTCCGGATGCTGAAGACACTCTATCTGCTGGGATGCAGATACATACGATCTCAGGTTCTCAAGCCTTAGAAAGGGACAAGCAAAATTATTAATCGTGACTTTAGGTCCACTGGGCCATCAGATGTCAGCATCACTCCGAACAACGTGGGCAGTTTGATCTGTGGATTTTGATGTTATTTTTTTAACCCATCTAAATGGTTCTCTGCATGATAAGGCTTAGGAGGCAAACAATCCACAAGGACTCACTCCACTCAGCTCCTACTTGTCCATCATTTCCTTCAAACACCACAGTATCTGACCACTCCTTAAGATTCCTGAATCTTTATACGCAGGGTGGCGAACAGGCAGTGGGAGGAAAGGAAAGAGGAGTAAGAAAATCTGTATGTGAAGGCCGTCTCTTAAAGCACTGCCCAAGAGGAGTAGGCAGAGCAGACTGTTCTGGAAATAGTACGATACAGAGGAAGAAGTGAGGTTCACGGGCAAACCTGAACTATACATAATCAGAATAGCTGTGAGAGGGAGGCACGAAACTCTTGTGGTCTTAAGCTTTCGGTATTTACAATCTGAGCAACTCCAGGCAAGCTACTTAGCTTGGCTCCCCTGTTTATAAAGGGGAGAAAATAATGGTACCAAATTCATACTGACTGTGAAAATTAAGCAAGTTAATAACATAAAGTGCTTGGAGTAGGACCTGCCTTTGGGAAGTGCTACCTAAGCACTGATGAGAGCGCTACCTTGCGGGTGGCGCTCACTCCACTATAGAGGAGCAGGAATCCTCTTACGTTCTTATATACTTCTTCCTTGCTGGAGGCTAAACTTATGTTCAGGGAACTAATTATCCAAGCAGGCATTTGTGTAAAAACCAATAAAGCCTAGCTTTACTTCTGCTGCAAAGTAAGGGGTGGGTGTCAAACATCTCCTGAGGGCGGAAGGTCCAGCAGCTCTGGGCAACAAGACCTGTGGTGTCCTCTGCATGCCACCCTGCTCCTCTACCTCTCCACACCCACAGTAAAATACACTGACGCCACCAAAGAGAGGCCGAAGAAATCAGCGGTCATCCTGAGGTCCACCACAAAATTAAGCATGGTTTGTGGGCACAACTCAAGTGGCACTGATTTCCAAGATGTACAGGTAATAAAAACACTAATACACAGCAGTGTGAGAAGACCTAGCATTTGGTGGTGGGTGATAAGGTAGTCACAGAGAGGCACAGGACGACAACCACAGAGTGCTCCCTTTCTCTCCAAACTCCATCTTGTACAAGGGCTCATTTCTTCTGTGCTCACTCTTTCATGCTGAAGGCGTCTAAAGTCCTTTTGGCCATTTGTGCCTCTTCTCCCACAGCCCAAGGTCTATGGTCTATTCTCTTCCATGGGCCCCACCTCCTTTTTTCCTTCCAGCATGTATCCCTTCATATTTGTACAGCTATGGATCCTCTTGCCTTCCTTCTAATCCTCATGGCTCATCCGTGCTCATCACCCTCTGACACTGGACTCTCTGGTGTATCTCTAAGCCACATTCTCTCTGTGGGGCCTGAGTGAGGCTCATGACAAGGTTCCAGTGATTTGGACATCTCACCAAAATGAAGACCAACAGCACTGAACAATTCTACTGCTTATGAATGGCAAGAGATTTTTCTTAGACTGCATGAAATGCAGAGAAATTGGTTGAGAAAGCCATGACTTAATGGATTTGCATAGTATTATAACCCAAAGACAAGTAGCTTTTGGGCTAGAGAAATGGCCCAGTAGTTAAGAGTACTAGCTATGCGGGCTGGAGAGATGTCTCAGTAGTTAAGAACACTAGCTGCTCTTCCAGAGGTCCTGAGTTCAATTCACACCAACCAGATGGTGACTCACAACCATCTGTAATGAGAACTGGTGCCCTCTTCTGGTCTGCAGGCACACATGGAGACAGAACACTGCATACATAATAAATAAATCTTTTTTTTTAAAGTACTAGCTATGGGGACTGGAGGTGGCTCAGTAGTTAAGAGTACTGACTGCTCTTATAGAGGACCTGGGTTCAATTCCCAGCAGCCACAGCTGTCTGTGACTCGGTTCCAGGGTAGCTGACACCCACGCACATAAGATAAAAACAAATAATTAAAACACACACACACACACACTAGCTGTTTTTCCAGATTAAATGTCCAGCACCTACATGGTGGCTATAACTTCAACCCCAGGGAACCCAATAACTTTTTTTTTTACTTTGGTGAGAACCAGGCATGCACACAATATACATACATATACTCAGCCAACACATTCATACACATATTATAAATAAATATTTTAAGAGGCTTAGAAGTTATGAGACCTGGGTTCTAGTCCCAGGATTGTGTCTTTAGACTAGATTCTTCTGCATGGCATCTCATTAGCTAAAAGGTAAGCAATAATATCGACCTTGTAGATTAATAATGTGAAGTATCTAATTCAATAAATATTAGTTCTTCCTTTCCCCTCATTTGAAAAATGAAGAACAGTTAGATCTCTATGTCCTTCTAACTTTAATTATTTTAGTTCTCTGACTTGTTAGTATGATTATTCTACATCTTATCACCTACTATATATAAGCAGTGAATAATGAGGTACCTCCAAATTTGAATACATAACAGGAGGCATCACTAGGTGAGACTGGATTGCTTTTTATATGCCCAGAGGCATTCTCCACCTTTCCTTTCGCTCCTAACCCTTTGAAGAAGCAGAAAAGGTTTATATTCTCTATCAAAGTCTGCACATAAGTAGGAGGGGTCCCCACCTTGGACATGACCCTTTGGAGTGGGGCGGCTCAATGATCTCCCAAAGAAGAGAACCCAGAGGTTCACGCTGTGCTGCTTTTCCCTTGTGAGGGTTTTCTTGTCAGTGCTCCCAGTTATTCATCTCAGGACCCCTGGGATACTGTAAATGTTGGTACCCACAATGCTCTGGGTCAATACTAATGGCTACAGGAGTCAACTCCTTCCACAGGTCCTCTGGTCTGAGCCCAAAGCTCCAATTTAGGAGAGATGTCGCATTAATGACTCCAAAAGCTGACTGAACTGGCTGCCTCATTCTCCCAGAAATCAGTCCCCGTGAACTCCCTTGGACTTAAAATTTCCCTAGAAGAAGTCTGGCCCCTTGCGCAGCTGCAGGACAAAGGAACAGCACCACTTTCTGACTTTGACCTATTAGTCCTCTATACTGGCCTTAAGCGGAGTAAAGTTGTTAGTATAAAGCAAGGTCATGACCCCCAGGACCTGAAAGCTTGGAGCTGATATTTGAGTTGATGCTTGTAAATTTTACTGAGGAACGTGGGTTCATCATGTTGAGGAGGGTTATGGGCTGACTTGTGTCTCTCCATAATTCATGAATTGGTATCCTAACCTCCAATATCTCAGAGTGTGACTGTATTTGGAGACAGGATGTCATATAGGCAGGCCTTCACCCTATATGACTGATGTCCTGTAAGAAGAGGTTAGGCATGAACAGACACAGAAGAAAATGGCCATCTACAAGAAGAGGAGTCTTAAAAGAAACCAACCTTGCCAACACATTGATCTCTGACTTTTAGCCTCTGGTACTAGGATAATTACTTTGTTGTTTAGGCAACTTATTCTAGGTGGTTCCAGAAAAATTGAAACAGGGAAAGTTACCCCAAAACCCCATAGCTCTGCTCTTCCTAATACCTCACCCAGAGATATCTGCTTGCCTGTGTACATTCTCTGGGCTGGACTCTTCACTGAAGAATTTGTGAATCAAATGGTATGGGTGGCACAGGCCTGTAACTCAGGAGACAAGAAAGAGACAGAAGGATGCAAAGTTCAAAGCCATCCTGGGCTATCTAAAAAGACTGTCTCCAACAGCAGCAGCAGAACTAAGCGAAATGACCTGAGTCTTGGTGCCTGGGCTCTCCACCTGCTGCTGTCCAATCCAAGTGTTCACCGGGTGAGTGTTGTGTCCTCAGGGCAGTGATATCACCCATGCATAACAGTTTGCTCTCTAAAGGGTGTGAAATGTAAAACTGTCTTTGAAAACAGACTTCAGTGAAAGAATGTGGAGAATCAAGAAAGAAATCAAAGGCACATGGCATTGTAATTTATGGAAAACATGATATTTCAACAAGGAAGGAAAACACAGACCTGCAGACAGGCTATTAGGGAGTAAGCCATGTGCAAATGATCCTGGGATAGAAAGGGCATTTCCGGGGGGATACCAAGCCAATAGTTTGGCAGAAGTGTAATAAATTTAACTACATTAAATATATGTATCTCTTTGAGCAAAAATTAGTAAATAAAACCTAAAACTCTGACAAACTAAGGAAAGATATTTGCAATACAGAAAAGCAAATAGCTAAGATGTTCAATTTACAGTTTTATATAGGAAGAAAAAACAAAATATAAAAAGCAAAGAATATACAAGCAGTTAAAAGTAAAAAAAAAATGTGTATTAGTAATAATACTCTAACAGGTATGGTGTCACAAGACTTTAATTCCAGTACTTGGGAGGCAGAGACAGGTGGATCTCTGTGAGTTTGAGGCCAGTTTGGATACAAGTTCCAAGACAGCTAGGGCTATAACACAGAGAAACACCGCATCAAAGAAACACAAAAAAATAAAAATAAAAATTAAGAATTCCACATGGCACTAAGAAATGACCATTGAAATGATGGAAGATGTGTTTCTTCTGTGAGAGTGGCAGGCAGGGAAGAAGCCAGGAGTCACCAAGCCTGTGAAGGAACACAGCTTCTCTGGAACTATACAACTCAGCATCCCCAAATCTGTGAGGCCCATCTAGGAACAGTCATAATTTTAAGTCATCAGGTAATATTGTAAAAGTGCAATTACGGAACTCTTTTTGGAGAAAAACAACTGGCTATTGCTTCCAATACTTCCACCCTGCTGCTAGGATTTTGCCCTGAGTATAAACTAGCAAAATATACCAGGATATGTCTGAGTTTCAAGAATGTTCGCCCTACCTTTTTCATAATAAGAGGGGAAAATGGAACCCAACAAAATTGCTCACCACAGACTGTTTAAACAAAATTTAAGTCCATCTACACACTGAATTAGAATGTACCCTCACAGAGAATGGTATGGCCCTGAATGTTGACATGAAATGTCTCAGAGATGCCTGTATGTGAAGAGGAAACTAAAGATCTGTAATACAACATTTTTTGTTTCTTTTTTGAGATTTATTGCCCACAGAGACCAGAAGGGGGAGTCAGATCCCCTAGAACTAGAATTACATATGATTGTGAGTTGCCATGTGGGTGTTGGGAACTGAACCCAGACCTCTAGGTGATCAGTCAGTACTCTGAACCACTGAGCCACTTCTCTAGCCCCGCAGAAGCTGTTTGTATATAGAAAAGTTTACTTAGTTTGACTACAGACATGTATCTATAATCATTTATTTTTTATATTTATTATATGTACTATAATCAATTATATTATAATTAACAATATTATAATTAATATTAAATATTATTATACTTATTTATTATTATTCATTCATTCATCTACCCATTTGGTCAATCTGTATGTGTGTGTGCCTGTGTTTGTGGTGTGTGCATCCGGAGTTGCAGATGGTTGTAAGCCATGATGTGGGTGCTAGGACCAGAACTCTTCCAATAGTCATAAATGCTCTCACCATTGAACCATCTCTCCAGCTCCTTAATTAAGATCTATAGATATTTTTCAACTTAGAGACATCACTTCAAAGATATTTTTAATGACAAGCAGAGAAGGAAGGCATACTTTATTCTTATTTTTGCCTTAAAGCTGGTTTCTTTTGCCAGGCGGTGGTGGTAGACATCTTTAATTCCAGCACCTGGGAGGCAGAGGCAGAAGGATCTCTGTGAGTTCAAGGCCAACCTGGTCTACAAGAGCTAGTTCCAGGACAGGCTCCAAAGCTACAGAGAAACCCTGTCTCGAAAAACAAAAACAAAACAAAACAAAAAGCTGGTTTCATTTTTACTAAGAATTCTTGATGGGAGGTCTTTGAGCAGAGGAAGTTTTATCTCTTTCAGTTTGAAACATCATCTAGCCATGCCCCTGATTTTAAACTCTCTGGTCTTCTTCTAGTGAAAAGCAGATTGTATCTTCCCTGGACCCACTGGTCTCTCTTATTCAAAGTCATGATGTCATGCACATAATTCTGAAATCTAAAGAACGAATGCATCTGTAGCACAGATCGCCATGCAATAATAAGCATAACTAGGTATGCAACAGGTACCAGACCCTGTTCTGACTGTGATCAGCTGTGGAATGTGTGCCCTTCAAAGTGGGGGCGGGTACGAACAAGAAGGAACATAATGAATATATAAATGCGTAGTATAGTTAAATTTAGAAGCACTGGAGTAATAAGAAACAGGGTAAGGGTAGAAGTTTATAATATTTTATTTTGAAATGATTTATTTTTAAAAGAGACATTAAGTCTGGTTTATTTCTAAGATATTATATAACAAAAATAATCTATATGTACCAGCATAGTAAGTCTCAACCTCTTAAGTCAATTATAAATTAATAAATATATATATCAATATATATCAGTGCATATCAGATAAAAATGTTGAAGCAAAACCCTTAACAGCCTATGAACAAATACTACATCAAGAATACAGAAACATGATAAAGACTAAAAGTCTAACAGCAGTTTTAAGGTAACAGTGACCGATGCTCACACTAAAATTGGAAAGGTAATAGTGACCACGTGGAGTGAGGGTCAAGGCTGATACAAGACACAAATATCTTTGCAATAAACATTCAAGTATCTACAGAAGGAAATAGAAAAATATTTTTTGGCTTTTTGAGATTATGTAGCAAAGCTGGTATAAAACAGGATCCTCCTGCCTCAGCCTCTATAGTGTTGAAATTATAAGTATGCACATCACACCAGTCTATGGGAAAATTTTTTTTTTGAAAAAACAGGCCTGGAAATAAATATCTGGGGTTCTGCAGGCTAAGTAGCAAATTTAATCCAAGTATTTGTTTTTAACTTTTTAAATACATAAAAACTAAACATAGCTTGTATGAAACATGGCCCACAAGCCAGCTTGCTCAGTGTGGACCAGGATACAGTCTACCACTGGGTAGGCCACACTGTGGTAATCACAGCCACAGGAGGTCCCTGAGATGAAAGTGGACTTGTACTTATTCTGAGGTAAAATGGTTGCTCTGGAGGAACTATGACATTACAAAAGATAAACAGCGTGGCTGGAGACTGCTGTGGCGGCACTCCTGCCACACACAGGACCTTGGGTTCTGTCTTCGGCACTGAAAAGGAAGTGTCTGGAGAGTAGACTGTAATGGGAGAGCGGGATGCACATGAGCGACAGAGAAGAGCTCTCAGCGTGACTGAACAGACGGCAGGAAGTCATGGTGGACAGTCTGAGACGAACACTAGGCCCTTCTGTTGTTTGCAGTGGGATTTACTCCTGGGCCTTGCCCATATGATACACATGTTCACTGATGAGCCCCAAAGAGAAATGTCTTGGTTTGGGGCCTGAAGGCTGCAGGTAACTTGATAAGACAAATTTAATGGGAAGAGAAGGGGAAAGTTGACAGGGATGGCTGAAGAGGAAACAACAAGATGGGAGTGGTTAAGACAAGAAAGGAAGATAATCAAGGTTACTTGACAGTTAAGAGCAGAAGAGAAACACAATGGCCACCATTATGTATGGCCAGACTTTAAATTATATTGTGGCTACCACAATGGCCAGCTTTCATTGTTCTTTAAAAATGGACCACGTAGAGTGATTTCAGTTTAAAGAAATATATACACACCCATAGAAGTTCAACTCTCTGAACTGGACTGTTTCATTTTATACATAGATCAAAACCAGAAACCCTTACATGTCACATGTTATACTTGTGGACTTCTGACAACATGAAGGGCTAGCCTGAGGTCCATGGCATGTCGATTCTGATGAAGAATGATGCCACACACATACTGAGAGCTCGTAACAGTTACCTTGTCCCAGAACCAAAACCATCAATTCTCTTCATCATGATTCCTCATCCAGCTTACCCAAAGAACCAATGGTATAAAATAAGGGCCTCTCAGGAACTTATGCCATGTCTTACTGTGGTGCCAAGGATTTATGAAAGACCCACATCCTATCTTTATAAATTTTCAACTCTGAAATTCCCCTGCTGGAGAAATTTTAGATGTTGATAGCAATCCACATCATTACAAAGTATAGGTCCTGACCCAGAGCCTGATAAGGGATGGTTCCGCCCACTGCACACTGCCTCACAGACTCTATCAGGCAACAGAGAAGGATCCTCTCCTATAGCATCCAACAAAAGGAGTTACTGTGTGTGCTTTGTACGTTTTTTAGGGTGTCTCATACCCTTTTTCTGCTTGAAAATAGGAGAATCCAAGAAGCACAAGTCTGTGAAGGGGTTCCCTCCTCTCAGTTTCTAAGTGAGTGTGGGTTTCTTATAGCTTGTGATGGTAGTGCTTAGGCAAAGGCACGACTGGGCTGTCTTCATGCCTTTTGGGAGACAGAGACAGTTCCCTGATTTCCACTACAGGAGTCAGCAGGACATTGCTGATGCACTATAGGCTACAACCAGATGATTCTTGATTCTTGGGTGGGATACCGGTAGGAGTTCTGGTTGGCAGTGCCTTCTCCATATCTTTTTCATCCATATACTTGAGTTCTCTTTTAGGCTGAGGCCTGGTGACTGGCCTGTCTGATTCTCTGGTGTGGTCTATCAGGTGCTTACGAGGAGACAGGCAGACGTCATCAGACTCACCCTCAGAGGCGCTCAGATGGAAGCACTCCCTTGCCGGTTCCTGCTGCTGATTTCTCCACTCATTTTTTGTCAGAAAGGGGTGAGGTGAACACGCTCTTCCAGATTAAAATCATAAGCGGCACTGGAACCAATAGACCCATCCAGTTTTGTCGGTTGTGAAGAGTGTTCATCTTTGCTTTTGTTGCCCTCACACCTCAGTGAGGATTTTGATTTGCATTTCTGGTTGGCTCTTCTCTGCTCTGCTCTTTTCTGTGCACATTGATGGTGACTTTGCGTTTGTTCGGATTCAGACGGTAAAACGACTTTTGTTTCAGCATTCTCCCCTTGGTAAGTCAGTCTAGGGGATAAGAAAATTTGGTCCTTGTTCCACAGACAAACATTTTGTTCTATATTTTCAAGTTTGTGCAGAGTTACAGTTGGGTCTTCACACCCACTTCTTCTAAATTCCAAAGACTCCCACCCAAGAACTGGCTTCACAGTCCCCCAAAGCAGTGGAGCACCTTACATTACTAAAATCTTTCTTTAAGTGACAACAGTAAGACACCGTCCTAGGTAAGACATCATCAGTAGGCTTGACTTTATCTGAGTCAAAATCACTCCCCAGTGTGTCTGGAGGAACAGAAGGACGCGGTTCTTTGGTTTGGAATGGCGACTCATTTTCTTCAAGAGCAATTTGCTGGAAGGTCTTCACAGACAAGTCTCCGACGGTGTTGTCACTACTGGAGACCAGTTCTGAGATACATTCCATCCGGTTCTGATCAAGGTCTTCACTTTGTTGGAGTTAAGCTTCTCTTCACTGTAGAGAGCTGACATGCAAGGCAGTACCATCCTCTTCTCGGCTGTAAGACATGATATCTTGGGCTTCTCTCACTTGGGATCTTCATTTGCCAAAACTAACAACCTGTTGTTATCTTGGTAATTTTTCGGCAGTGTAGAAGTGTTAGTGGGTACTTGGCATGGTGCAAACTTGTGTTTGCTAATCTCTGCCAAGTTTTTATCCCTTTTCTTTCATTTGCTTCTTAATGTCTTCAAGACTGTCTTGAAAGGACTTATCTGACACCTTTCCTTAACCATCTTTGTCTCGGCTGCTCACGGCCCAGCGAGCTTGTCTGGCCTCCTGCTCTACCAGTTGAAATCATTTTAAATATATGAAAAAGTTATTAAAATAAAAAACTAATATCTTCTATGCATATATATGTGCATGTATGTATGCACTTATGCATATCTGTAGCGGTTATCCATATGGGTTCACAGACTATCAGTCTTGTGTGTATTGAAGGACTGAGCTAATGGCCTTACAAATGCTAAGCACAGACTGAGCTACATCACCAGTCTTACTGTTTTTACTGAGCATCAAGTTCATAGTACATCTTAATTTGCTTTTTGAGAAAGAATCACACAATGCACCTCAAGATGGCCTTGATTCTTCTACCTCAGCTGCTCAAGTACTAAAACTACAGGCATGCACCACCATGCCTAGCTTTATGGAACTTTGCTATTTTTTTGAAGACAGAATCTCAAGTAATCCAGACTGGCCCTAAGCTCACTGTATAGCCAAAGATGACCTTGAACTTCTGACCTTCCTTCTTCCACTTCCCAAGTGCATAGATGGCCACCACTCCTGGCTTTATGTGGTGCTTGGGCTCACACCCAGAACTTCAAGCAGGCTAGGCAGACACTATATCAATTGAAGTACACCTCCAGCCCTGTCTTTACTTTTAATAGATTTTCCATTGTTACCCTGGGTAATAGCATTTTCTCAAAAAGTTCTGAGTCTTTTAAGTGGGAATGGTTATATGAAAAATAGAGACCTGGGTTCTCATAGGTGTATTCTCTGGTAACTCCAATTCTGATCTAATCTCACAGGTAAAGTTCTCCACAGGCATGGAAATACTTAAATATTTGGTACTACTAAGTAGTTTGTAGAAGCAACTTCATATAGACAAAGAGACCAAAGTGGCTCTGGAAACTTCGGTGGAGATTTATGGAGATGGTTTTGGCGACAATGACAGTTTTAGTCATGGAGGAAATGTCACAGGCTCTGGTGGCAACTGTATTGGTGGTGTATATGGCAGTAGGGGCTGCTATCATGGATTTGGTAATGACAGAAGCCAGTTTGGAGGTGGTGGAAACTACAACGATTTTGGCCATTACGACTACAGTCATGACATTTTGGGCCCAGGGAGGGAGAAAACTTTAGACGTAAAAGCTCTGGCCTTACAGAGCTTGCCAAACTACAAAACCAGGGTGGCTGCAGTAGCTCCAGCAGCAGCAGCAGCTACTATAGCAGTTGCAGAAGTGGATAATTACTGCCGGAAAACCAAGTGTCCACAGAGGAGAGCCAGAGAAGAGACAGGGAGGAGGCTACAGGTGACAAAAGCCTTGTGGACTCAGCCATGCACAGTAGGGGGCAGGGCCTGGATGCAACAAA
The DNA here is from genome assembly GCF_982192425.1 of Myodes glareolus. NCBI lineage: Eukaryota > Metazoa > Chordata > Mammalia > Rodentia > Cricetidae > Myodes > Myodes glareolus. Next base: position 57,051,896 of record NC_142030.1, read on the forward strand.
GAAGACACGTTCTACACAATACTCATGTTTGTGAGCAAAAATCAAAAGAACTCTATTGCTGACTAATATGTAATGGGTATTTTAGTTTCTGGCCTATGAAAAGTATAAAGTATGTCACAGAGGTTTAGATGTTTTTGACCCATACTATTGATTGCTACATGTGACAAATGTAATCATAGTGCTGACTATGTGTCTTTGAACATATATGTCCATACATGTGGTAGCACCAGGCATGATGGCATCCCAACCCAATGCTTAGGAGGCAGAAAAAGGAAGATGGGGAATTCAAAGTCAGCCTGAGCTACATAGCAAGTTCAAGGCCAACTTGGGCTACAATGACACCCTCTGTAAAGTTCACAAAAGTCTGCAAACTTTAATTTGTAAAAAATTATTTTTAACGTAGAAATAAAAAAGAAAGGAATAAAGAGAGGCCACAAAAGACTAAAATATGTGGCTCCTCCACAGCTGCCACCACAGTGAATGAGCCCTCCAAATGTCTTCGCATTGCTGTTTGTACTGGTTTGGTCCTCTCTTGCTGTGCTAAGCACCATGACCAGGGCTTACACTTTTACATAAGAGTACATCATTGAAGAACCAGGGGCAAGGAGTGAAGCAGAAACCATAAGAAGCTCACTGGTGCATGTTCATGGCCTTCCTGTCTAAGGATGGTGATGCCTCAGATGGAGGACTGAGCCTTCCACATCAATCATCAATCAGAACAGTCTCTCACAGATACGGCTCAGGCCAATTTGATCAGGGCAGTTGTTCACAGAAGTTCCCTCTTCTCAGGGAACTTCAGATTCTGTCAAGTTAATAATAAAAACTAATGAGGTCAGTTCGTTTTCTTAAGGGTCAGAGTCCTGGGAGTGAGTGCCTGACTGTCAGGGCCAAAGGCAAAAGCTCACACTCCCATGAAGCTCAGGGAGAGAACAGCCCTGTAACTTCACTAAGTTCTACCTCCACTGAACAGAAGAAAAGGAAATGTGGACTCCACAACCGGAACAGTCACTGGGCAGCTGAGTCATCGAGGGAGAGTCAGTGAAGGGTCTGGGGGAAGAGAGGAATGCAAAGAAAAGAGAGGGGACAGCGCTCTGGAGAATCTGGAACACCTTCTAAGTATCAGGAGAGACGAAATGAAACCAGCAAAGACTCAGGAAAAAGCTACGCTTGGGATGCCATGGAGAATGTACAAGGCCAATGGTGACCTTTCAGAGAGCCGTCTGAACGGAGGTTGGGAAGCAGAAGCCAGATTGTAAGTGGAGAAGGCATTAGTGGTGAGTGAAGCAGGGACACAGTGACTTCTGAGCCAAGGGCTACACATCAAATCCCTGTTGTTTTAAGGGGCCTAAAATACATTAACCTGGGGGGAGCACACAGGGCTCTCGGGCGGCACTCCCTTGATCTTCACAGGAGTCCCAGGATTTAAGTTTTATTCCAATTCAGAAATAGAGGAAAGTATACCCAGTACCCCAGACTGGAAAAAGTATACCCAATACCTGGACTCACTGCTTTCCAGGATGTCTGTGTTTACAGATACCACAAGATTTGAGGAAATATGGATTGTAGAGGGATGGGAACCTTCAGGTTCTGAGCAAATCATGGTGAGATATCTTTAACACCCTTAATAGTCTAAAGTTCAATACCTTAATGTATTTGAACAGCTATCCTTGTACCTATGAGTCAATTCCTTTCAGACAGTACAAACTGGCCACTGGCTTCTACGAACTCAAGGCTAACAATGTCATCAGATAGTATCGGAGGCCTATCCTAGGCTTTGCTATAACCTGCATGCCTGACGTTCCCCCAACGTATTTGAAAGGGGGGTTGATTTATAATTTTCTTTCATTCTTTAATTGTAAGTTCATGAAATACCAGTTGAAACGTGGCATTTGGACAACCTGGATCTGTGTCCCCCAGGACGTAGTCACTCATATTTAGCTACAGAACAAACGTATTTCCTTGTGTTTATGAGGACAGAGTGAGGGAAGAGACTTAATTTAAGAGGTAAGCACTGTCTGACCAGGTGCTCTGGTAGTGAGAAGCCGAGTTTCCAAAAGAAACGTGGAGAACTTAAGAGACGAAAAAAAATAATAATGCTAACTTTGGTGCCTTCTGTGATCGGTTTAAAGCAGAACTTACAGAAAATAACAGCCAAGGTTCTACTTCTGCCCAGTAGGGCCTATCCAAGACTCTCCTGGAGGCCGCCGCGAGGTGGCACAAGAGGAAAAACCTGCGGAGTCCAGAAACACCTAGGCGAGCAAACGACAGGAGTCAGTCGAGAAAGGGAGCGGCTCGCCATATGGGCAGGGCCGAGGTACGGGGCCAAAACTGTTGGCTAAGGGAACTCCCAGACTCTAAACGCCTCTCACCAGGAGTTCAAAGATGAGACACACACTTCCCCACCACAAAAACCCTCTACTGCACACGCGCGGCGAGATGAGCTACGGTGGCTCTGCTGGGAATAATTACTAACGCGCTACTGTTCCTCCAGGTCCAACCAAGAAAAGTGAAACACCAGGATCAGTTTAGGACTGTGGTCACGAAAAGACACCTGGGAAGAAGAGCAAATATGTAGACTAGAGAGCCAGAAAAGTAAGCACGTGTGGACCGTCAGGAACAGGGAGAAAATGCAATCTCTCTTCAGAGTCAACCGGAATTTCCCAGGGCAGAGGCGGTCCTTGGGCTCGAGCTCCGCCCAGGGGCGTGGCCACGCGCTGCCTGGGGTGGAGTGGGGCGGGTCCTGCGGGACGGCTGGAACCGCACCCAGATAGTGCTGCGCAGCTCCAGTTTGCACCAGGCCCGTGAAGGTGAAGCAGGTAAGCGCCGGCACCTGCGAGCTGCAGGAGCTTTAGCTGTGCTGAAGCACCTGAATGCCTACGTGCGCACCGCCGGTATCTCAGCCACTGGGGACGGAATAGGGTCTCTCTCCAACCTCTCTCTTATCGGTCGAGTTGGGCTCTACGTTTCTCTACCCTCCTCCCGCCCTGCATCCTCTCTCTGATGAAGTGGCTTTTGAGCTACTAGAGGAGACTCTCGCCTCGCTGTCTCTAACTCAGGGAGATTGTCAAGGTCAGCTCATCCTCAATTCTTTATTTTCCTTTCCTCTTCTACTCCAGCTGTGCAAAGATCTGGGGCTCCCTCTTTCGACCTTCTGGGGCCCACCTGACCTTACCCACTGCAGCTGTAGTACCGAGACCGGAGCCCCGAGCTCTGCAGTGGGAACTGGCCATGCGGATCTAGCACAGGTTTCATAAGTGTCGTACAAGCGCCGCTCCTGCTGTGCATGTGTTGTTGCTAGGATCCTTCCGGAGGGTCTCAGTGGGAATTGTTTGTTTTCCTCTCGCCTCGTAGAAATATTTGCATTGAAACCTGCATGTGGGTCATTTTCCTACCTCCATCCTATCAGAAAGAGACTTCTGTCCTGAGAAGGGCTGGGGGCGGGGGAGGGATCTTCATTGATCTTTTCCTTGCGTGTCTGCAACTTTTCCTTTTTGTCTTGTGTCCCTACCGGGAGACCCAGAACCACGGGTGGGGCAACTGCAGGATGGTGGCAGGGAGTAGAAGCTCTGTGAGTCACTCTAGGTCGTGGCTTCTGCTAATTTTTTGCTTGGGAGGCACCAACATACAAATAGCCTAGGGTACACTTGAGTGTGCAAGGGAAGTAGAGGAAAACAGAGACAGATGGTGGCATGGGTAGGAAAGGAACGCTACGGGTTGGGACTTGAGTCGGGAAAGGAGGTGCCCCAGAGAGAAGTCAGCTCTCTACAGACTATGCTGCCGGCTTAGGTGTGGTCTTGCGGAGTCTTCTGCAGATTTTGCTGTAGGAGTTGGAGCCAGGGCGTCCCTGGGGAATATCTGAGGGCACCTGCAGCCTGCAGTTTCCGGGAAGCACCCAAGGTTATTATTGGTCGGGGTTACAGTCGTATTTTATTTCAGTGTATAGGTAACGAGAGTGTATTGTCTGAGTCAGGGGATCCAGAATGTTTATTCTCACAGGAGCTAAATTTATCTAAGGAGTTAAATAAAACTTACATCTGAAATCCAAACAAGTGCTTTCACCCTGGGAAGTACGTTCTGCTAAGCTTCTTCCTGACACAATGTTACAGAAATAGAAAACTTTGTCAAGTGATTCTTTTTTTTTTTTTCTTCAACCAGTGTTACTATATATAAAATGACAGTGATACCGTGGCCAGCCATAGAAACTGCTCTCCGGGAGCTTCCTTAGACTAAGGAACAAAATTCTGATGGATGCGGAAGCCTGGAATCCTAGCACCAGAGAGACTGGGGTAGGAGAATGGTAATTCAAGGCCAGCCTGGGCCACTGAGACCTTGTTAAAGGACAAGGGCAGCCTTCGCCTTACTTAGCATCCCTCCTGCTGCTGTAGAGTTCTGGAGGAAACAATCTGAAAGTGGACTCCCTCATAGGAGGACTTCACAGAGGAGAAAAACAAGAAAGATGTGTTTAGCCAAAGAGGTGCTGAAAAGGCCCCTGGAATGAGTGGATGTCAGATGGACCTGTCAAAAGTAGTTTAACACCTACCGATTTAACTGATTTTAAACCTATCATTCCCAATGTTTATACTTAAATATTCTGAATATGTATGCAGAACACCATTGCTGGCCACAGTTGACTAGTACCATTTAGAATTATAAAGCAATATCTCTTTAGAATATGCTGTTGTTACTTCTACAACTAAAATGTGTGTGTGTGTGTGTGTGTGTGTTTTCAAACTTGCTTGCACACATGCCTACGAGTGCATGTACATATATACGAAGACCTGAGGTCAACCTTGTATCTTCCTTAATCACGTTCCACCTAATTTTTGAGACAGGTTCTCTCACTGAATCTCACTAATTGAGTTAGCCTGGCTGGCCAGAAAGCACCAGGGACCCTCCTGTCTCCACTTGCTGAGCACTGGGATTGCCCCAGCGGCTTTTTACATGGGTGTGGGGTTCTGAATGCCATTACTCACGCTTTTATGGCAAGCACTTGAGCTGTCTGAGCCACCTCCTCAGCCCTTGCAACTGAATTTGTTGGTCTTGCTTGTGAGTCTACTGTCCCCTGGAAAGAGAAAGACTAGCTCTTCTCGTCAGATGCCACTGTGTAAGATTAGTTCTCTCTCAGGATCCATTTGCCTGTCTGTGGAGAGAAATGCAGCCACTAGACCAGGAAAGCCACATTGTTTCCCAAATGCATTGAGAATTTCATAGGTCTCCTTAATTACCCTTTGAGTTCTTTCTAGACAGGATCTGCTCATCAACTGGAATGTGAATTCTAATACTCGTGTACCATTGCCCACCTCTTTGTTTTGAGACAGTCTTCTTCACAGGCCCAGGCTTGCCTCGGATTCTCAATCCACCTGCCTCAGTACCCCATATACGGAGAGTATAAGTGTGTGTCCCATGACAGATGAGTTTTTTTCTTTTTAAGTAAATGATACTTTATACTTCTTCAGCTTAAGAAATGCACATGGAAGCTGGGGCTGTGGCTTAGCAGTTAAGAGCACTTGTTGATCTTCCAGGGGACCTCAGTTCTGTCCCAGTACCCACGTCAGAGGCTTACAACCACTTGTAACTCTAGCTCCAGAAGATCTGACACCTTCTGACCTTACAAATACACATACCTATGGCATACACTCATACATTTCTAGCCTTTTCACACACACACACACACACACACACACACACTAAATAATAAAAATAAAATAAAGAATGGCAGGTTTTTCAAAGATAGAAAAAAATGCAAATGATTACCTTCCAAGAGACATGGGAGTGTCAAGCCAGATGAAATCCAACCACCTAGGTAGTTGGTTCCTTCACTTCATGACTGGTATCTTCCCAGGGATTTAGCATCTGCTAAGAATTAAAATAGCTCTAAACTGTCTTTATTTCTGGTAATGGAAAATCCAACTGGTATCAGTGTGACTCATTTAAGTCTTTTTCCTCTTCTGGAAGTTATAGCTTTGTTGCCCTGTGACTGTACGCTCCTGTGTAATGTCAGTTAGTGGACAGGTTTGTGGAATTCATGATGGTGAGATGAAGTGCCAGCCAGCCTCGGCACTGCCCTGCCAAGCTATATGCCAGGAGACTGGAGCAATTGTTCTTCACATGACCTCTTTCCTCATACTGTTGTACACTAAAATGAAAATGTTCTTTTCTGAATCTTTCCCAAGATATTCTTTCTTCTTTCCAATTAGAAACACCACAGTCTGTAATCAAGCATGGGCTTGGAGCTAATTATTAGCTCTACCTTCTTGTTAATATATTTTATACTCAGGAGAGGGTCGATTGCTGTCAAACTTGCTCTCCAGCTTGGTTCAGAGACAGCGTGGCCAAAGCCAAAACTGTTGGATCTGTAAGCACACTGCCTGGGCACGTGGGAACTCAGGCTTTGCTCTGGGGTAGCTGTGTGATTTGAAGGACATTATTTAATCTCTCTGATGCTTAATTCCCTCACCTGCAAAGCAGAGGTAGTAATACATGATAGACATGCTGTGGGAAGCTAAACGAGTTGATATTGAACTACTTAGAACAGGGCTTAGTCCATACTAAATGAGTATCGTAAATAATATTCTCCTCCTATTATCCCTCCAATCTCTAACTACCCTTCAGTCTGGCCTCCTTTCTCCACCGTGTAAACATGGACGGGCCTGTGAACCTCTACACTTGCTGTCTCCGTACCTGTGTTCTCTCTCACACATCATCGCGATAACCTTCAGGGCTTCCGTCCCAGTGTTGCCCCTCCTCTGTGTGTGCACTCTGCTCTCACACCCTGACTGTGCTTTCTAGAGGTCCAGCGCTTCCCTCTCAGTTCACTGCAGCCCTGCCTCTGGAGTGCTGTAAGGCATATATAACAAAATGGAGAAGAGAGGGACTCGCTCTGAGGGAATGTCAGGCATGGAATTGGAGGCAAGCAGTCCTCTACGTAAAATGCTTTGTCCTAAACTGAATTTGTCAAATTGGCTCCACCTGATAATTTTTTTGGCATCTCTTTTTTCTGTTTGTATTCCGTATTATCTCTCTTTTCTTGTCTAAGGTTGATGCCTTCAAACCATTGGAAGCATGGTGTGAAGTGTATCTGGAGTCCTGTGTCATGGGAGGCTCAGCTCTAGGCTATCTACCATAACCCAAAATTCCAAGTCAGGTGTCAGGGTACCCTGGTTCATGGAACATTATGCATGGAGAGTCTCTGCCTTCATATATACAGAGAAACCTGTTGATGGAAGTTTCTGTCCCGTCTGGTCCTGCAGCAGTTACACAGAAACTTATATTAATTCTAATTTATTTGGCCTGTTAGCTCAGGCTTATTATTAACTATCTCTAACGGCTTAAATTAATCCATGCTTCTTGTCTATGTTTAGTCACATGACTTGGTATCTTTTCTCAGTAAGGCATTCTCATCTTGCTTCCTCCGCATCTGGCTGGTGACTGACTTTCTACCTTTCCTCTTCCCAGAATTCTCCTAGTCTGGTCACCCTGCCTATACTTTTCTGCCTGACTACTGGCCAATCAGTGTGTTAGTAAACTAATATGAATGACAAATCTTTACAGCGTACACCTGTCATGTTAAGAAACCTGTCATCATACACACAGGGAAACCTGACTAACAAATCTAATGTCCTTGAATTCTTGGGGAACAGAACTGCCATTTCCTCTGAAAGAAGATTCATCGTCATCCAAGCATTTCTGTTTAGTTTCTTGTCATTTTCGGATTTGGCCTTAACTGGCACAACCATGCAAGCTTGTCCCACATCACCAAGAGCCATTCATTTGGCTTCCAGCCTTCCTGACCCTTTCTTCCCCCACTTCCTACCAACCCAGGAACATATTTAACAACTGTTTTCAGTACAGACAATTCACCACAGTGTTGGAACTAAAATGTCATCTGAAGCCTGAACATGGCTGAGCTGTGGCTGTATGGCTGTAGCGCTGAATGTGTTTGAATTAAAGAGGCAGGTCCTCCATCTTCCCAACATACCTGACTTCCCGGTATGCTACCAGTACATTGATGAGGAACTGAAGACTATGAGGTCCTGGAAAAGACCCACTCTGTCCTGCCCGCTGCAGCTGGCCTCGCTTGAATTAGCAAGCGGGTGCTCGATAGATCAGGCTGCATTTCCTCAGCTAGCTTTCTGTTTGTAGCACTTTAGAAATAACTACTGAACCTGCATCACCATTGGGTGCAATATGTAGGTTCAGCACTTAGGTTCTTATTCCTTTTTTTAAAAAAACTTATTTATTATGTATACAGTGTTGCTGCCCTCTCACTTCCTGCATTTCTCCACCAAGCTTCTCCTGGGCTTCGGAGAATCAGCTAGAGGTGCTCGCCTCTGGAATTCTGCTGACAGCCTCTCCTGAGAACATCGCTATTCTAATACTCCCATTTTGATCAACCTTGTCTCTGGTTCCTGCTTCTGCCACTGCTGGCCTTATCTCCCCGGGGCAAACTCCCATCAGGGGATCATTTGAAGGCCTGTTTCTCTGTGGAAACACCCAGAGGCAGAAGCGAAGCAGGCTCAGAAGAAGCTTTAGTGGGTGAAGTGAGCCCTCAGTCCCACCTGGGAGTTTGCTGAATCGTCTGGTATGTGGAACTTCCAGAGGCATCCATTGTGACCAAGCCAAACATTTAATTGATCATCCCTGTGTCACTCCCATTAAACTGTGGGGTTTGCCATATAAAATAATTGGACTGGTAGCACAACCAAGTGAGACTTGGGGGAAATGATGACTTCAAGCTGAGCTAAGAATACTTTATCATGGTCGACTTTCTGGTTGTATTCATGTAAGACAGCAGCTAAAAATTTGCAAGAGAACAATATCACAAACTGAAGCAAAAGTTGCCACTGTCTAATCTGAATTTTATTTGCTTAAAGTCAAAGCGAAGGCAGATACTTCGGTCTCCAAAGAATCTGTCATTGGGGAAAGCCTAAGGTACTGTGTAACTTGGTGACTCAGGATTGGTAAATTATTTGGGGCAAGTGCCTCTATTCATAAATCCTGTCTTTTGCTCTACTTATGCAATGCTGTTTGTACCCTGGGGAATTTCCCTGGGCAGCCAAGAGGACTTGGGTACACAGTGAAAGAGAGTTGTTGCACCAGAAATGTTTAATTGAGTGTAGGCTTGCCCAGAGCCCTTTCTGTATCTGAAGAAACTCTGCCCCAGTGAGATAAGGCCAGCCGTGGCAGAAGCAGGAATTAAAGACAGTGTTGATCAAAACTGGAGTAGCAACGTGGTGCTATTCCCAGGAGAATCTCTCAGCAGAATTCCTAAAAGGGAGCACCCGAGCCAAAGAGCCCGTGAACTGCACCTATGAGACTGCCTCACATCCGGAAGTGAAGTATATTCTGGAGGTGGCACAGCAATTCCACATTTTAATCCTAGATTACATGGCTCTTAAATTGAGGGTCTGGATGGTGTCTGTGGCACACCTACACCCATACAGTCTGCTAAGTAACTACACTACACAGCTGTCGCTTTGAGTGTTTCCTGCCCCCCCCCCGTCCCCCGTCCCTGTAGACATCAAGGGCTGGTTTCCAGAGTACCCTCACTTTCCTGGAAACCCACCATGGCCTGGGGCACTTTGTGGAGGCAGGGGAGATACTTTATTAAAATTGTAAAGTTACAGATAGAAATGTTGCTATGTTTTGAACATAATTAGATCTATAACATATTCTCCATAGAGGCATTGGTGGAAACCTCCTATAACATCATATGTAATGGTGAAAAACTGACTGCTTCCTCCCTGGATGGGGAGCAGGACAACCATGCCCACTTTTGCCTCTTCTATTCAGCACTGTATTGGTTCTAACCAGGGCCGTTGATTGAGTAGGAAATAACGGCAGCTATAAAAGGCCATCCATCCTCCATGGAAAGGAAGTAGTAACTCTCTCTTCTCAGTGGCAGACCCAACCCTGGGTGTAAAATATTCAGAAGACCCAGGAGGCTGAGACTTTGTATATGCTCAGTCCCAAGCACGTGAAGGGTTAGATCCCCGGTGCCGTGAAACCAGAGGAGCCTCTACTTAACTCCAGCCTCCCACAGGCTGCTTTGCTCCGGAACAGAAGCAGGGTGCAACTGTACGGCCAGGACATAAGCTCTGCCAAGGACTGCGCCTTATTGCTGCCTCTAGCTTGTAAAATGCAAGCTCTGCAGGGCGACTTAGTAACCAACAGCTTAGATACTAGTATGCGTCTGCCAGACCCCAGTATTCACCAGTGACGAAGGTGTGGGCAAATGACGAAATTCCTCTTTGCCTCAGTTTCCTCCTGTGTGTAAGAATGGCAGTGACTGCCCCTGCCACAGAGGATTATTGAGGATGAAGAGGGTTAGTTTATGTAAAGTCTCTACCCTGCATGCCCTCAGTCCCGTAGTTAAGTATTCAACATGTATGAGTGAAATAATTTCCTATTTTGCTATTTCTGCCAGAAAAAAATTCCGTGTTAAGTTTATTGAAGGTCCTACCACACCCTTAAATATGTCTGTCACTTAGCTTATGGTGCTGCTCATTTAATGTGAGTACAGCAGTTCGTGGTGTAAGCAGCAACGTCTCCCCCAAGCCCTCTTGTAGCATAGGGACCACCGCACTTGCAGCGTGAAAAGCCTTAAACTTGTGACTGTGGAGAGAGATCCAGCAAAGCAGGGCTGTCACAGGTCAGGCTCATTAGGTAAAATCTCAAAGGGAAAAAAAAATAAAAAATAAATAAAAAACCTGGGAGGGGGCGTGTCCTAACACACCCTCTAGAAGTCTGGGAACGGCTGCAGCACTCAGCCGAGTCTGTATTTGTGCAAGTGACTATGAAAAACCTCAGATAAGAGGCTTGTGTCCTGTAGTCTCTGTGTGCAGCGCGTGTTACGGTGGCCAGTTAGCCTGTGGGAAACGCAGGTACGAGCATTCATTGTAGAGCTTCTTTGTTCAGACTGTGAAGACCAGGTCCAGGGCAAAGTTCTCAAAGGCCAGAGCCTTATCTTGGTGGGTCAATAAAAGAGCTGTAGGTGTGTGATCAGCAAGACGTGTGCAGGCCACGTGAGTCCTCACACCAGAGGGGGTGCTCACACCAGAGGGGCTTGTCTATCAGTTATCAGCTCCTCTGGCCTGGCACTGTAAGCTATCTGCTGGCTTTGAATTCCTAACAACCCAGGGTGTGGCAGAGGCTGCCTGGGTGTGGATTCTGAACTGCCTTCCCGTTCTTGGTTCACCCTGGCCTACAGGCCACCCTCTAAGGACTGAGAATATCCATCCCTTTTCCCTACTCTCAGAAAACGAGAATTTAGCTGATGATAAAGTGATTTCAAACCTTGACTGAATTAAGCTGGTCCTCTTCTGAAGGCCTAGCCATATTTACTCCTTGCACTCAAGTCTTTAGGAACTATGGTGCAGACCTCTGTTCTAGATTCTTCTTTCTATGTAATTTGTAATCCAGTTTCTGTCACGGTTTCAGTAGATGCTTTGGAAACAGTTCAGATGAACACTGTTGCCAGGTACTGTAGAAGATGATGAACAATGTCTCTTATGTGGGAGGGGCTGGGGGAGCTTTCCAGAGAGCCCCCATAAGTCACTGTCCTGCCATTTGCAAGCACCCGCAAACCCCAGGAGCAGTGGTAGGAATGCCAAGCCACACGGTCCCTCCCACAGACCTTAGGCCTGTTCATATTGTCTTCTCTGCGTGCAGATCAGGTATCACAGAGTAGGGCTCCTCGCTTGTTGGTGTGTGGAGGTGTCGGAAGGGCTCATCTGCCATCCTGGAAGGCAGCATCCAGCATTCCTGCATCTGTGCACAAGTGTCCAAAACTTCTGCGGAAGAGCCCCTCCCTAAGAGGGTGTACCACCGTAGATCACATGGTCTCTGCAACCCCCCCACTCTGGTATCAGACACCCCATCCCCCACCTTCAGGATAATTCTCTGCCTTTTCCACTGAGCCCACTTCACCAGCATCTCTCTCTTTTTGTCCCTTCTAATATGTTTTTAATTGAAATAGAATTACATCATGTCCTGCCTTTTCCTCCCTCTAGCCCCTCCTGGCTGCTCTCCTGTCCGTCCCTCAAATTGGTTGCCTCTTTGACTTTATTATTGTTATATACATATTATGATGTATGCATATACACAAATATATATGGATAGATAGATAGATAGATAGATAGATAGATAGATAGATAGATAGATAGAATTTGCTGAATTCTTTTTTCTTGTGTGTATATGGTTTCAGAGCTGACCACTTTGAAGTCAACAACCAGTAAGAGGGCTCATCCCAGGGACAGGCTAATTCTCCATCTCCCAGCAGCCATTAGTGGCCTGAAGTTCTTTGCCTAGAGGTGGTACCCTATGAAATGTTCTCCCTTCCATGAAAACGTATTGCCATTGCAGCCATTTCTAGGAGAGACTGTTTCGTCGCTGACTTTCTGGTCTTCTGGCTCTCACAGTCTTTCCCCCTCTTTTGCCGTGATGTTCCCAGAGCTGTAGATGCAGGAGCTGCAATATAAATACCAGTTGGGGCTAGACTCCCCACAATCTCTGCACCCTGTCCTGCTGTTGTCTTCTGTGGTGGTCTCCATTCTCTGTAAAGAGAGGCTGCTGTGATGAGGGGCGGTGACTGCACTTATCCATGGGGATGAGAGTAAGATTTAGACCATAGTAAGGAACTATGTTGGCCTAGCAAAGCGGCAGGAGTGGATTATTTTCCAAGGTGATCTCACTAGCCCTGGGCTATATACCAGGCATGATTTCTTCCTGCCCAATGGACCTTCAGTCCAATTAGTCAGCTGTTGATTGCCACCGAACTGTGAGTGGCACTGACCACACCTTTATGCACATCTTACTGCACTGATTATTGTGGTTCATAGTGTAGGGTGGGACTGTTTAATTGCTTCCTGCCCTTGGGAGCTTAAATAGTATTTTCTGGGACCATGAAAGCTCAAGTGCAGGAAAGAGGCTTTGAAGCCAGAAGAAGCCTTAAATTATCCAAGACCTGTGTCCTAAGTGTCTCCAGCACCTCTTGACCTTGGCTCTGGCTTGTTTCAGACTTGGTTCATACCCAGGTTCATACTCAGTATCATCACCTTCATGAAGTGAGAGGAGTGCCTCTCACCAGGTGTGAACACCCAGCAGACTGTATTTCTGCCCTGAAAGAGGAGCCTGGAGGTCCTGTCAGTTTCTATTTATAGATTACAGAACAGTTGCATTGGGAATGGTTCTTATCTGCAGTAGACTTTCACCCGAAAAGCACTTGCCACCCACCTGGCTGCTCTTAACATCAGGAAAACAGGGGTCAGCAACTAAGCCCATTCGTTCTGTTTTGCCTGGCTAGACTGTCTTCATGATTTCTAAAACCCGATCCGGTCCTAGCTCTCCCCTTGCACGCGGGAGCCGCTGGACTTGGAAACCGAGCTAGAGTGGCTGTGTTTCATTTCATTCCTTACAAAGGCTGGCAGCCTTAGAGGCCGCTTCCTTTTCAATGCCTGTTTGACCGCAGTGGTTTCCCTCCAAGGATAGCAAGTAGGCTCGATCGCTTTTCATTTTCAAGGAGGTGTTCAGCATTCACACTGTATTTTTGTATATAATTACTACCGTAGCTTCTAATTTGTGTTAACTTTATAAACTTGAAAAGAGAAGGAACGAGAAGAAACTTGGAGAGCATCCAGGCCCCCTTGTTCTCTGAAGCTAAGCAGGTGCCAGAGGCACCTTGTGCTGAGTCACTGGAGACAGTCTGGCCCCTTTGAAGGGCAAGTGGGCGGGGCAGGGTAAAGACCAGGAAGGGGAAAGCTGTTGAAAATTGTTGTGTGCTGTGATGGGGGAGGTGACCGATCTGGAGGTGCTTAGAACTCAAATGTTATCTTTTTAAGCTAGGAGAACCTTATTTTGCAATTTATTTTTATGTGCATGCATGTTTTGCCTACATGTATGTCTATAAGTCACATGAATGCAGTGCCCTTAGATGCTACATAGAAGTGGCCATTGGATCCCCTGAGACTGGAGTTATAGATGGTTGTGAGCCACCACGTAGGTGCTGGGAATCAAACCAGAAATAGCATCCAGTGCTGTCAACCACCAAGCCGTCTCTCCAGTCCTGAGAAACTTACTTTCTAAAGACCCAAACAACTTGCTCACCCCTAAATTTCATATTGAAAAGGACACTGTGACTCCACGGTTTGTTCAGCTCTCAGTTTGCAAGCAGTACTGAAAGAGGCCACTGGAGTCAGATGAATCTGATCTGAGTCATGCCCATAACACTTCCTGCTCTAGACTCTGGGTGCAGCACCCCAACTCTGGGCGTAGCTCTCATGGCAGGGGTACTGGAATCCTGTCCTTTGTAAGAATGACTAGAAACATTCTGCAGCAGGGCAACACCCTGAACTGACTGCTGGGGAGTAGGAGCTAACCGCTCATCAGAGACAGACATTTTCCATCTTGGTGAGTGTGCAGATGTGTAGATGGGTGGGGTGGGTGTGTTTGCATACACATGCATGTGGAAGCCATAAGACAACTTGGGTGGTTATTGTTCTTCTGGAGGAAGCAGTCTTGTTTTTTGAGATGGGGTCTCTCCCTGACACCAGGCCTCACCAATCAGGTTACTCTGGCTGTCCAACAAACTCCATGTTTCTACAGTGGTAGGATTACTCGACTGTGCCATCTTTCCTGACTTTTTACATGGGTGCAAGGAATTGAACTCAGGTCCCCATGGTTGCTCAGTGTTAAGTTGGGAGCGCAGTCCCCAGCCCCTGACATCCATCCCAGCCTCCCTGACCTGAGAGTTGCATTAGTCTGGACTCCAAATCCCAGCATGCCAGGTCCTGACCCCTCCCTGGGGGGTGGGGTCAGGACCACTCCCACAGGGTATTTAAGTATGCTCCCAGGGTTTTCAGGTCTGCATGGGCTTCCTGCTTTCCTGTCTCCCCACCATGCGCTCGGCCATCCGAGAGCTTCATGCGTAATAAAACGATGGGCATTTTGATTTGGTTTGATTTGACCTAATTGGATTTCTTGTGCCGGTGGAGCTGTCCATTTATTATTTTTTCTTAACACCCAGCAAGCATCTTATCAGCAAAACCCCCTCCCCAGCCCTTAAAGGTATAACAGATTGGCCTCAAACTTATGATCCTCCTGCCTCATCCTTTTAAGCATTCGCCTGCTATGTACAAGCAGCAAGAAATGGGTGTTGTTTTTTTTTTTCTCTAAAGACAGGGTTTCTCTGTGTAAAAGCACTGACTGTCTTAGAACTCGCTCTGTAGATCAGGCTAGCCTTGAACTCACAGAGATCCATCTGCCTCTGCCTCCCGAGTGCTGGGATCAACAGGAAGCACCGCCACAACCCAGTGAGATAGGCATTTTTAAACATAAGAGCCCACACAGGAGCTCCTGGCTCGGGCAGCCTTGCATGAGGTGGTGAGTCAGCTTAGCACACTCTCACATGTTGCAGCTGCCCTTTCTGCCTGCACGCATGCTCTGAACCCTTCCATCTAGTGTTCAAATTCCACAGAAGTTAGTGGGCAGCCCAGTGGGCTATGAGATGCTTAGGGCTTCTTCCACCTACTAAGCTTTGTTTTATCTGATGTCTTTCCTTTGAGACAAGAGTTTTAATGCTGAATACTGCAAGATGAGCCAGGATTAGCTTTTCCTCAAAGCAGTTTATAACAACAGTTCCTGCGGGGTCAGAAAAATTCAGAGAGTTATATCTTTTAAACCACATAGCCACCACCCCATCTGTCGTTAACACTTGTTTAACTTTAGCTTGTATTGCCAACTTTTTATGGATTTCAAAATAAGTTTCCGACATCGGGACTCTTGTGGGGCTTGTTTTGAAGTGATGATTTGGTAGGCAGCTTGGGTTCTCAGGAGTCTGCCAGACTATGTGTCTTGTCCACACCATCGGCTGGGGAGCCATGTTTTGATATCAGAACACCAAGCAGGGTTTCACAATTTTGATTTCTAAAACCGTGCTAGCGTGTGACCAGGATCAAGGTGGAAGGGCAGTCCCAAGGTTCTGACTTCACAGTAGCCCTCCCCAGAACCCACTATTGAGGGTACCACTTTGTTAAAGGGCGCCGTGCTAAATATTTCCAACGGCAAGTGTTAGCGGCACATGACAGTGACCACTGCAATGATGGAAATGGATGTTGAGCCAAAGAGAACACATACCTGGTTAGAGTAGCACACACCTGTAATCTCAGTGCTAGCGAGGCCAAGGCAGGATGATTGCTGTGAGTTTGAGACCACTCTGGGCTTTTTCTTGAGTACCAGGCCAACATGGGTTACACAGCCTCAAAAACTGAAATGCAGGAGTCCATGGGATGGCTCAGTGGGCGAAGGTGCCAGCTGCCAAAGCTGACTGGAGTTTGCCCCCCGGGGCCCACGTGGTGATAGGCGAGAACAGTCTTCTGCAAGCAGGTCCCTGTGTGCACACTGTCGCATGTGCACATGGGTGTATGTATACACACAAAAATAAATAAATAAGAATGGGATAAAATCTGTTTTTAAAACTGAAAGGAAGATGTAGAGGAAGGAAAAAAGGTGAGGGAAAGAAGAAGGGAGAAAGGAAGGACCTGTATGGTTTTTCACTTTTCTGAGACTATACTGCATAGTGGAGTAATTTTTAATTCTGTCATCTAATACACAGTGGTATTTCTGATGACGTCTTAAAAACATCTGTTTTTATTGGGCAGGGTGTGTGTGTGTCATATGTATGGTATATGCATTTGTGATGTATGTGTGATATATGCATGTGTGCACTTGTTTGTGCAGGGGTACTCACCTGCCCATGCTCATGTAGAGACCGGGGGTTGACTTGGGGTTTTGTTCTGTCACTAAACCTGCAGCTAACCTTTTTCATTAAACTGGAGCCAGTGAGCTCAGGTCCTCATGTTTGCGCAGCAGACAGTTTACCTACTGAGCCACCTTCCCAGCGCTGAGCTGACTCTTTGATCTGTCTACATCTGCCGGTGATGAGGCACCGTGCTCTCTAAGGCCTCACACCACACAGTGTCCACGGTGTTGGGCTAGTTTTCCACTGTGGCATGCTTTCTTCCACAGAGCCAAGATGACTGTCCTCTCTAAGGAATATGGATTCGTGCTCCTCACTGGCGCTGCCAGCTTCGTGATGGTGCTCCACCTAGCCATCAACGTGGGCAAAGCCCGCAAGAAGTACAAGGTGGAGGTAAGTGGGGTCATAGGCGGGTGCTCACGTGGGCTTCCTGAGGCCACGGGCTAATCCAAAGGTGAGCTTTCAATCATGGAAGGAGAGCTGAGTCGTTCGTGGCAGGTAGTAGCCGTTTCTGGATAGTGCCCATTCGAATTCTGTTCCTGAGAGGCAGGAAATACTAGGATTGCCGGAATATAGTTTGCACTTGTTGGACTCTGGCCCCTCTGTAGAAAGACCAGGCCTAGTAGGATGAAAAGTCCCTTTTTACCTAGAGCTATTTGCTAGGGACAGTGCTGTTTTCTAAAGAAGGATGAATTACAGCATTGTTTCCTAGTTTGCCACTTTACAAGTGATAGCTTCAATTGATTTCCGTGTTTCCTAAGTAGAGAAGAGTTGCTGGGCTTAACCTGGGTTTAGCTGGTTGTTGTAAAAAGGAAGTCTGTTAAATACTTCCTTTAGCTCTGGCTGAACTAGAAGGGGAACTTCTAAAGCTACCCCTGGGGAGCAATTAGATGTCTGTTTGCATCTAGCATCTTGTAATCAGACTCCCTCGGGA
Source organism: Myodes glareolus (assembly GCF_982192425.1). Taxonomy (NCBI): domain Eukaryota; kingdom Metazoa; phylum Chordata; class Mammalia; order Rodentia; family Cricetidae; genus Myodes; species Myodes glareolus. The sequence continues at coordinate 57,069,583 of NC_142030.1, forward strand.
GGTTCTTTCAAGTGTTCCTATCTGGCTGCTTCTCCTTTTATTCTAATGGGCACTTGCAATAAAAGTCTCACACACTCAATTATCTGTGCCCTAGTAAGGGAAATTTTAAAGGGATGTGGTGTGTGATGATTCCTGGGAACCAGCCATTTCTCTCCGGTCTCTCTGTATTTGCATCTGCAGGCCATTGCTTTATGGCATCAATGAGAAGCGCTGGCTAGGCAGGAGCCACTCCCATCTCTTTTGCAACCAGAACATAAGTCACAGGTTCTTGCTAGCTTTGCCAGCTAGAAACACCAAACCTGCTTCTGAGAACTGAAAGCCTTGTCGCTGCATAGACTGAAGCAGAAGTCAAGTGCTCGTCCATCAGGAGTACCGGGGAAGGTGCTTTGGGATGTCTCAGTTTCGGGGATGGTTAGTTCTCAACACTCATCCTCTGCTTGGCCTTTGCTTTCACAGTACCCGGCCATGTACAGCACAGACCCTGAGAACGGGCATATCTTCAACTGCATCCAGCGAGCCCACCAGAACACGTGAGTGTCGTGCTACCAGGCAGCAAAGATGTCCATCGTCTCAGCCCCGAGTCTCTGAATTTGCTAAGTGATAACATGGCAACCATGGTTCCCTCATTAAAAGTATGATTAAAACATTAGTGGGGGGCAGGCAGGGGCTCAGAAAATGAAGGCACTTTGTAAAAGGAGTGGTGGGCTGTGTTCCTGCCAGGATCCCTGGCTAGTTTACACCCGAAATAACTACATGGAAACTGTATTCATTTAAACACTGCCTGGCCCATTGTCTTTAGCCCCTTATTAGCTAACTCTCACATATTAATTAACCCATTTCTAATAATCTGTATATCACCATGAGGTTGTGGCTTACCAGGAAGATTCTAACCCACCTCCATCTCAGAGAGGAGAGCCATGGCGTCTGCCTCACTGCCTTCTTTCTCCCAGCATTCTGTTCTGTTTACTCCACCTACCTAATTTTCTGTCCTATCAAAGGGCCAAGGCAGTTTCTTTATTAACCAATGAAAATAACACATAGACAGATGACCCTCCTCCATCAGCACTTTTAGCCAAACCTGATAATCTAAATTTGATCACCAGGACCCACATGGTGGAAGGAGAAAACCAAGCCTAACTTACACATGTGAGTCATAGTATTGATACATACACATACACACACTCTCTCTCTCTCTCTCTCTCTCTCTCTCTCTCTCTCACACACACACACACACACACACACACTCATACACACAAATAAAAAAGCATTTTAAATTATTTAAATTATGGGTGAACAGATTGAATAATGAGCAAAACTAAGACTTTTTAGAACAGAAAAACTTCTGAGCTGATCAGTGGTGATGCATGCCTTTAATAACCAGCCCTGAGGAGGCAGAATCAGGCGAATCTCTGAGTTCAAGGTAAGCCTGGTCTACAGAGTGAGTTCTAGGACATCCCGGGTAGAGAAACCCTGTCTTGGAAAAAAATAGAGATAAAAATGAGCAGAGAGTGCTGTGAAGGCCGCTGTTGCTCAGCTCCCTTCTCTCTTAAACAGTTCAGGTCCTAGCCAGGGGATGGAGCCGCCCACAGTGGACAATTTTCTCCACCTCAGTTAACACAGCCAAGATAGTCTTCCATGGGCATGCCCATCTCCCGGGTGACTCTAGATTCTGTTGACAATTAACAGTAGTAATAGCAGTGCCTTTAACGTGACCCTCTGCAGTGTTTGCAGGTCCCACCTAAATGATTAATATTCATTACTTTTCATTGTAAATTAGTGTGTGTGTGTGTGTGTGTGTGTGTGTGTGTGTGTGTGTGTGTAAAGAACTGAATGGACAAAGGTTTTCTCTTGCTCATAATTTAAAAAAGACATAGTCCATAATGTAAGATATAATGGAAGAGATGACAGAGACTTGAAGGTGATCACAAAGGCAGACAGGAAACGGAGTTCTCTCTCTGCTGGGCTATAACCCTCAAAGCCCACCCTCAGTGGCCTACACCTGCCAATCAGGCTGTGCCTCCGTTAGGAGGCCTACTCCAAGCTAGAGCCTTCTTCATAGTTTGCAGGATGTAAAGTTCACCCAGAGCAAAAGCAGGTGGGTCCTGGCAGCCAGCCTTCTCCCTCCAGTCAGTGTGTGTGTGTTCCTGAGCTTCCAGCCTGCCAGCTTAGTTCTGTATAAACAGCGGTGGTGAGGACACGTTTTGAAACATGACTTTCTGTCTATTTCAGGCTGGAAGTGTATCCTCCCTTCCTATTTTTCCTAACCGTGGGAGGTGTGTACCACCCGGTAAGTTTTTCCTTGGGCTGGTCATCCATTTAGATGTAGGGAGAAGGAAATGAACATTGACTGGGGAGCCTCGGTGTCAAGGCGCCATCTATTTATTCAGTGATTTATTACAAAGTGTTTTAAAGTAGGCAGCATTTCACCTATTTTTACAGACTGAGGGAGAGCCTCTTAGACATTGTTGAGCTTTCACAAGGTCAGCTAAGCCTCAGAAGAGTGGAACTTTGAACCCAGGTCTATATAAGTCTAAACGGTCCATATCCACAGGGAGTGTTTTTACTTTCCTCATTCGTTCATCTCTGAAAAACAAAATCTACCCACGCCCTAGAGCAGTGAACAAGACAGGCAGCCACCAGGATTCACAGAGCCTCCCTTTAATTGGGGTCATAAAAAACATCATAGGTAAATTATTTGGGATGTTAGAAGGTGCTGAGGGCCCAGTAGCAAACAAGGAAGTGGAAAAGGGGCGTGGAGCTCAGAGATTTTGAATATGGTGTGGTCAGCCTCTTACTGAGAGGTAAGCTAAACTCACAAGACGTGAAGAAGCAAGAGCTGCTGTTTGGAGCATCCAGCGTCCAGAAGGCCATGGCATTGTGACAGCTCTCGCAGACATTTACTCAAACCAAGGTCACGGAGTGACCAGGACCGGCAGGCATCTGTATAGCTGAACACCAAACCATTGTTTCGAAATTGCTAGGAATTACTCAGCGCCGTAGTAAAGAACAGCCTGGCAGAGACCAAACTTAGGCAGAGAGTAGCTGGGGTTTTATCTATAGTTCTTCGTCCTCCTGCCAAGGCTTCTTACCCAGAGTCAACTCAAACAAAACCCTGCCATAGCACCACTGACAGCACTACCAAATTTGAAAAGGACTCGTGGCGTATTGTAGGAGGGCCATTGTTCATTTCCTGGCTGCTCAGCCCCGAAATAACCACACAGAAACTGTTAATACAGTTAAATTAAATTAAATCACTGATCACCATAGTACATTCCTAACAAGCTCTTACATATTAAATTAACCCATTTCTATTATTTTCTATTTTACCACGAGGCTTGTGGCCTATCAGCAAGGTTCCAGCTGGCAGCTCCCATCTTTCCCCTCTGGCGGCTACATGGCGTCTCTTGACTTCGCCTTCTTTCTCCCAGCATTCGGTTTAGTTTGTCCTGCCTACCTCTATTCTGCCCTGCGTAGGCCAATACAGATTCTTTATTCATTAGCCAACACATAAGAGCAACACATAGTCAGAAGGCCCTCCCATACCAGTGGAGGGTCACTTGCTCACCCTACCCCAACCATTTTCCCTCTTACTCTTTCTAGCCAAATAGATGAGTTGCTCATGATGAAACAGAGGAAAATATTTCTCATCCTACATAGGTTTTACTTTCTCCTGTCAAGGGTGTTGGGAATAGAGAGGCTTTTTCCTCTCAGAGTACACATATTTGGGGTTCACTATACATCCTCCTTACTTTTCTTATCCATCTCCACCCCTCTTGTGTCCAACCACTTCCAGCAGGTGTCCTCAGTGCAGCCCAGGAGCTGCTGAGTCAGTGTGGGATCCAGGGTCCCATTTCAGACATTAGGGTTTCCTTTTCTGACTCACCCTGGAACCTTGAGGTCTGCCTGCCCTTGACCTGAGCTCCAGCACCAGTTCCCCCAGTTGCCCAGAGCAAGAAACTGCGCCCTTCCCCCATGGGGAAAGCTAATTCGCACCTCCCGTTGAGCATGCAATTATAGACAGCAAGGGGTCTTGACTTTTCCTGATCAAACAAATAATGGCATTCTTTCCTTAGTGGGAAATACATCACTTTTGGCCAACACAAGTGTAGTCAGCTCTAGGTATTCACCAAGGTCTGTTTCCTGAACTCAAACACTAAATTGTACTTTTATCTTAGCGCATAGCATCTGGCCTGGGCGTAGCCTGGATTGTTGGACGAGTTCTTTATGCATATGGCTACTACACAGGAGGTAAGTACATGTTGACATCAGCCAAGGAAACACTTTTAAATGTATCTTTTTAAGTATGCATTATGCATCTGTGTGGATGTGCCCGCAGAGGGCAAAGAGCATGTTAGATCCCCTGGAGCTGAAGTTACAGGTGGTTGTGCACCAGCTGACATGGGTGCTGAGGACTAACCACTGATCCTCGGCAAGAGCAGCGAGTACACCTAACCATTACATCTGTCCAGCCCCCAAACAAATTTTAAGTTTCTGTATTTTGACTCTTAGCTGAGCTTTAAAGTGGAGGGGGAGGTTAAAACGGGAGAGATGATGACGCAGCTGTCAGAGGACAGACTGCTCATCTGCAGGACCCAGGTTTGATTCCTAGCACCTTACATGGCAGCCAACAACAGCCTGCAATGCCAGTTCCAGGGGATCCATGCAAGTGGTACACAGACACACATGCAGACAAAATACCCATGTATATAAAATATGATAAAATGTGAAATGAGGAAGTGGCTTAATAACTGAGATGAAAGGTCTATTTATTCTTTACTGCCCTTAGAATAGTAACAAATTTTGAGCATTTTCTGTGTACCAGTTGCTTTTCTAAGAGCTTTATGTAGGCTATGCAACCTTGTAGCAGTTCTGGGTACAGCTAACAGCCTGTTTTATAGATGAGGAAACAGGAATATAAATATTGAGCAGCTAGCCATAACCCCCAGGAATCAAACCCAGGGGTTATAATGGCGAAACCTGGCCACTGTTTAAGTGGATAAATGGATAGCAAAGAGAGAGAAAAAGGCTGTACTTCATTCTGAAAGGAAACACTCCTGAAGGTCCTAAGACAATACTGCTACAGAGTTCTCCAAAGTCTAGGCAATGCTATTGTAGAATTCCTTTGCATATAGATAGCTTCCAGCATACTGATAGCCCAAGGGTAGAGTTGGTCAACCTCCCAAGAACAGGTGGCTGAACATATGACCTCAGATGCTAAAACAGAATGGCTTGTGAATGTTCTGGTAATTTCTGCTCTCTTGTTTTTCAGACCCCAGCAAGCGGTCTCGAGGAGCCGTGGGGTCTATTGCCCTTCTTGCCTTAATGGGCACAACCGTGTGCTCTGCTTTCCAGCATCTCGGCTGGGTTCGACCTGGCTTGGGCAGGGGGCCCAAGGCCTGCCACTGAGGAATGGTAGACCTTTCACTCTCATTCACTTTGAACGACTTACCTTTATTTCCAGTTCCACTGTCTTTTTTAAATATAATAAAACTTATCTGGCATCAGCCTCATACCTAAACCTCCTGACTCCACTCTGCATTTCTCTTTGAGTCTCTTTCCTAAATAATTATGCCATTTCTACTAAGTAGGAGTAAAGCCTTGAGTATCCCTCCTCACATCATCTGTGAAGCTGAGACAAAGTCTGATTATGGTAATGTATTTGTAATGCCACAATGCTGAAAAATTAAGTATTGGCTCCAGTTCAAATGTAGTACTGCTTGATGCTAATAATTAATAGTATGGACTTTAAAAAAAATCTATTGAAGATTGCTTATATTGCTTAAAAGGTTAAGTAACAGGGATTCAGTCAGATGACTTAGCAGGTAAAGATACTCGCCATGAAGTCTGATGGCCTGAGTTCAACCCACATGTTAGAACTGACTCCTACAAGTTGTTCTCTGACCTCTACATGTGCACTGTTGCACATGTATGTATACACACACACACGTCTAAAGCTTTTTTTTAAGTTAAGCAATAAACTCAGATGGTAGAACTAGGGATGAATGTAAAACTAGAACTACTAACAGCCCATTTCATAGGTGAGAAAGCAGGCTTAGAAATGTCTGTGCCTGAACTGGAAAGGTGGCTCAGCAGTTAAGAGCACTGACTGTTCTTCCAGAGGACCTGGGTTCAATTCCCAGCAACCATCCAGAAGCCCACAACTGTAAATCCAGTTTCAGGGGACCTGACCCATGTCAAAACACCAATACACATGAAATAAAAATAAATTTTTACAAAAAGATTGAAAAGAGGAAAAATTGTCTGTGTCCATGTCTTTTTAAGGACAAGTCAGAAAGGCTTTATATAACATGAGGGCCTGCTTTGTTGGGGTTTCCGTCCTGCTCAGTTCCCACAGCTGGCAAGTTCCAAAGAGAATCACACAGAGGTCTCCATAAGATTATAAACTGATTGGCCCATTAGCACAGGCTTCTTATTAGCTCTTAAACTTATATTTACCCATTATTCTTATCTATGCTAGCCACATGGCTCGGTACCTTTTTCAGCAGGGCAGGTCACATCCTGCTTCTTCGGTGATCTGGGGAGGAATGGACTTCCTCCTTCCCAGCATTCTCCTGTTCTCATTGCCCTACCTTTACTTCCTGTCTGGTTGTCCCACCTATACTTCCTGTCTGGCCAATCAGCGTTTATTTAAAACATGATTGACAGAATATAGACAATTCTCCTGCACCAGCTTTACAATGGAGAGAATGATGTAGATTGGCAAAATAAGATCATTGCTCTTAAAAACTAAAGTTGACTATGAAGTATGAACAAGAATAGTGTCTAGACCTTTGCTGTCCACGAGACATGCGTGGCTTTCAGATGGATAAAATAAAACCAACTCAGGAGATCTTCCTCTTTCTTGGTGCTAGCCACACTTCACACACTCTGTAGCTTCTGAGCATTAGAGCTAGGCTTTGGGCAGAGGTGTACCTCTAAAACCCATGCATTTCCCATTGTACTGAACTGCTCACCCTTCAGAAATGAACACTGAAGAGTGGCTTAGCTTCGCCTACATGGCTGTGACTCCCTTGGGGATTATATCAGAATCCACTCCCAGCTCAGGTCGTGAGAAGTTGTCACCAGTGTACTGAAAAAAAACAAAGGAAATGGGCTTTTTCCTCCCCATAGAGCTTTAAATTTGCCTTCATTTTGCATTAAATGTTTCTTTATGAATGACAGCGATGAGGTGGGAAGTTTGGGGTTTGGACTAGAAAAGATGGCATCAGTAAGCCTCGTAATAGTTGGGTTTTATTCGTGTTGTCTAAGAAATGCATCCATGTAGCCAGGTTTCTTGGACCGCCAGCCCCCAAATCATGACACTGAGACTTATTAGTAAATAAATTATGAATGTTTGGCCTTATTTTAGGCTGTCTTAGGCTTGTCCCACTAGCTCTTATAGTTTAGCTTATTTTAACCTGTTTCTCTTCATCTACATTTTGCCTCGGGGCTTTTTAACCTTTGTTCTGTGTCTGGCTGGCCCTGGGCATCTCCCTCTCTTTTTCCCGTGTTCTTGTCTCGAGTCTAGATTCCTTCTCCTCCTTATTCTCTCTGCCCGCCAGCCCCACCTCGCCTTCTACTGCTTAGCCATTCTGCTTTTTATTAGACCAATCAGGTGCCATAGGCAGGCAGGGTGAGACAAATGTACCACATCTTTTACATAAACAAATGCAATGCACCTTTTCACAGCTAAATATTCTGCAGCATAAACAAATATAACACATCTTTACATAAAGTAATATTCCACAACACACCTAATAGGCCTGGAGAGCTTGCTGATGCTCTCGGCTCTCACTGCAGACTGCAGGCTCAGCAAGGCACAATGACCCAGTGCTGGTCTTTCAAATACTGGCTTCCCTCCGTGGAGCACTGGTAGCAAGCAGGTGGCAACAGCAACTTGGGTATCTTCTACTGTTACAGTCCTTGTGCCGGCCCCAGGCATTGTAGTTCCTAGGCATGCCTCTACCTCAGCGGTTCTCAACCTTCCCAATCGCTGAGATCCTTTAATACAGTCCCTCATGTTGTAGTGACCCCAAGCGTAAAATTATTTTCATTGCTTCTTGATAACTGTAATTTTGCTGTTACAAATTATAATGTATCTATGTTTTCTGATGGTCTCAGGTGACCCATGTGAAAGGTTGTTTGACCCCACACACACACACACACAAAGGGATCATGACCCACAGGTTGAGAACCACTGTTGTAGCTGTTGGCATTCCTCCGCCCTTGACCCCAGCCAGTTACAGTCCTTGGCCCAGGGTGTAAGACCCTTAAGACTTCTAGCAACCAGAGACTGCTTTTCTCATCTCTGAATCCTCATAGACTACATTGTCCTTCTGTCTCAGTTCTGCCCCCTGCCTCCTGCTGTCTCTGCTGCTGCTGCCACTTTCCTGCATGGGCCTTCCTCAAGCTGCAGCTGCTGCTGCTATGCTGCAGCTGCTGCTGCTACGCTCTCAGCCAGCCGCCTTACCCCTTAGTAGCCTGACTGCCAATCTGTGCTGCCTTCTCCATGCTACCAGCCGTACTCACATTACCCAAAGTAGGCCAGGCCGGTGGGGGACAGCTTTTATTGGGTATAGTGATGCGGCTCAGGAGAGGCAGCAGAGTCTCCCCGCCTGACCTCTGTGCTGGGTAGGATGCCCCAAAGATTCCACAGCCTCTAAAACATCATCACCTCACCTGCTGGGACCCAAGTTCCAAGCACATGAGTCTGCAGGGACCCTTTACATTCAAACCCTAATTGTAAGGAATTAGAAATGTTTGTGCACTATTGCTGAGGAGCCACTGATCACGCATGCACAGTAGAAGGCACTCAAGACCAGAGGCTGGGTGGGCTCAGGCTCCCACAAGGTATGGTAGGAAGCTTGGGCGCTACCTGCTGGTATAACCTAGCAAAAGTCCAAGCTATCATCTGTATTCTGCCAGAGTGTGCCCCACTTCCCCTTTACATCCCTACGAGGCTCTCCCACCTTAATCAAAATGACCAAGAGAGATGCGACTTACCCGAGAGAAACGGCTCAGCAGGTAGAAGCATTGACCACCAACCCCCACCGCCAAGTTCGAGTTCCTTAACCCACACCGCCAAGTTCGAGTCCCTTAACCCACACAGTGGAAGGGAAAAACCCACTCCCCCTGGGTGGTCGCCTGACCCCGACACTCACGCCCACACGCATCCCTTTACAGACAGGTAAACAGTCTCCCTGCTTCATCCCTCGTAAGCAGCACTTTCCAGGTGTTTTCTGACATACGCTCTACTGTCCAATTAACTGGCACCTGTGTTTGACTACTGAGGCCTTGCTATGTGGCTAGAGCAACTCACAAGCTTTTTGCTTCGTTTTAATTAAGCTTAAGCGGTTACATGGGCTCGCAGCGACTGTACCGAGCTTGGTACTCAGAGCCGTTCTCAACCCCATCTGCCTACGGAACTCACCTGGGAAGCTCTTCAGAGTCCAGGTGCCCAGATCAATTACATTAGCTCTCAGTCTTTGAAATGCTCAACAGGCAGCTCTTAATGAAGTTCTCTCAAAGCGCGGCCTGGCAAGCTATAATGCCTATGACTCAGTTGGTCGCTCTGCTTCCTGAAATGCAGATCTGACAGGTCTGAGGTGAGCTGAGAATCTACAGTTCTTAACTGGCAGGTGCTGCGGCTCCCTGGGCCACACTGAGCAGCAGCTGCTCACGCACTCTGCAGTTCGCAGTTCGAGGCCAATGGCGGCAGTGCTTGCTTTCAGTTTGCATCCTAGTTCAGAAAGGCTACAGTTAGCAGGGCAACAGTTTCAAGTGACAACGAATAGAGTCATCCATACACGGATGGAAGAGGTGTATGCTGGTTCCCTTACCTCGGAACGCGTTTTTAGTTTGTAGGGCTTTTTTTTTCCTTCTTCTTCTTTTGGTTTTTGAGACAGGGTTTCTGTGTAGTCCTATCTGTCCTGGAACTAACTCTGTAGGCCAGGCTGGTCTTAAACTCAGAAATCTGCCTGCCTCTACCTCCCGAGTACTGGGATTAAAGGTGTGAGTGGCTGCCTCCTCCTGGCTAGTTTGTGGTTTCAAGAAGCCTGTAAGGTGAATTTCTGAGAAACATGGTCTGAAGTGACCGAGGGAACAGCCTGGCAGAGAAATAAGAGAAGGGGGAAAGTGATGGAAGACAGTGCGTGCTGGTGATAAGGAACATTATTAGCTTTATCCTAACTGCAGTTTAAAGCTGCAGCGGCCTAAGCAAGAGCCGTTGTAATCTACTGACCACGGAGAGCTCATTCACTGCTGCTGTCTAATAGCTTTTTTTTGTCAACCTCCACCCCCAACCTTGAAAAGGAAGACAAATAGGTCTTTGTATAAGAAAAGAACAATGATTCATAAATACTTCGGGGAAAATAACACCAAGAAAGGCTGATTTAATCATTCCAGTGCTAACTGCCCTAACTCACCCATGCAAGGGCAAGAGAGCTAGGCCCAGTCATGACAATCATTCCTTATCTCTAAATGCCACCTTCACTACTACTTAACTAGTCCCCAGAAAGGAGCATGGGCGCGGCCTCAGCTATAGTAGTGTGCAGCTGCGCGGTCTGGTAGCTCTTTAGGGTAGGCTGCAGCAGGAAAGGACGGGGCCATAAAAGGTTATCATGCCTCAAATTCCCTCTGCCTGTCCTGGTCCTGCACTTTCTCCTCTGTCCAATCCAGTCTTTAAGATGTGATGAGATTCAAATGAAGACAGAGAAAAGAATTAACTAACACTGATTGGTTCCAATGCTCTGTCACTGAAGCATACAGTAATTTGTGTAGTCAAACGATTCTCTTCAGTTGTAGGACAGCAGGCCGCTGTGCCAGGACCCGGGATCAGTGTCTGCGATGGAATGATGGGATGGGTGTTTGCTGAGGTATCAACTGTTTTCTCGCTAGCCAGGTCGCCAGGCTTCTCAATGAAATGATAAAAGAACTCAGCTTTTGCAAAAGATTTTATTACAATGCATGTATGATATAGGGGAGGGGCACACCACCTTCATGTGGATCTGAGTACAGAATCATCAGGCTTCTATGGTAAGACCTTACCCACTGAGCTGTCTTGCTAGCCAAAAGGGACGTACCTTTTTAAATGTCAATGGATCACTTTTTCCATAAGTATTATGACTTTTCTGGCTCCAGATAAAAGCTTTAAGAATTTTTTTTTAAAGGATTTATTTATTAATTATGTATACAGCATCTGCCTGCATGTATCCCTGCTGGCCAGATGAGGGCACCAGATCTCATTATAGATAGTTGTGAGCCACCATGTGGTTGCTGGGAATTGAACTCAGGACCTTAGGAAGGACAGTCAGTGCTCTTGACCTCTGAGCCATCTCTCAACCTCCCCTCCCCCCAAATTTTTTTAACTGTCAATGAACAAAGAAAATGTGTACTGATTCATCAGAAACCCAAGAAAGAAGGCATCTTTAGAGCAAACTAGAAAGTTGCCATTGTTGGTGGGACAGACGTGTGAGTAGAGCTGTGGCCTGCCTTCTGAGTGGTGTACTGCTGGCGTGTACAGACCTCGCAAGGACTCCCAGGAAGAACAAGTCCCCTGGCTGCTATCTGAAAGGCACTTGCGCACATTTTCAATTGGGAAGGGTAACTGCAAGATGGAGGACAATACTGACCCCAGCCTCTCATCCTGAGTGGCCCAAAACCTGCATGTAAGAGACTATTCAGTTATACTGCTGTCAAGGCAGCCAGCTTGTTCCACAGCCTGGCCACCTGAACGGGATTCACAGGTTTTCAAAAAGGTGACTCCACTTCACCCATCTCCACATACACCGTCTTCAGCTGTGAATAGTACTCAATGGTCACACGGCCATTCTCTCTGCCAAATCCTGAAAAGACAAGGCGGGGTCAGGGTGAGTTGGTCACTACAGTGGTTTGAAAAGTCACACACTACTCCAAATTCAAGCTCGGCTGGTCCGGGTGGGAAGCCCATTCTCAAACCAGGTACTTTTGTGGAGCTGGGGCAAGCGGATGTTAGGACAGGGAAGTAACACAGCCTTGTTTCAGAGCATGAGTCCTGACGTCAGGTGCCTACTGCTCTGGGTGAACATCTGAAAAATGTTCAGTCTCTTTATGTTAAAGTCAGACGCTCAGCCTACCAAGCACAAAGCCCTGGGTTCCATCCCTAGTAGCACACAGTCTGGGCAGAGTATTACCCGCCTGTAATCCCACTTTACACAGACAAGGGCCTGGTCAAGTCTGCTCCACTACCCCATAAGCTCTAGATACAGGAGACTGTGTTCTCCCTTCCCCACCCCAGCCCAGCCCTGAAGAAAAAAAAAAAAAAAAAAAGGCAGCGCGTTAAAAGTGCCTCTAAAGCAATCCACCTGACAGCCCTGGAAAGCAGTGTTCATTTACAAGTTGACTAACAAAGTTTATCAATCTTTTAAATATGCAAAGAGCAGGCTTCCGGTTCCTTGATTACTTAATACCCTCAAGCACTGCCCAACACCTAATGAATAATGTGTAAAAAAGACGGCACGCCAGGCTTGGGCTTTGTGTTGTATCCTGGTCCAACCCATGGCTAGCTAAACCTACAGGCACTCCGCAGATGTAGCCATCTCTCATCACACATGTCCACTGTCGCGCTACTCAAAAGGAATGGAAACCCTAAGGCCTAAGTCCTATCCTAGAAGTGAGTCATTAATGAAATAGCACCTTGACTTCTACCTGCATCATGCACGTGTCCAGCTCCTTCGTGTACCACACACTGGATGTCGTTGAGGAGCACGAGGATAACACTGAATATCAGGTAAGACTCGACACCCACCATCACTTCAGTGTTCATAATATTAAGGTGGCCAAAGACTATGGGTTAGACTCTGAAACTGTGTTCAAACCAATTTTTAGTTTAAATGAAAAAAGTATGGGAAATAAATGAATACAGGTACCAGAATACAAAGAAAGAACCTCAAAGTGGTGGCTATATCCCTGTGCCTCAAACCCCTGAAACACCAGAACACATATGGGGGTCACAAATAAATGAGCAGTAGCTTAGAGGGCTCTGGTGCCATCCAGAACAGAGATGATGGCTAGAATTGTGGCAAATTAGGAGACTTCATAAATTTGGGACCCAAAGAGAAAACCCATTAATATAAGCTTTCTGGAATGACTTTAGAAGCCCCTAAGCCCCATGGGCATACCTGATGTGGAACCCCTGCAGGAGTGTTTAATGCTCAGAGCAATCAATCCAACACTAAAGAAAAGGTAATGCGACCCACAAGACACGTCATGAGATGTAGATCAGCCATTCACACACCATGTTACACAGGAGAACTTCAGGGCAATGTCGGTCTGCATTCCAGTGAGGCTGGGGAGGACTGAGTCTGTCTCCTCAGGCTATGCCAGTCACAGGCTGAGGAACACTGGTGTGGCAGCATTGGCTACAGTGGCTGGCTTGTGCATTCCCACCTCCTCACCTGATTTCTTATATCCACCGAAGGGCAACTCCACTGGGCTGACATTGTAGTTGTTAATGTAGCACGTTCCCGCCTGAAGGTCGGCCGCCACCCTGTGAGCCCGCTGGATGTCCCTGGGAGGGAAAAGACAGCGCTGGTTATTCACAGCTCAAGCTAACTTCACAGGAAACCTCGGAGCGTAAATTGGAAGGGTCCTGAAATCCTGCCAAACTCTTGTTTCTTCAATCTGTTTAAAACCCTTTCATCGCCCAGGCAAAAGATGACCCAGATTTTTTTTTAAAAAAATCACTACAATAAGCAGCAACAAGAGTGCTGCTACTCAGCGGTGTGGAACAACTACACCACCTCACAAGTGACGAAGGTGGAACCCTTACACGGCACACAAGCATGTACTTTCATAGAACACAGGTCTGAAAACTATAAAACCATCAGAAGTACAGAAATAATTCTCTATGGTCCCAGATTAGGCAAAGCCTCCTTAAATATAATTCTCAAAGTAATAGACAAAAGCAAAAGCAAAATCCACAAAAACCAAATCCACAGTGGAATGACCTCATACCCAGGAGAATGGCTGAAACTGAAACATGCCAATGACGGCTGGCGCAGGTATGGAGAAATTAGAGCCTTTTATTTCGTGTGAGTGTTTGTGGGCATGTGTGCCGTAGCACATGTGTGGAGGCCAGAGGACAACTCTGAGTCACCTCAAGGCCTGCCTGGGCTACAGAACAATGTCATGGTCATCTTTGACAACATAGAGCACATAACTCAAAATAAAAAGTGGAAAAAAAAAAGGGCTGGTAATGCTGGAGATATACAGCTCAGTGTAGGATGCTTGGTTAGTATTGCCAAGGTCCTAGGTTTAATCCTTAGTACCCCAACACACATACACACACACACACACACACACACAGAGAGAGAGAGAGAGAGAGAGAGAGAGAGAGAGAGAGAGAGAGAGAGAGAGACAGCACTTAGCCCACTCAGTCTCCAAATCAGAAAAGCAGAGTCCCAATCTTTTTGTCAGGGCCCAAAGGGAAGCAATCACATGAGGACTAGCTTCAAAGCACTTCCATGGAAGGAAATCTCAGGCCTTTCTTCCTAGGTATCTGACCACAAGGCAGCACTTGACCTTGGTACCACAAATGCTCTGCAGCTCTCAGTGAAGCCTTAGAAAACCACCTTCCCAAGGCCAGTGATTAAAGAGTTTGCACATGACCTGGAGATTTACAGTTCTTTCCTTTATCTTTTTGTTTTGTTTTCTTGTACTGTAGTCTCACTATGTAGCCCAGGCTGGTCTCAAACTAATGGCCCACCTGCCTCTGACTGCTGGGGTTATAGGCACATACCACCACATCCAGATTGCTGGGGTTATAGGTACGTACCACCAAATCCAGATTGTTTTGAAAGAAGTTTTACAACAAATCATTTTTATCTCTATTATAGTGGTTAACATTTATGTACAAATATATTTATGATGGTAACACAATATTTAAAATTGGAGCAACATCATAAACATGCAACACACTAACAAAGTCTATGTGGGTTACAATGCCAACCTGTTAGGAGCTATTACACTGCATTAAAAATGTTGTATTTGAAGAACAATGTTCAGTATCCATACAGTTAAAAGTCTTCTAAATTCCTTGATGTGAATGTTTTCAATATCTAGTCCAAAGCTTTACATAGGTCGGAATCTTAAATATTCAATGAAAGAATAAAGCCAGAACTTTCATTAATAAAGTTCAGCTTAAACTCCATAGCAATGTAGTTGGCCATTAATGAAAAACTATAAAATGCAGCTTTGGCATTTTCTGAATTAAAAAGAAGCAAACAGGGCTGGGGTGTAGCTCAGTTTGGTCTTCAGCATCATGAAAGAAACAGACAGAGATGCTGATGGCTCTGAAGACAACAAAGTAAGAAGGAGTAAGAATGATTGCAGACCCAAGAAGACACCATAACCCTTTCCTTCCAAGATGCTGTGGGTGTCTTGATCCACATACCTGGTAAAGACGCCAGCTGCTAGTCCAAAAGTGGTATCATTGGCCCGCTCCAGAACCTCAGCTTCAGTTTTAAATGGTAAAATGGACATGACTGGTCCAAAGATCTCTTCTCTCACACAGGTCATGTCATCTCTGCAATTAGCTACCAACATTCAAAATGAAACCAATGGCAGTGAGGGGAGCATAATCTCATATTAGACATTACCTGTCCTAACAGTGAAACACATAGCTCTAGAGAGGACATAGCAACCATGAATATTAATTAGACCTTCCTTTTGCATGGCAATTTGGTAATACATATTAGAGAGTCATCCTGTATAATTCTGAAACCACTTTTTAAAATTCCTAAGGAAGTATCCAGTGAGTTAAACAAATTTACTTCCAAAGATCTTCACCACAGTATTACTTACAAAGCAGAAAGCCACAAACTAAACATTCAAATAAGAAATAATCACACAAACTAGACACATCTTAATGAACTTTTATAAAGCGTCTAAAAGCAATGTTTTTGAAGAAAACATTAAATAGATGTTCATAAAATACTCAACTGAAAATGACCCAAAAATGCACCAACCACATTTCTATTAAAATGTTACACAAACACACACACACAATATATATATATATATATACACACACGTACATACATACACATGTATATACACACACTTTATATACGTATAAATAGTGTGTATACTGTGACAAAGTATATGTGTGTATACATGTATATATATATATATACACACACACATACTATATATATATAGTCACATTTTGTTAAATGTAACTCCTATATAATTACAACTAGAAGCAATGCTATAGAGGAAATGAAGAGGTTGGAAAGATGGCTCAGTGGCTCAAGGGTGCACTGCTTTTGCAGAAGACCCAAGTTTGTTTCCCAGCACCCACATCAGGCAGCTCACACCTCCTGTAACTCCAGCTCCTGGGAACCCAATGCCCTCCCCCAGCCTCCACAGGCACTCCATATCCACATGCTGCATGCATAAATGCACACACAAAAATATTTTTAAGAAAATGCAACATAAAACAAATTTAAAATAAATGAAGGTATATTTGCTTTGTTAAAAATGCATTTAAATATTTCTAAAAATGACTAATTCCCTAAAATTATTCAGTTCACACTTGACATTTGAATTCTGCCGTTAGAACTGAGAAGCACCAGTACCAAGCCCCAGTGAGCCTCAAAAGGAGGGAGCACACACCTGCACTGTTTAGCAACGCTGCACAGGAACGGTCTTGAGCAGCTGCACAGGTTAATGACGTGTTTTGGAGTACTGTCAGACACCCTGGCTCATTATAACCAGAGTCTAAGAAATAGCTCCGTCTAAAATAATTCACGGGCTTACAAAGATTCCAGTTCTAAAATCTCTTCAGAAGTGGGGGGAGTGGAGGGAGGGGAGACTGCAGTTGGGATGTATTATATGAGAGAATAAATTTTTAAAAAAAAAAGGAAAAAAATCTCTTCAGAGGCAGGTTAGTTGTTGCCCTGCACACAGCAGACTGTATCAGTGCACTAGAGATGCCTGGATTCCAAGGATAAGTCATAGATTGCATTCCCAGATAACTGGCTGTGTTCTTGGCTCTGTTCTAAGTCTTTGAAAATTAATAATCCACGCATAAGTTTTATTTTAATTACTCAAAACAATTATCCGATCCTCTTTGAAAAGTTTCTGTCATCTTACAAAAGCCTAGTTATACAAATGGCTCTGTGGGCCCTGAGCTTTACGCTGGAGAGCTGGACGGGATGGGATGGGTATGAAAGGCAGCAGCATGCTGTCTGAAACACAGAGCGGTCCTTAAGTCTTGAGCAAGTCAGACTGAGGCTCTAAATTAGTTCTAAACTTCCTAGTGCAAAAAGGTGAACTGTGGGTCTGTTACAATGCACATCTCTAGGCCCCAAGCTCTAAGATTGACAGTCAGACAGCAAAAATCTGTTTTAGCAGGTTTTCTAAGTTACATATACTTTAAAACGCAAGCTAGCTTTCAGTATCACAAGAATAAAGGGTTGGCTCCCTCCTCTTTTGTTGTGGGGACTCCTTTAGCCAATAGCCTTTAAGATACTGGAACACTCTGGGCGTGGCTACATGTACTATATAAACAGATGTAGAAACGGTGTAGCCCCCTTGGCTGCTGGATTCAGTTTCTGTTCCCTGCTCATGCAGAGGACTGCTGATCTGTGAGTCTACCCCTAAATAAAGAGACCTTTATTATACTCCATTCTGAGCTAGTGTGGGACGGCTTTATTATAATCCTCCACACTCTTTGCCTGGCTTCACAATCTGCATAAAGTCTAATTGTGAAGTACTTGTTCATGATAGAAAGTCTATAATATTCAGAAATACACAAAATGTAATGAAAGGAGCCTTAACCCCAGCATACAGAGAACTCATTAATATGGTCTCACCATGTATACTCCATTCCTTCCTTTGCTTCAGGTTCTTCAACAGATTCAGAATATCATCATATATTCTATCGTCTAACCCATATATTTCACTTAACAACATATAAGCTTGCCCTATTTGTTACTCATTCAATTACAACTAACCTAATCCATGGTATGGATGTTAGGCTCATAGCTTTTCAATACCAGTGGTGATTTCTTTAGGCTAAAGGTTAACACCACTACCAACAGGGTCACGGGCTTGGAATTAGTTTAATTGCTAATATAAGTAAGATTTATAGGTACTGCTTAAAGCCTATAAACCAAACAATATTTGTATGAAATATCCTAACAAAAAACTGTAAATGAGACTAATTAAAGCAGGGTTTAGCTAGGTGTGGTAGTGTTCGCCTTTATTTAACCCAGCACTCAGGAGGCAGCGAGAGTCAACCTCTGTTAAGTTCAAGCCAACATGGCCTACGTAGAGTGTTCTAGGTCAGACAGCAACACACAGTGAGATGCAAGCAGGTTTGACAGGATGCCCATGTATACTTGACTGTTCAAACTACAGTTTGAAGAGTGAAAAGATGTTATAAAACTTACTAAAGTTACGCCTGAAAAATGGATTCTGTTATATTGATATATTACAGTTCAAAGGAAAAGCATGTTTTACATTATTGAGGAGCTCAATACTTTTTTTTTAAAATCAAACATATATTGGGCTTTTTTTTAAAGCTTATTCCAAGAACAAATGTCTCCAGTACATATGGTTGTATGTACCCAGTACATAAACCAATATACATGATTGTCCCAGCTTAGAGGTACCTACGGAGCTTCAAAAGTAATGAAGTAGTACTACTTCTTAAACCTGGATAGTGGAATCATTAAATTGCCAACGCTTACTCTATGGCATTACATAGTTCATAAATATTCATTTCTAACTATCTACTATTTAATTCAAGTCATTTAAAAGCGAACAAGAAGACATACTTAAAATGCAAGGTGTCATGTAATATCCATGTTTTAATTTAGGATCCGTTGGTTCATACGGCTCTCCACCATATAGCACAGTAGCACCCTAAGTGAAAAAGAAAAGGCAGGCATCTTCTGTATTGAACACACAACCCCATATGTGTTCCCACAAGGACAAAGGTAGCCCGAGCAAAGGCACACAGCATTTACCCTCCCAAAGCAGAACACTCATGGATACTAACCACCAATGTAAATGCAAAAAAGAGCATGGGGCAAGGAGTCATGACGTAACCCGACCCTTCCAGCTCCCATTCATTTCTCACCTCCTCCTTTGCTGACTTTATAAACCCAAGGACCCGTTCCAGATGTGGGCCATTGATGAGTGGGCCCATCCTCGTATCTTCCAGAAGGGGGTCTCCAATTCTTATGTTTTGAGTCTGCTTCACGACTTCTTTTGTAAATTTGTCAATAATTTCCTTTTGCACAAACACTCTAGTTCCATTACAACAAACCTAAAAGAAAAAAAAAAAACATCAATCGTGTGGGAAATGAAAAAAAATGAGGAAAAAAACATGTAAAAATTTTTCATGGGTCATGACCCCCTTTTTTTAATGTTTTATTTTATATATACTGATGCTTTGTCTGCATGTCGGTCTGTGTGCCATGTGTGTGCCTGGTACCTGTGGAGGCCAGAAGAGGGCATTAGGTTTCCTAGACCTGGAGTCACAGATGATTCTGAGCTACCATGTGGGTGCTACGAATCAAACCCAGGTCCTCTATAAGAGCAGTCAATGCTCTTAACTGCTGAGTCATCTCTCCAGCCCTATAACACATTTTTTTAAAGAATATTTTCATTTTTAAAAACTTCCCAAAGTAATTAGGAAGGCTCAGTTATATGATTGTGGACACACATCTCACAGGAATAATCTGCTCTTTAATAGAAAAGTTAATCCTTACTATGCTGAAATTGTCTTAAGACCATTTATGGCCCACAGGATCAGAGCCCTCGCTTACCCCCCTGCAGTACCGGCTGCTCACTCTGGTTGTTCCTGAGGAGTGGGAGGTGAAGGTGGGTTAAAAATAAAACAGGTAAAGAGCTGTAGTCTTGAGCCTAATTTTAAAAACTGAACATTTCAGTTAGTATTATCTCTAAAACTAAACAATTACTACTTACTCGTTCTTACAGGAACGAACATGAATATTGTTCAAACACCATACACACATATAGAAGGACACAGAATGAAGTCCCAGAAATAGAATATTCCTATGAAGTTAAATGACATGATTTCCAGAATATAGTAAGGGGGAAAAAATGGTGCTTCTAACCTGATACAAAGTAAGCAGAGGAAAAAATAAATATACAAATATCTGGTCATTTTGTTCAAAGAGCAGAATGGGAAATGGTGAGAACAGGAAGAGATGGGAATGGGCAGAGGAATGAGGAAAAGTTCCAGTTCTGAGTGAGGCTCTTTAAAAAACAGTCTAATATTTGGAACTATGATCATGTCTTGCCTGATCAAAACAGATTTTAAAAATCTTTAAAGGACAGAGGAAAAGACACCTCAAATGAAACACAAACAGAAACCAAAGAACCCACTATTCAAACTGAACATTGTAACCATAACGTGTCAACAGAAGTTTCTGTCCCACAGCCATTCAGATCCAAATAAACACACAGGTTTATATTAATTATACACTGTTTGTTCTATTTGCTCAGGCTTATTATTAAACTACCTCTTACAATTCAAATTAACCCATAATTCTTATCTATGTTTAGCCACGTGGCTTTTCTCTATAAGGCATTCGTATCTTACTTCCTCTGTGTCTGGCTTGTGACTACCTCTTCCCAGAATTCTTAGTCTGGTCATCCCACCTATACTTTCTTCCTGGCCAATCAATGTCTTATTAAACTAATGAGTGACAAATCTTTACAGTGTACAAGAGCATTATCCCACGGGATTTCCTCCTTTCTTCTTTTCAAAGCAAAAACTCTGAATCTAATCTTTGCTTAGTTTTTTTCCTGACCATTATCAATAACAACTTGTAACCAACACTCTAAACAAAGACAAATGTCCACAATCCATATTTTTGGGAATGTGGGCATGGTTTTCTAAGCTACTTCCTGCTGATTAGGGATGCTGATAATCTTATGGAGACTCAAAAGAAAATTTAGGATTATGGTCAAGTTCTGTCTGGAGTATTCTGTGAGGCTGGATCATCTCAGCTAGCAGTCTTGGGCTGTTCTGGATGTAGAACTCAGAGAAAACTACAAAGGAGGCATCTGAAACACTGGATCAGCAGGGACAATAGAACAGACCTACATAACTTCTGAACAGAGCATTAGGCTGTACCAAAAAAAAAGGCTAGGTAGCGGTGGCGCACACTTTAGTCCAGCACGAGAGGCAGAGGCAGGAGATTCTCTGACTTAAGAGGCAAGCCTGGTCTACAAAGAGTTCCAGGACAGTCAGGGCTACACATAGGAAAACCTGTCTCAAAACAAAACAAACAAACAAACAAAAAACCACAGGTGAGCCATCTCTCCCACCTTTGTTATTATTTCTCTAAACTGTACATGTTTATGTGGTACAGTATGATCATTTGGTACATGTATCAAGCTAAACAATGGGTACAAGCAGGAATAATTGGAGTAGTTAGCATTGTTTCCATTGTGAGTTATTTTGTGAGGTCTCTGGGTAGCCCAGGCTGTCCTTGACTTCCCAGCTTCCCAAGTGCTTGCTGGGGTCACAGGCATGTGCAGCATGCCTGGTTTTAACTCTTTGATCTGAGTAACTTCTTTGATTTCTGGCACGTTGAGGTATTCTAGACCTATCTCATTCTTTTTCCACCTGAACTCTGGAATTGGCCATTTGTCTAGGCAGCCCTGGTTTCAATAAGTGCAAAGTGAGACCTAGAAACCAAACTTTAGGGCTAGGGATGTAGCTCAGTGGTAGAACGCTTACCTGCTGGTTTTGGGGGTTTTGTTGTTGTTGCTTTTGTTTTGTTTTTGTTTTTGTTTTGGTTTGGTTTGGTTTGGTTTTTGGTTTTTTGAGACAGGGTTTCTCTGTAGCTTTGGAGCCTGTCCTGGAACTAGCTCTTGTAGACCAGGCTTGGCCTTGAACTCAAAAGATTCGCCTGCCTCTGCCTCCCAAGTGCTGGGATTAAAGGTGTGCTCTACCACCACCTGGCTTACCTGCCATTTTTTGAGATCCCAAGTTTAACCCCTAGTACTGCCAAGAAGGAAAAAAACCTACCAAGATCTCAGTGTCAGGCTCTTGACTACTACTGTGTCCATGTTGCTCATAATTCTCAGACCAGGGCTAGGGAATGCACGTCTGTGTGTATGTGAGACACTTTGTTTTGTTTTTCTTTTTCTTTTTTTAAGATAGGGTTTCTCTAAGTAAGAGCTCTAGCTGTCCTAAACTAGCTCTGTAGACCACACTGGCCTTGAACTCAAAGAGATTCACTTGTCCCTACCTGCTGGGATTAAAGCCAATAAATTAACACTCATAAAGTACTAATCACATTATGCTTATGTAAAAGAATGTGTTTTTGAGGGGCTGTGCTACAGTATTTGATAGTTAGGGACCTTGTGTCTGAAGGGGAAGGACCCCCCCATGTCCACATACTATGTTAAACTCTGCTGAAACATAACTGAGCCATAGAAAAAAGCCCCCAGGCTCAGCTAATGACTCTGCAAAATTTAGCTGGGCCATAGAAGGAACGTTCCCCCAGCCCAGCCGATGCTAAAACAGGGTATCTATGGGTTGCAGACTCGCTGACTAGGCTGAGGAGAGGGAGTACCCCAGCCCCAAGGCATTCTATCAAAACTGTCAACTTGCTGCAGGATTCTCTTCTAGCTTTGTGGTTTTTCGGGGAAATTTGGGAAAAGACATGGGGCCATTCCCGGGGTGAGCTAAGCCCGCCAATTTGAGAACCAATGAAATGCTTGTTGCTATGCAGCCTCTTGTGTAATTCTTAAATCCCTATAAATACATAATGTGCCTTCAGCCTGGCATGCTCAGTAACTTGGTTGCTGTAGCATCCATAGGCGCCTGTGTAAATAAACTGCTTCTTGCTCTTGCATCCAGTGAACTGGTTCTTGGACAGAGGGTTCCAAGTGAGACCCCCTGACATTTGGGGTCTTTCAGTGTCTATAACTTGCTCTCAGATAGTTCAAGAGGACATTGCTTCTGTATTATGTATATAAACAAATTGAGAGAACAGTAAGTTCAGGAAGACATTGCTACTGTATGATGTATATAAACAGACTGAAAGAATGGTAAAGTACTCCTCAACCTGTGGGTCATGGCCCCTTTGGCAAACCTCTATCTCCAAAAATATTTACATTGTGATTCATAACAGTAGCAAAAATTATAGCTATAAAGTAACAATGAAAATCATCTTATGGTTGTGGGCCACCACAACAGGAAGAATCGTATTAATGGGTCGCAACTTTAAGAAGGTTGAGGACCACCGTATTAGAGGGATCTGGTTTAGAGATATACAGAACTGTTGGTACTATTTGTCTACAACTACCCTGTAATTCTCAGTGTGTCTAGAATGTCGGCATGCTGCCAGGGGGAGAGGCAGGGATTCCTTCCTAGTCCTTCCAGGAAGAGTTCATACCTGGCCTTGTGTGAGGAAGTTGGCCACCAATGCCCCCTTCACAGCGTCCTCCAGGTCACAGTCTGAGAAGATGATTAGAGGAGATTTGCCTCCAAGTTCCAAAGTGACAGGTTTGATTCCTTTAGCGGACATTTCCATGATCTACAGAATCAAAAACAAGGCACCCGGAAGTTTAACATAAATTAGCCTGCATGCTAGGTCAACTCAACCTGAACCTACCAGGTTATCTTTGTCTGACAGGGGTCATAACCTGTCCTCACGTACACTGGGCTCTTCATACACTTAGAATATTCTTTGGTAAATGTTTCCAAGAATTTACAGAATGTCACATAACACCCTGAAACAGGAGTTCATTTAAAACATATTGACAATTCACAGGATTCTTGCAGCCAGGAATTCTTTTTGCATTCTTATATTTAGGGCTATTTAAAACTTGGAACACAAATCCAGGTCAAAGTAACAAACCTGAAGTAACCTGAGAGAATATGCCTTCTTCTATACAATACAGTTAACTCAAACAGAGCACAGTGCAGCCCAGGCCCCAATTCTTCACACACATCGTCTCCTGAAGCAGGCGAAAATTTCTACCCGACCTGGGCTACCACAATCCACTCACACATGCCCTCTTTCCCCTGTCACGTGCACAGAAGAGTAGAATTTCCTGGCCCATTCCCAACATAAACTCAAAATCTGCAAAATAAACAGTGGGCAGGACTAGCTTTGCCAGACTTCGTCATTTGTGTTGAACAATACTGGTGTTGTCTGTACCTTCATGCCAGTAGGCACACTTCCAGTGAAGGAGACTTTGGCCACATCGCGATGCTGACACAGAAACTGGCCTGTAGCAGCCCCACCTTGCACCACATTGAAGAGTCCAGGAGGTGCGCCTGCCTTGGTATAAATCTCAGCCAGGAGCAAAGCAGACACAGGTGTGAAAGGAGAAGGCTTAAAGATCATGGCGTTACCTGTAGAAAAGCAAATGCTCCTCTTAGACAAGACTAGACAATTCCAACTGGTTACTGGTCTTCCAAATTCACCAACGACGTTATTAATTCTAGAAATATCTGAGACTGAAACGATGACCCATTGGTTAAGAGCACTTGCTGCTCTGTCAGGGAGTCTGAGATCAGTTTCCAGTGCACAAAGGATGGCATAGAGCCAGCTGTAACTACAGATCCAGAGAATCTAGCACCTTCTTCTGGTCTCTGCAAGTATTAGTGGTACACATGGTATACTATATACCATCTATCTATCTACCTACCTATCTATCCATGCAGGCAAACACTCATACATAAAAAAACTAATAAATCTAAAATTATTTTTTAAAAAAGGACATACCTTGTTTCCCCACCTCATGTATCAAGGTCTTTGCACACGGGTCATCCTATTTAAAGCTTGCAATTTCAATGTGAAGTAGGGATAATCAGTCTCATAAAAGTTAAAACTGAAGACCAAAAACTTTCATTTCCTTTCATTCCAACACTAGAAGGCTGAATCAAAAGGATAGCCTAGCCAGTGGTGGAAACACCTGTAATCCCAGTACTCGAAAGACAGAGGCAGGCAGATCTCTATGAGTTCGAGGCCAGCCTGGTCTACAGAGTGAGTTCCAGGACACCCAAGGCTACACAGAGAAACCCTGTCTCGAAAACCACCTCCTCCCACCCCCCAAAAAGGATAGCCTAGAATACACAGCCAGTTCCTATGTCAGAAACAAACTGAACAGATGCAAAATAGAAACCCCAAGACATGACCTGTGTGTGTGTGTGCAACCTCAACTTTAATTCCTTCAGGTACAAGGCAAGGCATAAATAGACCCACATCCTCTGAGACTGACTGCCCCGAGGCAGCTCTTTCTGTCTGAGTGGGGGGCAGAAGGCTCACTGTGGAGGCGTGACTTATTCTTACCACATGCCAAAGCAGGAGCAGACTTCCAACAGGCAATCTGGAAGGGGTAGTTCCATGCTCCTATCCCCACACACACCCCAAGTGGCTCTCTTCTGGTGTAGCCGAAGGACCCATTTGGGAGCTGGACATGCTCTCCTAGGGGTAAAACAGAATAAGAAATGATGCAAGTCTATGCTCGCCACAATTTCACTAGCACGAGATCATTCTAGTTAACTCTCAAAGACTCTTCTGTGGGGGCTGGAGAGATGGCTCAGCATTGAAGAGCACTGGCTGCTCTTCCAAAGGACCCAGGTTCAGGTTTCAGCCCCACGTGATGGCTCCCAACCATCTGTTAATTCCAGTTCCTGGGGATCCTATACACTCTTTTGGCCTCTGCAGATACCAGACATGCAAGCAGTATAGACACACATTCAGGTAAAAGACCCATACACATATAATTTTAAAAATAAAAACAAGCCAAGTATGGTAGAGCACGCCTTTAATCCCAGCACTGAAGAAACAGAGACAGGTGGGTCTCTGTGAGTTCAAGGCCAGCCTGGTCTATGTAGCAAATTCCATGCAAGCAAATCAAGGCTATATAATAAGACCCCATTTCAAAAATAAATATTTAAAAACAAACAAAACAAACTCTCCTAAGTGCTACTGGGTAACTTAGACAAATATGGAAATGAGGGACGACTCGGCAGCAGAGAAGTCTAAAGACCCTAGAACCCTGGACCGCTCACTTACCACATGTGGCTCAGGTGGGCTCTACCACCCATTCAATATGAACTGCTGTAAACATTTGTTTGAGACATGTTTCATTTACCTCAGGCTAGCCTCAAATCCACTATGTAGCTGAGGATGCCCTTAACCTTCGGTACTAGGATTACAAGTGAGAAGTGGGCATCACCACACTCAGGAATATGTGATATCTGGAACTGGACCCAGGGCTCCACGCATACCAGGCAAGCACTCCAACTTAGCTACATTCCTGGCCTGAACTGGATAACAATGGTAAGCATCATGCGGACTCTTACAAACCACTGCTTCGAACCATTTGGTCTAAAGTTCAGGTTTTAACACTGGATGCTTTCATGTACTATCACATTGAATCCTTAAAACAATCCAAGAAATTGTTACTATCTCCACCTTAGCTAAGGAATGATAAACTAACATAAGCCACCCAAGTAGGTAACAATCAACTTAAGACTTTGCCCTTCACCACCAGACTCTGCTCTTCTGCCCTCAGATCAGATGGTCACCTAAGGCCACGCCAGGGCTCACCTGCCATGGATGCAGCCAGGCCTGCATAGTATTCCAGGCACTGCCACGAAGTGTCAATATCCAGGCGGGCCTCAAATATGGACTTCCCATTGTTGATTGTCTCCATGGTGGCAATTGCATCCTTTTGTTCCTTGGGGGAAAACAGAAGAGGAGATTTAATTCATATTATGATGTTTCAACGTGGCCAGTGCTTAAAAAGAAATGTGTCACTCAAGTTCCGAGCCTAGAAAAGGCTGGCACTTGTGAGGAACCTCGGCAGAATAAGGGTGCTGGACTGGGAGACAAACACCTGCTGTCCTCCTTCCAGGTCATCGGGGGACAAAAATGGAGACCACTTCAGTATAAGTTAGAAAATGGAAGTTTTAAGAACGAGTATGAGTATGGATAAATGAGAACATGTATGTGAGCATATATTCTGACATTTCTACAGGGCCCAGGTTATCTGAGCACAGAACACAGGCATGCTAACTGAAGGGCAAAGACCTTGGGAGAGACTGCATGCCCCCTAGAGAGACCTTTGGAGCTATAATTTCTTGCTCCTAGAGGCATTTGCTTATCTTCCAGGGTAATAATAACCACAGTGGCTCTTCCCTCTCAGTCCCAGAGACTTGCTTGATGAGCAATTAATTTCAACAGAACAGGATGAGAAGACGTAGGTGAAGTCTTCTGCTACCCTAATGCCCCCGTAGTAAAAACCCCTGCACCTACAAGCCGCTACAGAGTGCTGAATTAAGACTTATTCTCTGATCTCCAAAGCTCCGTGTGTTCTATTAGAATACATGTGTGCACTGATACCATTGTATACATACAGATATTTGGTTATACATATAAACACACATTCTTGCAAAAAAGGTTAACTCTCAGACCCTTCAAGGTTTCTCACAGCATACTTATGACAAAAAAGAAAAAGAAACCCGACATTCCCAAAGATAGAATTCACGTTCTGATGGACATCACTCTTTGAATCTTCAGGTTTTGGTATCTGTGACTCTGAACTCTTCTCAAGCAATTAAGGTAGAAAATAAACCTGAAAGATAGGCTTAAACATCAACAGGAAGAAAAATAAAAAAGAAATAAGTAAGATCCTTGGCTGGAGAGATGGCTGAGTCCCTAAAGCTCCTGCTGTGTAAGCATGAGGACCTGAGTTCAAATCCCCAGCACCCCAGAGCCATAGCCCCAGCACTAAGGAGGCAGAGCAGGCATATCCTGGAGCTCACTGACGAGCCAGTCCAGCCAAAATGATGAACTCTTGATAGTGTCTGACAGACACTATCTCAAAAATAAGGTGGACAGAGACCAAGGAAGACACCCCATCTCAACCTCTTCACACAATTGTACATACATACGCATATATCCACACAATCATGTACACATACTACACAAATAAATACACCTTTAAATAAAAAATAATTTAAATTAAAAAGCAAGTAAGCTATCAAGAGCACATGATAATTCAAGACAAATGTGGGGGGGGGGCATACCCAGGAAGCTGTTCAGGAGCCAAGGTCCCAGGGAGCCCTCTAGACGTGTGCTTTACATACCAAGTTGAGCACGGGGATGCATGTTTCTCCATTTCACACGAGCTATCCCAACCTGAAGCTGCATCGATGTTAACTGCAACCACCCTCAGAGCAGTGCGAGAGGAGATGGCTCAGAAGGAAAGCGCTGATACACACCTTTATCAGCCGGGCAGCCTCTAAAAGGACTTGGCCACGCTCCATGCCAGATTTCTTTCTCCATATTTCAAAGGCAGCCTTTGCACTTTTAACAGCCAAATGTACTTCAGTTTCTCCTGAACACTGTAAAGTAGCTATCACTCGGCCTAGAGAGAAGCAGAAAGTCCGTTTTATCTCAAGCGGTTGCAAAACACATTTGAATTGTTTCTATCAGCCTTCTCTGGAGGATCCCTGTGACCATGATCTCATTTCGTTCTTAATTTTGTGACCAGGAATTCCTTTCGAATCCAATAAAGTTCCAAGTAGTAAACAACACACATGCAGGCAAAACACTCAACACATATTTTAAAAATAAAAACAAGCCAAGTATGGTGGCACACGCCTTTAATCCCAGTACTCAGGAAGCAGAGTCAGGCGGTTCTCTGTCTGTGAGTTCAAGGCCAGCCCGGTCTACAGAGTTCCAGGACTCGCTCCACAGCTACTGAGAAACCCTGTCTCAAAAAACAAAAAGAAAAAAATTAAAAATAAACAAAACAAACTCTCCGAAGTGCTACTGGGTAACTTAGAGACTCTCTCTCTCTCTCTCTCTCTCTCTCTCTCCATATATATATGGAATAGAGGAGATAACTCAGCAGAGGAGAAATCTGAGAACTCTAGAACCCTGGACTGCTCACTTATCACGAGGCTCGGTGGGCTCTACCAACCATTCGTTAAGAACTGCTGTAAACATTTAAGATAGAGTTCATTTGCCCCAGCTCCCACTTTCCCACGAGCCTCCGCAGCACTCTGTGCTCCACATTGCGGCCGTGCAAATCCAGCATCCCTTTGCGGAGTGCTCGGAAGAAGGACAAGGGGCAGCAGACTCAGTGCACAGGGCCAGGAGAGCCCACTCCACCCGCGCCCAGCCCGGTTACCGGTGGCAGGCTCGAAGGCCTTCTCCGTGCCGCTGCTGTCCACGGGCTCCACACGGGCCCCGTCGCGGTAGTTGAGCGGATCCAACTGGACAAAGGTGCCAGTGCTCATGGCGGTAACCGCTGCAAGCCCGGGAGTGCGGAAGAGCGACGTCAGCCCTGAGCTGACTGCACGGAGAAACATCTGCTGAGTGCGCAGCTCAGAGAGAAGACCCACTATTTTACGCGCGGGGAGGGCGGAGCGGAGGCGCGGACCGGTGAGAGGCGGGGTAGCGGAGGGGCGGGGCCTATAGAAGGAGGGGATCCTGGGCGAATTTGGACCGCGAGGGGGCGGGGCCTTGGGGAAGCCTGGCCGTGAGTGGGCGGGCATGGGGCGAGCAAGGAATGCCCGGAAGAGCCTGCTGGGAGGAAGGGGCAGTGGGAGGGGCGAGACCGTGCGTAGGCGGGCCACGAGGGGGCGTGGCTAGGGGGAGTATCTTAGGCCCAACCAGCATAGTTAAAGGAAGGGATAAAGAGGAATATAACTTGATCACCTTCCCATCTCTAGGCCTCCCAAGGAGAAAGTCTTTGAGAACCCACCTTGTCATCTATGGCCATTCTTAACCCCAATCCCCAAGCATTCTGGTGTCAGGTTCTGTATTGTTAAGGGCTCAGTTTCCCATTAGTTACCCTCTTGCACACAAACACTTTTTTGGGTTTTTTTGGTTTGGTTTGGTTTGGTTTGGTTTGGTTTGGTTTTTCAGGACAGGGTTTCTCCGTGTAACAGTCCTGGCTGTCCTGGAACTCACTTTGTAAACCAGGCTGGCCCTCGAACCCACAGAGGCAATTCACCTGCCTCTGCCTCCCAAATGCTGGGATTAAAGTGGTGCGCCACCAGCATCTGGCCACGCATGCTTTTATTCCCTAAACGTTAATGACTGTCACTCTTGTTACTCCTTCAATAATTCAGAAAGCTCTTCACAAAGAAATACAGCAAAAAGAAAAGGATTCTCCCAAATCCTCTTCCACACCATTTTTCTTAAAGCAGTTTACATACTGAGCTCCATGTTAAGTGTGAGTGCCCTTGCTTTCTTCACATATAAATTATAACTTTCTTGTTCAGGGCCTAGTAGGTTTCCACACAGCCTATTATTTGAATCAGGTCCTTCATGAATATGTGTTGAATAGGCAAACGAACAGTAACTGAAACCAGAGCTGTTACAGACCCTGAAACACCTGTTAAGACCTGAACCCACCACTCTAGTGACAATGTCCCCTCAGATTGGTTAGAACTAATAAGTAGCCTGAGCTAATGAGCCAGTCAGTTTTATAACTTATGGAGATCTCTGTGTGATTTTCTTGGGACTTGCCGACTGTGGGGTACCAGGCGGAACAGAAACCCCAACAAGCAGGCCTTCATGTTACAGAATGGCGCCCAACGTGGATAACTGCATACACAGAAAGTCTGAGAAAGCTTGGGAAAGAATAGAGTAAAGCATGGATTCTTGGTAGCAGCAATTTCCTGGGGCTGCTCTGCTTGCTAGAGGCAAGCAAGCGCTCTCATCTAAGAGAGGCTTCCTGACTCAGCTTTAGCTGCAAAACCTTGCAGCTCTTTTAAGAGCCCCTGCCACAAAACACTTAAACAGTGTTGATGAAAAGCTGAACGCATGCTTTTCGGTTTTCAGCCATAGCAGGAAAAAAGCTGCATCATTTTTTAAAATACCGGCTTTCTGGGCCATCCTGCCAGTGCAAACTCTGATTCTTTCAAGCAGGCGGTCCTGACTATAGAGCTTTTGAGTGTTGTTTAACACTGTTGCAGCTTGCTTGCTGGCAAGGACCTTGAAATGCCATAGAGTTGTGGCAATAAAGTGGCTATAGTTGGTACCTCAGCTATGAGGCTGAAATCTTGAAAAGCTAAGGAGTGGGCTGGATCTAGTCGTCAAAGCCATGACTTTAATCCTCTCTTTAAAGACTCATGTAGTCAGAAAAAGAGAGATATACAGTAAAGAGAGATTCAAATAAAAAGCCTCTAAATGGTTTACAATGTGTTAAAAATATATTCAGGCTTAAAAGAAAAAAAAGGGTAAAGTCCTTAAAAAAGAAAGAAAGAGAGTAGTTGGGTGTGGTGGTACACACCTTTAATCCCAACACTTTTGAGGCAGAGTTAGATTGACCTCTGTGACTTCAAGGGGCAGAGGTAGATTAAGTGTTTTGTGGCAGGACCTCTTAATGAGCTGCAGGGTTTTGCAGCTAAAGCTGAGTCAGGAAGCCTCTCTTAGATGAGAGTGCTCGCTTACCTCTAGCAGGCAGCGCAGACCCAAGAAATTACTGCCACCAAGAAAACATGCTTTATTCTTTCCCAAGCTTTCTCAGGCTTTCTGTGGATGCAGTTATCCATGTGGGCACCATCTGTAACATGAGAGAGCCTGCTTGTTAATCCCAATGCCTGGTAGGCAGAGACAGACAGAGCCTCTGTGAGTTGAAGGTGTGGTAGCACACGCCTTTAATCCCAGCGCTGGGGAGGCAGAGACAGATGGATCTCTGTGAATTCAAGGACAGCCTGGCCTACAGAGTTATTCCAGGACAAAGATATACAGAGAACCTGTCTCAAAAAGTAAAAGTAAAAATAAAAGAAATAGAGGTTAAAATAAAGCCACATAAAGATGGAAAATACACAGAGAATCTTGATACTGTATGCTATTATGCTCTCTTTGAATTGTTTGAATGCTGAGGAAGGAGCAACAGCTGCTAAAAGACTTTTGTTTATAAATGCTGCTAACCTAACCCAAGATAGGTATTTTAAAATACCTTGGCTTCAAAATTGAAGTCAAAAGGTATGTTACTTTGGAGAAGAGATTTTGCTTTTGTTTCCACAGAAAATGAGAAGCTGTGGATTCATTCTGAGTTAAGAAAAATCCAGTTTGATCAAGGAAGACCACCTGAGAAATCTCTGGTAGGAACAGATGGTCCAGATGTCTGAGTTCTACATCCAGAATGGATTCAAGATGCTGCCTGAGATGATCAGGTCTCACAGGATACTCCAGTCAGGACTTGATTATAACTCTAAATTTTCTTTAGGTCCCATAAGATTATCGGCGCCCCCAACCAGCCAGAAGTAGCCTGGAATACTATGCCTACATTCCCAACAAATGAATTATGGATATTTCCCTTTGTTTTTTTTTAAAGAGGGGGAAGTGGTGTGGGAGAATTATCTGTATTCTGTCAATCATGTATTTTAATAAAACTCTGATTGGCCAGGCAGGAAGTATAGGTGGGTCAACCAGACAGGAAGTAGAGGCAGGACAATGAGAACAGGAGAAGGCTAGGAAGGAGGAAGCCCATTCCTCCATTCCTGCCCAGACCACAGAGAAGCAAGATGTAACCTGCCCTGCTGAAAAAGGTACTGAGTCACGTGGCTAATACAGACAAGAATTATGGGTTACCGTAAGATGTAAGAATTAGTTAATAAGAAGCCTGAGCTAATGGGTCAATCAGTCTATAATCTTATGAAGTCCTGTGTGTGATTTTCTTTGGAGCTTGCTGGTTGTGGGGTACTGGGCGGGACAGATACCCCAACAAGCAGGCCCTTTCGTGTTACACCAGTCAGTTTTATAACTTATGGAGATCTCTGTGTAATTTTCTTTGGGACTTGCCGACTTTGAGGTACTGAGCAGGACAGAAACCCCAACAAGCAGGCCTTCATGGTACAGCTTTCTAACTTGAGAGAATGGTCGTTTTATTTTCAGCAGTTTTGAATGATAGGTTAAATACCTAATGCTCACATGGCGTTGAATGGGATGTATGGTACTGGTACAGAAGCTGGAAACACTGTATAACTGTTATTATATGAGCAACACACACACACACTTGGGAGGCAGAGGCAGGTGAATCTCTGGAAGTCAGCCTGGTCTAATACTGAGTTCCAGGGCAGCCGTGTCTTCAAAGTAAGATCCTGTCTCAAAAATACATAAATAAACCAAAGCAATTTAAGTAAGGACAATCTCCATGGTTGATCATGCTGTCCTGTTGTTTTTTTTTTTTCAAAGAAAATTCAGAGTCATGTACTTTGGAATTTGATCTTAGAGCTGATAATAACCTAGAAAGTGCAGGCAGCTCCCGGAAAAATTTACAACATGTGTTAGCTGAGCAAGCAGGAATTATTTCAGTTCCTTTTATCTGTGTTAGATATATCCATAATTGGTCATCTCAGTGTTTATTCTAGAACCAGGAAGAACTTTTGTATTCTAAATCTCTATGTGTTATTATATAGTCGGCTAAAGACAAAATTTCAGAAGTTAAGCAATGCTTAGTGTAACTTTCTATGTCTATAGTAAGTATTTCAAAATCAGTTGCTTAAAAAATAAACTTCATGGTCACTCTAATAATAAAACAATTAAAGTGTGATTGTTTTTTGGTGTTGCTAACTCACATGTCCAACAACGCACACGGCCTTCTTCACATTAGGCAAATGCTGTGCCAGAGTTAGAGTCCCAGCCTTTAAACACATATATGGATTTTTGTTTATTCGCTTTTTTGTTTTGTTGTAATTAACTTATACATTTTTAGTTTTTTGAAATGGGACCTCGCTATCCAGGTTTCATGCTCCCTCTGTAGCTCGAGCTGGCATCCAACTCATGAGTTCCCTGGCACCACCTCTCAGGTTACAGGTTCATGCCGTAATGGAAAAGTATGGTTTTTTTTTTAAAAGAAAAAAATAAACTACTTTCATAAATAACTTTATGACCATAAATAATTTTAATAGCTAAAGCTCCCTTGACATGCTGTCTTAGTCTATCTAGGTGTTATAAGGAAATGCCTTCAGCTTCAAGAGTAATGAAAAACAGAAATCGATTCCTTACAGTTCTAGACCCAGGTCAGCCACCGATTCAGTGTTTGCTATGTACCTGCTCTATTCCAAAGTTGCTGCCTTCTTGTCAAGGTCTTTTATTGCATAAAGGAGATGGGGGGGGGGATTTCTCATGAATTTTTCCTTTTCCTTTTCCTTTTGGTTTTTTGAGACGGGGTTTCTCTGTGTAACAGTCCTGGCTGTCCTGGAACTTGCTTTGTAGGCGAGGCTGGCCTCGAACTCACTGAGATCCATCTGCCTCCCAAGTGCTGGAATTAAAGGCATGCATCACCACCACCTGGCTTGTGCATCTATTTTTTGCAGGAAAAAAATTTTTTTGTGTGTGTATAGGTATTGTACAAAGTGACAGGCTTTGTTATGGTATTGTTATCGCTATATAGCATCTGCTTTGCTCAAATTCTTCCCTATGATTGATGTTCCTGTGCCTTGGTTCCCTCCCGCACCTCAGCCCTCAGTAGTCCCACTCGCAGTTTCATAATTTATATCAAAGACCTGTGACACTTGCCTCTCTTAGTCTGGTTTATTCGCTTAGCAGGCTGATCTCTAGTGTCATTCACTTGTCTTTGCAAATGACAATAACTTTGTTCTTTATTACTCCATGGTGTGTTGCGGACTGCAGACACTCAGGCCCTGAATTTTCTATGACCCCTTGCCTTTCGGAGCAAACAGCTTGCTTTCCTATGCTTGCAGCTGCTCTGGGCCCAAGACCTTCATGAGTTCCTGATAGCAGGGGTGTGGTTTCTGGCGGGCTTGCAGCTGAAAAATCCTGAGAGCTAGGGTGTGGCCATTAGTCAAGGAGAGGCCTACATAAGCTGCCCTGGAACACAACAAAATTGGCATTCTTGTTCAAGAGTGACCCATGTCTCTATGTGTTTTTACCCCCCAGACCCTTGCCTGACTGCAGTCCCAGGTGGTGCAGGTGCCACAGGTAGAGGCCCTGCTGGGATGAGGAACTAGGGACACTCTGAGGGACACCCTCTGGAAGACTGGTCAGCAGGTAAGTAACAAAGAGAAGGTGAGGGTGAATTGTAAGGATGGGAGCAGATTCTTGCAAGTCCACTCTCATGAGGGAATTGCAGGTACTACTGAAAAAAACAGGGTACCGGAATTAAGCAAAGTTTTTAAAGAGGCAGTAAGCTTGCAGAAAAGGTAATAGGAATAAAGAAAAGTAAGCCACGTAAAAATGAAATATACACAGAAGAGACATTTTATTGTATGGGCTGCTAAGATAAACCAGCATAAATGTATCTTGACTTTAAGGTTTGAGTCTAAGGATATGTTATGGACCAAGACCTCCAAAAGGTTGCCTTGAACACACCCCCAAAAATGACTTTGCCCAATAAAAAAAGGAAGCAGTTTGGAGAGAACTACGCCCAAGTTCCCTAAATGATTGTTTACTGAAGGTTGTGGGGTCAGGGAGCAGCTTGGGGAAGCCATTGGACTTGTACCATCAGCCACAGCCAACAGGTACAATGTGCCCTGGTCAGGAATCCACCAGTGCGGATGCCGGTGGGCTTGGATATTCCCATTCAGCTGTACTTTCTTTCTATTGATTGGACTATGGGACAGCCAGCCATTCCCATTAATTGGGGACACAGTAATGTTACTGGTATGTGAAACTTATCTGGCAGTTTGTGTTTTCAGATCCTTGGCTGTGCAGGATTCTACCTTATTTAGTGGCACAGCAAAATGGAATGAATACCTGGCAGTTAAACCAGAGCCCAAATAAGGCTTCTCACACAGCTGTCTGTAACTAAGCATACCTTGAATGATTCTGCCCTTAACTGCTCTCAAGTTTCATGTCATTTAAGCAGCTGTTGGGTGAACGAGATGACTGCCCCTGTGGTCTGGATTCCAGGTTTGGCACCTATCCCAGCGAATCAGCTGGTGCTGAGCCGTCCCGCCAAGACTTCAGATCACCGCGCCGATAGTGGCCACTACTGTCATCGCTGCAGCCCCCGCCGCAGCAGCTGGAACTGCCAGCAGCCAGATGGTGGCTGTGGCTAGCACTGTTGATACCCTAGCCAGACAGGTTGATTATATAGAAAATGGGGAGCTGTTGGGGACTGTGGACCTTCAGACCCTGAATTTTCTATGACCCCGTGTCTGCCGGAGTAAACAGCCTGTTTTCCTGTGCTTGCAGCTGCTCTTGGCAGGAGACCCTCATGAGCTCCTGATGGCAGGGGAGTGGTTTCTGGCAGGTTTGCAGCTGGAAAATCCCGGGAGCTAGGGTGTGGCCATTAGTCAAGGAGAGTCCTACATAAGCTGCCCTGGAACACAATAAAATTGGCATTCTTGTTTCAAGAGTAACCCATGTCTCTCTGTGTTTTTTATTTCCCAGACCCTTGCCTGATCACAGTTCCAGGTGGTGCAGGGACCACAATGGTGTATTCATCCCATGTGCTTTTTGTCTGTTCATCTGCTAGTGGGCCTCTAGGCTGGTTCTATAACCTGGCTATTGTAAATAATGTCTTACCTTACTCTCTTATGAAGTCACAAGCCCCTGTAATGAGTCAGCCATACTCTTGACAAAGATACCTCCTAAGAACGTCCCCCCCCCCGTTAATACTAGTACATTGCACTAACTATATTATGTTTTGCATTTACTATCTTGTGCCTCAAAGCGATACCAAGAGTGCTAAGCTTTTAATAGGGCCTTTACAAAAATCATGTGCTGGAAACTTAGTTCTAAATGTGACTGTCTTGGAAGTGGGGCCTTTGAGGAGTAGTTTAGGTCGGGAGGGCTCTGTCCTCATGAGCTGATGACCTTTCTAAAAGAGCCTGGCAGAGGGAGTTCTTTCTCTTCTTTTCTTCCTGATTTCTGGAGATAGGATGCAGTAGGATAGTAGTTCTGGGCTTCCCAGCTTTTGAAACTGTGGGAAAGAACATTTCTGGGGTTTGGATTTTACTCTTGTTTAAGACAGGGTCTTGCCCAGGCTAGCCTCATACTCGAGATCTTATCACCTTAGCTTCCTTTGCTGGGAACATATATGTACACTACCTTATGTTTTTTTTTATAGATTATCCAGTCTTAAATTTGCCAAAGGTGTATGAAGCTAAGAAAGGGAGGTAGAAAGTGTTATTGTCGTTTTATAGAGGAGGAAAGTGAAATTTTGCAGCTCTAGGAGGAGCTGAGAATGTCACAGAGGCACACTGACTGATAGCAAGAGTTGAAAATGGCAGGTATAAAAATATCACTCTGACTTTCGTGCTATTGCTTAAAAGCAGGAGTATAGCCAGGTGGTGGTGGCCCACGCCTTTAATCCCAGCACTCAAGAGGCAGAGGCAGGTGGATCTCTGAGTTCGAGGCCAGCCTGGTCTACAAAGCAAGTTCCAGGACAGGCAAGTCTACACCAAAAAAAAAAAAAAAAAAAAAAAAAAAAACTGTCTCAAAAACAAGGAGCTACAAATCCATGTGGCACATGAGACATCCATGTCCTTGTGAAGTTGAGTCTGAGGGAATTCTGAGCTGACCTTCTTAAATAGCTCTGGCCTCTTGACCTTCACCCATCAACCAGGCTATTTTAATTACATGTTGTTGGGCGCCAAGGCGCCACAACCCTGCTGTCATTTCCTGCCTCTCAAGCAGCTTTGGCCCCGCCCCGAGGCGCTTGGCGCGCTTTCCCGAATGGCACAATCCAGCCACCAATCGTGAGCTGACGCGTAAGATCAGGAGCGGCCAGAGCCATTCAGACTCAGACACGTCTCAGGCTTTGTTCTGCACGGCTTATAAGCCGTGCGCGCCAGGGTCCGGGGTCCTTCGCCATCAACCTCAAGTTTATACGCTCCCAATAAAAGTACGTTCTGAGAAGAATCCTGTTGTGGTCGTCTCTTCTGCTGGCGGACGTGGCGTGCCACAACATGTCCTTTTCTCACACACATTTTTTTATCTCCTGGAGTTTATAGTTGTTTTTGTTTTTTGAGACAGGGTTTCTCTATGTAGCCCTGGCTGTCTTGGAAGTTGCTCTATTGACCAGGCTGGCCTTGCACTCACAGACACCCTGCCTCTGCCTCCCAAGTACTGGGATTAAAGGTGTATGCCAGTACACTCAGCTCATAATTGCTTTTTAATTATAATGGTGACTATTGCACTGTCTTTTCATACTATCAAGCAGTTGTAACTGGAGACTAGGGGTAGAGAAAGAGACATCATATTAACATATAGGGTGTTGTAGAATATTATTTTAAGATGTGTTACATTTGTTTCTGCTGTGGAATTTTTTAATGATGCAAAATGTGTTGCATTATTTTATGTTGCATTTGTGTAACTCTGTGAAGCTGTGTGTAACATGAGGGGGCCTGCTTGTTGGGGTTTATGTCCTGCCCAGTTCCCCACAGCCAGCAAGCCCCAAAGAAAATCACACAGAGATCTCCATAAGTTATAAAACTGATTGACCCATTAGCTCAGGCTACTTATTAGCTCTTGTAGCTTGTATTAACCCAATATTCTTATCTATGTTAGCCAAATGGCTCGGTTCCTTCCTCAGCGGGGCAACTCACATCTTGCTTCTTCTGTGGTCTGGGCTGGACTGCGGAGGGAGCTTCCTACTTCCCAGAATACTCCTGTTTTCATCACCCCGCCTCTACTTCCTTTCTGGTTGACCCACCTATACTTCCTGCCTGACCAATCATTGTTTATTTAAAACATGATTGACAGAACACAGACAATTCTCCCGCTCCAGCTGTGTGACTTTGCCTGCCTAAAACACCTGATTGAGCTAATAATGAGCTGAACAGCCAATAGCTAGGCAGAAGAGAGAAATAGGC
This sequence comes from Myodes glareolus, assembly GCF_982192425.1. Lineage (NCBI taxonomy): Eukaryota > Metazoa > Chordata > Mammalia > Rodentia > Cricetidae > Myodes > Myodes glareolus. Next base: position 57,108,383 of record NC_142030.1, read on the forward strand.
AGGATTGGCAGGCGGAGAGAATAAAAGAAAGAGAGAGAAGAGGAAGGAGTAAAGAAAAAGAAGAAGAGGAGGACTAGAGGGACCATCCACCCAACTACACAGCAAGCCATGGAGTAAGAAGTAAAGAAAGGTACATATAAAGGTAAAAGCCCAGAGGTGAAAGATAGATGGGATAATTTAAGAAAAGATGGCTAGAAATAAGCCAAGCTAAGGTTGGGCATTCATAAGTAAGAATAGGTCTCCATATATTTATTAGGGAGCTGGGTGGTGGGCCCCCAAAGAGTTAAAAAAAAAACCCAGCTACAATGGGGGATTGAGAGAGTACTGTTCTGCCCTTGTAAAGACTCATATCAGGTCTCAGTAGCCAAGCAACAAGAAAGGGATTCCTACAAATGCTTTTAACCTCAGCTCTGCAGTGAGAGAAGACAGAAGGATCGTGGGGCTTACAGGCTTCCAGCCTAACCAGATGGAGAGCTCAGGTTCAGAGACAGGCAGTGCCTCAAAGGAACAGGCAGAAAGTGATAGAGGAAGGCCTCTGCATGTGTTCATAGGTGTGCACACCCGCACACAAACGTGCGCATACACAGTCTTCAGAAAAAGATTAACATGTAAAAGAAGACAGTAGGAAAACTGGACATCTGTCCCTACCAGGGCTCCGTATAACAAAACAAGAAGAGCCCAGAGATCAGGAAAATGCTGATGCTGCGTAGGTGACTTTAAAGATCAGAAATCACGTGATATGGGGTCTTTGAGTATCTCTTTCCCAGCAAACTAGGTCACTTCTACTTTTCAGAATACCTTTCAAACAATTTTATTACATTTGTGTGGGGGGTTGGAATGAGGGACTTCCCATGGTGAATGTGCCATGTTACAAGTGTGGAGACCAGAGAGCAGTTATGGGCTTCAGCTCTTTCTTTCATCATGTAGGTCCCAAGGATGGAACTCAAGCCTTCACACTTAGCAGCCTTTAGCCCATTGAGCCACTTTGCCCAGCCCCTTTTTATTTCTCAATCCATTGCTTTTTTTCTATCACTAGCTATATGTCTCTGGTCCAATTAATTGTTCTGGGACACAAGAACCTAGAAACCTCTAGCTCTGACCCATGCCTGTAAGAGTCGCTCTGAGTAGCAACAGAATTTCAACATGCGCAAACCCACTAGATAATTGGTGTGTTGGTTTTCGTTTGGAGTCTTTTAACCTCCATGTCTACTGGACCTTCTCAAGCTGCTTTCTGAGCTGCTGCCCAAAGGCTGTCCCTCCTTTTATCTCGGTCTTTGGGAGTCTTTCTCTTTCTTCTATATTCCCTTATTTCAGTAGTGATGCCGTCTAGTAGCTGCTGTTGTGTGACAAAACTTTTCCAGGGGAGACAAAGCACAAACATCTATGCACCCCAGATAAAGAACCCACAATAGATCAAAGTACAGATACCACTAAAGTCCAACCTGGTTAACCATTGAGTTTTGTTGGGGCTACAGGAACATAGGTGTCCTGGATAGTTTTATGTCAACTTGAGCCATAGTTATCAGAGAGGAGGGAACTTCAATTAAAAAAATGCCTCTGCCAGGCGGTGGTGGCACACGCCTTTAATCCAAGCACTCGGGAGGCAGAGGCAGGCAGATCTCTGTGAGTCTGAGGCCAGCCTGGTCTACAGAGCTGGCTACAGGACAGGCTCCAAAACTACAGAGAAACCTATCTCGAAAAACAAAAACAAAAAACCAAACCAAAACAAAACAAAAAATGCCTCCATAAGATCAAACTGTAGGCAAGCCTGAGGGGCATTTTCTTGATTAGTGGTTGATGGGGGAGGGCCCAGCCCACTGTGGATAATGCCATCCCTGGGTTGGTGGCCCTGGGTTCTACAAGAAAGAAAGCTGGGCAAGCCATGATGAGCAAAGCAGTAAGCAGCACCTCTCCCTAGCCTCTGCATCAGCTCCTGCCTCCAGGTTCCTGTCCTGTTTGAGTTCCCTGTCCCGACTTCCTTTGATAATGAACAGTGATGTGGACATATAAGCCAAATAAACCCTTTTCCTCCCCAGTTTGTTTCGGTTATGGTGTTTCATTACAGCAATAGTAGTCCTAGCTAAGACAATGGGTCTAGCTAAACTTAAATTTTGAATGTTGAGTCCTTTATTTATTCTAGTTTATAAATTTTCCCTTTATTTTAATATATAATCATGTAACTTGAATCTTCGTTGATAACAAAAATATTTGTTCCTGGGATATTTCTGGCGTATGAATTTTTTTTACTCTTAATAGGAAACTTTTGCAAAGAAATAGGAGTAAAAGAAGCAAATACAATAGAAAACTCATACGATAAAGACTTTACTGCAACATTTATTTTATGTGTATTGTGATTTGAATAAGAATGGCCCGCATAGAAGCATATATTTGAATGCTTAGTCATCACGGGATGTCATTATTTGAGGATTAAGAGGAGTGGCCTTGTTGGAGGAGGTCCACCACTGGAGATGGGGCTTTGAGGTTTCAAAAAGCCCATACCAAGCCCAGTGTGTTCTCTCTCTCTCTCTCTCTCTCTCTCTCTCTCTCTCTCTCTCTCTCTCTCTCTGTGTGTGTGTGTGTGTGTGTGTGTGTGTGTGTGTGCCTTTGTTCAGGATGTGGCTTTTAGTTACTTCTCCAGCACACCTGCCTGCTTCCCACCATGCTCCCTGCCATGGTAATGGACTAAGCCTCTGAAACTGTAAGCCAGCCCCCAATCAAATACTTTTTTAATAAGAGTTGCCTGGGTGATAATGTCTTTTCATAACACTAGAACAGTGACTAAAACAATGTGCATTGGTGTTTGACTGGCATGCATGGCTGTGTACCACATGACTGCAGTGCCTATAGAGACCAGAAGAGAGCGCTGGATCCCTGAAATTGGAGTTAGAGACATTTGTTACTGGGACTTGAACCTAAGTCCTCTGAAAGAGCCATCAGTGCCTGTGATCACTGAACCATCCCTCCAGCCCCTATATTCTAGTTATAATGATGCAATTTAGAAGTCTTTTTTGGATAGAATTTACAAAACCCTTTTTCTATATCTGCAGTAGTAGGGATTCAATCCCGAACCCTGTCAAAGCTAGGCAAGCGCTCCACTGCTGAGTAACAGCCTCTGTTAGGGTTTCTTACACCAGTAGTAAGCACGCGAAGTGATTTTAATATAAACACACTTGAAACACACTCACAACAGCTGAAAAGGCCTTTTTCAATGTGCTACAGAATTATTAACTTTACTATGGTTGGCAGAAAATGGAAAAAGAGGAGATCGAGGAGGAGGATTAAAGTTGCAGAGATTCCCAAGTAAAAGAACAGCAGGTTTGTGGAGGGGCAGAGGGGGGGGGAGACGGTTCGCGGAGATTCTGTGTTCAGTAATGCAAAGTTTTAGACGGTGGTTAGATAAGTTCATGAGAACTAAGTACTGGAGTGAACTGGAAGGGAACATTGCTTCGATAAGGACTACTTAGATGATGCCATGAAAAGAGAAAAAGCTAGATTCTGTCCCTTAACAACCCTTAACAAATTAATTTTAATTTGATGTGTAATCACTTCCCTCTCTGTCTTCACTCACGTATTAAGAGGAGATGATAACGATTTGTAAGGAGCCGTGTACCATAGTAGACTTATAAAGTATCTAGCATTGTGGCCTTGATAAGTGGCAGGTATTTATATTGGAGTGACCAAGTGTGTGGATATTATAGAGACCAGAAATGATGACAGAAAAGGGATAGTAAAGACCAAATACTCCAAGTGATTAGGTCTTCAGCACATCAGAGGGGCTGCTGAGGGAGTGTGTGAAGATCTCTGAGAACCCAAGCCATGTAGTTCCCACCACAGCCACTGGGTGGTGCTGTAGGATCCACGATGCTCCATGTCCTCAGCGTCCTCAGCGGACTTTGGGTTCCAACTACTGGAGAAACCGGGGGCCAGTTTATTTTTCTGCCTCAAGGAACCAGAAAAAATACAGGAAAAAAAACTATTTGCAGATAACTCAATGTAGGGAGGAAATAAAGTGAGTAGTCTGAAAAAAATAAAGAGAAAAGAGCAGCAAAAGGAAGAGGTCAGAAAGGTAAAGGTGGCTAGACTGTGAGTCGGTATCAGGAAGAAGGGAGCTTTATGGAGAGAGTTCGGAGAGGTGTAGACTTTCTCCCTTTTATACCTGTAGCTCTAAATTGTTCCGGGGGGGGGGGGGGCTGGAGAGTTGACCCAGCTGTTAAAAAACACTCACTGACTACTCCAGGTTAAATTCCCATCACCTACATGGTGGCTCACAGCTGTCTATAACTCCAGTTACAGGGGGTCCGACAGCCTCTTCTACCTTCTAGGGCAATACACACAAGTGGAACCCAGAAAAACATGCAGGCAAAACATTTTTGTTTAAATTGGTTTTTTTCTAAGGTTTAGTGTGGGATATTCTGATACACATAGTGATGGGATCATCACAGCCAAGCTAATGAATGGTTAGCACTTGGAGTGTGTGTGTGTGTGTGTGTGTGTGTGTGTGTGTGTGTGTGTGTGTGTGTGTGAGAATGTGTGTGTGAGAGTGAGAGAGTGTGTGAGTGTGTGTGTGCGTGTATGTGTGTTAAAACATTTAACCTTTCCTACTTAACAGTCAACAATAGTAAAGATGGAGCATCTTCTAAGAAAAGAACATTTTAACTCATAAAATCAAAGGTCTGGGGGCTGGAGAGATGACTCAGTAGTTAATAACACTGGCTGCTCTTCCAAAGGCCCTGAGTTCAATTCCCACAATCAGCAACCACAAGGTAGCTTTCAAACATCTGTAATGAGATCTGGTGCCCTCTTCTGGCCTTCAGGCATACATACAGGCAGAACACTGTAATAAATAAATCTTTAAAACTTAAAAAAAAAAAAAAAATGAAATCACCGGGTGGTGCATGCCTTTAATCCCAGCACTCGGGAGGCAGAGACATCTCTGTGAGTTCGAGGCCAGCCTGGTCTACAGAGCGAGGTCCAGGACAGTCAGAGTTGTTACACAGAGAAACCCTATCTCGAATAAATAAATAAATAAATAAATAAATAAAGTAAAATCAAAGGTCTGGGAATACAGATCAATGGCATGGCACCTGCCTAAATGTGTACAAGAACCTAGGTTCAGTCCCTAGTAACACAGGCACACACCCAGATAAAGCAGCAAGAACCTTCTTCCCCCCCCCCACCATCCTAGAACCCAGTCACTGGGCCAAAATTGGTACCCTTTCTGGATGAAGGGACAATGTAACTAATATTTTTTGTATTAGTTACCCAACTGTTGCTTCAATAAAATACCCGGCAAAGGCAACTTAATGTAGGTTTTAATGTCCAAGGGTATAGTCTGTTGTGACAGAGAAGTCATGGCAGCAGGAGTTTGAAACTCCTGGTCACATTGCCCTTGCATCCAGGAAGCAGAGAACAGTGAAGCCAAAACCCACTTAGTTACCTTTCCCTTTGTGTTCAGCGATTAGAGTACGTGTAATGGATTAAGTAAAATGCTGCAGCCCCCCTCCCCAGAGGCGCAGCAGGGCAGCGGGCCATGAGACCACACCACAGGTCCCCAAGCAGGGCAGGCAGCAGGTCCGAGAGCAGCCAATCCCAGGCAGGGACGGTGCAATTCCCAAAGTTGCTGCAGTGGGACATGAGGGGCAGCGAGTCCCACAAGGAGAGACAGACAGATGGGCACGCTACAAGACCATGCAGCAGGTCTCAGAAGGTGACTGGTCCTGGGCAGGAAGCCACACAGTGGGTGAGAGACAGACAGATAGGCAGCCATGCAGAGTGAGGTTGGATATTTATCTAGTGGGTTATGGAAGGGAAGAGAAGGGGAGAAGAGGAGAGAGGGAGAGGGGGAGAAGGGAGAAAGGCAGAAACTGCCTCTTAGAGAGGGAGACAGAAAAGGAAGGGACTCAGGCTGAAAGCAGAAGATCAGCTTGCCTCGGTGGACTGGAAGGGAGTGGGCATGGCTTGTCTCTTAAAGGGACAGAGCAGACCATTACAGTGAGTCCTCCACCTCAACCTAATCTAGACTAGACATCCCTCACAGGCATGCCCAGTTGACAGGCATGCCCAGTTGACATGTCGATATTAACCTGTCACAGCCGCCCAGGGTCATTGAAGCAGGGAAGATAAAATTTCCTGTCATAGTCTGAATATGAAATGTCCTCACAGGGTCAAGGTCAAGGCTTTTAAGCAATGAATGGCTCATGGTAGCTCCTACTTCATTGATGGATTGATTCCCTGACAGATTCATAATATGATGGCGTTATTGGGAGGTGGTGAAAGTGGGGAGGAGTGGATTCCCTGATATGATGGCTTTATTGGGAGGTGGTGAAAGTAGGGGGTGGAGTCATGGTTGGGGGACCATGTCCTGAGAAAAGGTATCTCTCCCTTCTCTCTCTTCCTGGCCACCACGATGTGAGTAACTTTGCACTTCCGTATTCTTCTACTGTGATATACACTTCAGCAAGGCCAGGAAAGAAGCTGAGTGTCTGTGGACTGGAAATGTGAGTCCAAATGAGCCTTCCTTCGTTTAAGTTGTTCTCTCAGGTTTTGGCCATGAAATGCAGAAGTCTAATGGTTCCCCAAAAGAATTGGCACGCAGGCAGGGACAGCAGAACTAGGCAATACTCTTCCATGTTTACTTCTTGATTCAGGATCTCACTAAGTTGCTCAGGCAGGCCTTGAACTTCCATCCTCCTGTCTTCGCCTTTTGAGGAGCTGAAATTACAGGCTGTGCCACCGTGCCTTGCTATCATTTTATGCTGTACCATTTTAGTTAGCATATAAAACCATGTTTTGATATGGCATTTTCATACATGTGTATCACTGTACACTGATAAACCCATACACCTTCCCCCCTCTTCTTTCTCGCTTCATCAATCCCCTTCTCCTCCTAGGTAAAGCTGTTTTATTTTGTTGTTGAGACAGAGTTTTTCTGTGTATCCCTGGAACTTGCTCTGTGTACCAGACTGGCCTCAAATTCAGAGATCTACCTGCCTTTGCCTCCTGAGTGCTGGGATTAAAGGCGTGCACCACCACTGCCTAAAGAAGGTAAGTGTCTATTAACTTTCACTGACACAATACTTCAAGACTTCCCCAAACAGAATAAGTGGCTTCCTTCTCTGTGTACCTACCTCCGTGGCAGAAGGTGTTGCCAGCATTACTGCTAATCTCCGCACACACACACACACACACACCAGGACACTGTGTGTTATCAATGTTTGCTGAGCTGCTTTGACAAGGGTGGAAAAAAAAAATCACTCTATGAAAGTGATATTCACAGCACAAGAGCACTTGAGAACTGAGTTGTAGCTGAGGAGATGATCTGCAAGCATGAACTCTGTCCAGAGAAGATGCAGTAGTCATCATTGTTTCCAGTCTTCTGGGTGTTTAAATCTTTCTTGTGCACCAGTAAATCTTCTCTACTGAGATAAGCAAGGGATTGGTTTTATTATTTGTCATTGGAGAAGAAGATAAGATTTTTTTATTTAAAAGTGTATCTTAAACTATCTAATGAACATTGAGTGTAACTAAGCCTTCAAAGGAATGGAATGTGCACGCTTACAGCCTAGCACTTTATCAATAAGATCTACTGGATAAGGCTTTTGGACAAAGGAACCTAACAGACTAATCTAGGTCTCTGGGAGTTAGTTCTTTGGTAGAACAACTGACTGCAGGAAACCAATCCATATCCAACATGGGTTGTTTTGTTTCCTCCAAAATGTTTCACATATTTATCATTGGACCAAGCCACTAGTGCAGATCAAAGAAAAGGAAGACCATATTCGCAGTGAAATATGTCCAACTCTAGGGAGTGCTGTGGAGCAGCTTGATACAGTAACTGTGATCTGGACTTAGCATGGACATATTGTTATCTCATATACAATTCCCGAGAGACCCAGCTTGGTTCTCCTCCAGTCTCCTCTTGTAGGTATGTCTGCTTTTATCACTAATTGCACCTAAACCCTTCAGCAGACGGTGTGACTGACTCTGTGATCCAGAAGTCTTAGGAAATGTCAGGAGGTACTGAGTCACTGACATGCACCACGATGGAGGGCATCTTTGTCTGGCTTTGTCTTGAGCACTCCGATCACTTTGGACCTTGTCCTTTTCTCACAGCACCTACTAGCTGTAAGGTCTCAAAGCAGATTCTTGCACAGTTCACTTGCACAGATGTGCCAGACGCTGTTGGTCCACAGAGGAAGGAATGCAGTCATACCTTGATGTCGACCAGTGGCAGAGGCTGCCAGAAGGTAGACTCCTGTATCTTTGAGGACAGAAGTCACACTTCTGGATGCTGCCTTTCTAGAAAATTGGTTGTTTGGGCTTGATTTTTTTTTCACCTAGTTATCTATGAACACATTTAAAGCCTTAAAGAATACCACCACAACTAAGGTGAGCAGTGTTCTCCAGTGCCCAAGATTTAACAAAATGACAAAAATTGTGATGGGTGTCCCAGGAGTTGTGTCTGACTCATGTGACCCTCCCCTCCCAGTCTCTCAGGAGCAGGACTGCAGGAGAGTGCAAGTCACTACACCACACTCATTTCCCAATTCTTCTAATACTTCAAGTCCACAGAGAAAGAAAACTCTTTCCTGTTTAAGATGGACTTTCCTTTTTCCTATCCAGTGCCATCAGAACTTAGTAGATGGTAAAAATAAGTAGGCTATGACCTCATTTTCGAAAAATGAAACATTCAAAGTATACTGAAGAGGTAAATATTATTTCAGAAAATGTCTGTGTTTGGATTGTGACAATAAATGAATCCCTTTACCATCGGTTGTAGTTTAAATTTTAAAAAAAATATGAAAACTAAAGCACTGAAGCATTTATTGCCTCATCATGCTTAAAAATGGATTTATTTTCTCAGAATGGAATAAATACTCTAGCACCAGGTCCAGCAGTTTCAGAGTTTTTCTAGCTCTCTTCATAAGGTATCTGTGATAGTCAGAATGGCTGGTGTAAAAGGAGGCTACTCGTTTGTTTCCCAGCTGCCCACACCCAAATAATCACACAGAAACAATATTAATTACAATACTGTTTGGCCAATTGCTTAGGCGTATTCTTAGCTAGTTCTTATATCTTAAATTAACCCATTTCTATTAATCTATGTACCACCATGAGGCTGTGGTCTACTGGTAAGATGCTAGCGTCCTTCTCCTTTGACAGTTCCATGGCATCTCTGTGATTCCGCCTTCTTTCTTCCTGCATTCAATTTAGTTTTCCCCATCTAGCTCTATTCTGCCCTGCCATAGGCCAAAGCAGCTTCTTTATTAACCAATGATAATAAAACATATTCACAGCATACAGAAGGGAATCCCACATTAAGTTAGAATAATTATAAACCTGAAACTTACTTTTGTGCTGAGAAAAAAAAAAAGCTTCTGATTATATTGACTTTCATCAGCAGCAAATGAACCCCAGATGCAAATATTTCTGCATTTAAAAAACATATTTAGTGCTGGGCAATGGTGATGCACGCCTGCTGCGGGAGTATCTTCCGCTGCTTCAGCCAATAGCCGCTGAAATACCAGCCCACTGGGGCGTGGTATATTTCTCTTTTAAAAAGAGCCGTAGGTCTCGGCTCGGCCCTCTTGGTTCTGGCGCTTGGTTCCGGCTCCTGCTCCCGGCTCCTGCTCCAGGGACTAGGCTCCCTTCCTGACGGTTTATGGTGTATGTAAGTTTTACCCCCCAAAATAAATACCCCCTTAAAACATAATTGGTGTGGGATTGATTCGCCATTACACGTCTTTAATCCAAGCATTCAGGGAGGCAGAGGGAGCAGATCTCTAAGTTTGAGGCCAGTCTGTTCTACAGAGTGAGTTGCAGGAGAGTCAGAGATACATAGAAAAACCCTATCTCAAAAAGCAAAAACAAAAAACAACATATTTAGCCCCCACCTGCAAAAGGCAACCTCTTTTTATTTGTTTATTTATTTATTTATTGGTTTGTTTTTGAGACAGGGTTTCCCTGTAGCTTTGGAGCCTGTCCTGAAACTAGCTCTTGTAGACAAGACTGGTCTCGAACTCACAAAGATCCTCCTGACTCTGCCTTCTGAGTGCTGGGATTAAAGGCGTGCACCACCACCGCCCGGCAAGGTGACCTCTTATTAGATTTCCACTTAACCTCTTCCTTACCCATGTAGTAACAAGCTAAACAAAAGAAAGTTTTAATTTATGATTAAAGAAGACTTCTTAATATCAACTATTCAGATGGTAATACAGGACCAGAAAGATATTTGAACAGAAATAGGCACAGACAATCTTTTATAAGAGTTTCCAGACTCTGACTTCCTTCCGTGAAGACATTTGAACACGGAATAATGAGGAGTCTAGCAGAGATTCACACTAAGTAAACACTGTAACAGGACCAAAGTGGTCAGGCCTGCAGACGCTAGGTAGAAAGCCAATGAACCCTGAAACCCAAAGATCTGAATTTTTGCTGGTTCTACCATCTACTGGTATGTGATTTGGGGATAAAGCGAGCAAAACTCTCTAAACTTGATCATTTATTTTGTGGAGACAGGGTCTCAGATCTCCTGGGATGTTTCCTGGAACTTCTGACCCAACCGCTTCCACTCTCAAGTGCTGGAATTACAAGCATAACCTGCTATGCCTGGCTCAACAAGCACTTTACCCACTGAGCCAGCCTGGTAGCCCAGCATCCATTTTTGTTTAAGGTAACATTTAGATTAGCATACTAAGTATTGGGTTTCATCATGACGTTTGCATAACATTTGCGCTGTATTTTGGTCTCAATCGTTATCCTCTCTGGTTCCCTTTCCCTCCAGCTGGTTGATAGTCGATTCTTTTGCTCATCTATTAGTCTATTGATTGGACTCTCACTGTTTCTACATAAATCATGCTGAGTGTATCACCTGATTTCTATTTTTGATTTCATTAAAATGTAATAAGAACTGAAACACCTAAGAAAGCAAATCATACAGAGAATCTGTTTTTTTTGTTATTGGTTTAAGTCTTTGCTACGTCAGTTACAATTAAACAACTTGATTTGTGTGTGTGTACAGCATAAATGGTTATAGGGGACAATGGGTGGCCAATCCTCAGCAGCGGTTCATGGCCACCATCACATTGCTCTGCTTCCTCACCCTCTACCTCATGAGCTTGAACACGCTTGTCCTTGGAGACCTTGAGTGCAGCATTCCTATGGTGTGAGCCACATGCCTCCAGGATCATGTCCAGCAGGAATCTGGTGTGTCTGGGGGGGCTCCGGTGGATGGGTTATGCCCCAGCTTGCTGACATTCTGTTACCTTGTGGCCCCTGCTGAGGCCCATGACCATGAAGTAGCAAAGGGTGATGGATGCTGTTCTCTAATGGTGGCATGACAGGATGTTGATTTATTAGGTCATTCTAAACCAGTCAACTTAGTTTTCATAGAAGGAAATACTCACTTGTGTATTTCATTAAGTCATATAATATGTAACCAACTTAATTAAAATAACAAGTAGAACACTTACGCAACCACTGTAGGAACCAAAGACCATGAACATGGAGAGCATTCAAAGCAAGGTGGGCAAGCGTCAAGACAAGTTATCCAAAGACTCAGATACATTGAGACTGTAAAGAGCTTTCCCAAGGTTATTAGCCCCATTTTTCAGATCAGGAGACTGAGGTTTAGAAAGGTCATTGTTCATCGTTTAACAAATGACTTTTATGAGAAGCTTAAACAGAAGTATAAGGAGGGAAGTCTAACACAACCATGTCAAAATCAGAGAAACCGCACACAAGATGATGGTGACTTGTAGGACAGCAGGAGAAAAATCAGACACAACATACCAGACAGAGCAGACAGACAGGAAAGCCCCAAAACAAAACAAACAAAAAACCCACAAGAAAAATAAAGAATTTATTTAGTCAGCCTTGATAACTGAAGCCTAGGATTCAGGAAGCAGGGAACAGAGGTGTAGGAGGGAGAACTGAGATCTGGCTTGCGGTGATGATGTGTGCGCAAGTTTAAATTGACTTAAAGGACAGTAGGAGCCATGGAGTGGCTGTTCTCAGAGAAGTAAGACAGTTAGATACGGATGACATAAAAATCATTGCCAAAGAAGGAAGAAGAGTGGGGTACCAGACTGAGACCTGGGAGATGAGTGAGCAAGTGTTGGTGACATCCCTCTCATAAGATTTCTTTACCCAGAGCTGTGGGCCATCAAATACTGGAAAAGAATAAGGTAGCGATATCTCCCAAGACAAGCATGGCATTTGGGATTGCCCTAAATGGTCAATGACAGACAAGTGGAGAAAATCTGAGATCAGGTGGGCTGTGCACTCTGATGGAGACACACCAACAGTCTGGAAACTCGGTGTTTGTTATATAAGAGGCAGGTTAACTCTTCTCTAGCTAGTATTAGTGTATGTGTGTGTGTGTGTGGGGGGGGGTCCACAGGGGAATGGACTCAGACTGAAGTCATCAGAGAGGAGAAAGCTGTGGTTGATACTTTCTGAACACAGCCTGTTTCCATACTCAACCGGGGGAAGGAAGGTCTTGCCATCCACATGCATCTGAGACATTGGGGTCCTTGACATGGCTGTACTCATAACAACACACACACACTCAGGACGTCCTGTGCTCCCCAGAAGTATCACTGCAGGGGTGTTCCTGATGACCCCACCACTGGTTTAAAACTGAAACTATGCTGGGCGGTGGTGGCGCACGCCTTTAGTCCCAGCACTTGGGAGGCAGAGGCAGGCAGATCTCTGTGAGTTAGAGGCCAGCCTGGTCTATAAGAGTTAGTTCCAGAACAGGCTCCAAAGCTACAGAGAAACCCTGTCTCAAAAAACAAACAAACAAATAAAATTGAAATTGTTTTGGGTAACCTTCTGCACCATCTTCTCACAGGTAGAGTCTTCAGAACAGTTACACTCATTACATAAGTGTAACCACCTCCATCTCTAGGTTTTTGCTGGTGGCCTAGAAACCCATTAAAACACTGTACAGTTGTAACATAAATTTAAAATGCAAACTGGGGAGCTCAGGATGCAGCTCAGTGATGTAGTACTCAATGCACAAGGCCCTGGGTGTGATTCCCAACATTGCTTAATAAATCACTTAAAACAGAGTCTCTGAAAATTAAAATCTCAGAAATATTACTGGAAATCTGTTATCTGACTGTGAGTTCCCAATGTGATGTACTGTTCCCTACCAAAATCAATACACTCTAGAAGTCTCAGTTACCTCGCTGGCTAATGCTTGCGGTCAGTTGAGACTTCTGGGTGTGTCTGAGAATAAGCCAGAGGGCAATTGTGTGGTACTCCACTTCCATCAGGTCTGCACTAAAAACTATAATTCTAAACATGGTTTGATAAAGGAAATACAAACCAGAGAAGTAAAATAAATGCTGTAGCTTGGACAGTATGAGCTCATGATGTAATCTGCTTTAAAACAGCAAATATTATGTTCACAGAAAGCCCTAGAAACAGAACAGTCTCCAAGAGCAGTGCTCTGAGATCAAACCAAGTACTATCTCCAATAAAGAGAAACCATGAAGTTGTTTCTCTCAGGTCAAGCAGCAAGGCACAGGTAAGCACAGGTTATCTAACCGTGGCGTTCTCCCTTTCCTTTCACTCTGACTTTCTGTGCTAGTTAAGTTTTATCGTCAACTTTACATAGCCCAGAGTCACCTGGCATGAGGGAGCTTAAGAAATCGCCCAGGTCAGACTGGCTTATAGCGTGTCTGGGAGAGACTGTTTTCACTGATGAGTGATGTAGGAAAGCCTAGTCCAGGCCTCTGTGTGGAGTCTTCTAGATAGGGTGGGCCAGGGCTGTATAAGAAAGCTAACTGAGGCAAGCCAGAGAGTGAGCTTACCAGCATTTTTCCATGGCTTCTGCTGGAATTCTAACCTTTACTTCACTCAATGATGAACTGTGACCTGGAAGTGTAAGGTGAAATAACCCTTTCCTCCCCTAAGTTGCTTCTGACCACAATCTTTATCAGAGCAACAGAAAGCAAACTACAACACTTTCAAACTGCACACTAGGACAATCCCATATTTTGAACATATGAGACAAGGTTGGTAAAGGAACACATGACAAAATTTTATTTTAGCTCTTCTGGGCCAATGCTTACCCTTATGTTCAGATTAAAGAAAATATTTTATTTAAATTTGCAAAAAAAAAATCAAATATCTCTCTAAATGAAACAGCTAAAAATTTGGCTTGTTATCAAACAAAAGTGATATATTTGGCTTTTTAAAAAACAACAAAAACTTCCTATTAAGTTGCTACAAAAACTGTTTTTCCTCCTAGCTCATGTTCATGGACAGTCTGCTTCTATGGTACATGGCACATACACAGGCTTGATCATTGTCCAACAGAAATACTTAAGTGATAGAAGAAAGATGATCTTTGTGATTACATAAAAATCATCCAAATTTGACTAATGCGTCCACTTACTAAAGAAGTCATCCATGACTGAAAGCACTAACCCACTAGTTAAACGCCATTCTCATTCCGATCATATCCATAAAGCTGAGAAATAACTCAAAACTAGAATGTGGCCAGGTGCCTTGGCAGTCTGATGTGAATGTCTAGAAAGTAGACAGGAAATAAAGAATTCTGCTTTCTTTCAAGAAAACTTTCCAGAAGGAGGTGGGGGGCCAAGAAATCCACCAGCCTGCTTGGTGGCAGCTCGAGAAGGGGCAAGGCCAAGGATCTTCTGAATGTTCTGTAAAGCAAACACATTAATAACCGATTTTAATAAAAGCCATAAAAAGTGCTTTACACCCTTCTCAGCAATGAGAATGCACACAAACTCAAAGTACTGTTACCTGCAATAGGGTGACTATGTCATATTTTTAAATAATGAAGATCACAAAAGTTAAAAGCCATACATACTTGACGGGACCTGGGTCTGCAGATCCAAAAAAGCTGGCTTTTTGTTTGTTTTCAAGACAGTGTTTCTCTGTTTAACAGCCCTGGCTGTCCTGGAACTTGCTTTGTAGATCAGGCTGGCCTCAAACTCAGAGAGATCTGCTTGCCTCTGCCTCCCAAGTGCTGGAATTAGAGGCGTGAGTCACCACTGCCTGTCGAATTTTTAGATTTATAAATCCTTTCCATCTTTTTCTTTATCTTAATTGTATCTTATTGTGGAACAGTCCTTTACACTGTGTGAATATATGTCACTATGACTGGTTTAATAAATAGCTGATTGACCAAAAGCTGAACAGAATAAGGTTAGACAGGAGAATCAAACTAGGAAAATGCTGGGAGGAAAAAGGGCAGAGTCAGGAGTTGCCAGGCCAACTCAGAGGGAGCAGGGGATGTTAATAAAGGTACCACCATGTGGCTGAGCATAAATAAGGCCTATGGGTTAACTTAAAATGTAAGAGCTAGTTAGTAACAAGTCTGGGCTATTGGCCAAGCATTAATAAGTAGTATAAACCTCAGTGTATTTATTTGGAAGCTGCTGGTGGGACAGAAACTTCCGTCAACAGTATCTAATGCAACAAATAGGTTTTTTTTTTTTTTTTAAAGAAAAAAACTATTCAGTTTTGTAAAAAGTACTGAAGAAGATCCTATAAAAAAAACAAGTATTTTATATTCTGATTTTTTTGGCTAATATAACATTAAATTTAATTACATAACAACAATAACAAGCAAAACCAGTATAAACAGGTTTTGGAAAACAATGATCTCTTGGAGCAGACAGGCGTGGGTGTGCTAAAGAGCACTCATGAACAGACAGCTGACTAGAAAACCAATTGGCATATGCTTTAACAAGAATGGAGAGGGCTTATGAGTTAGCCAAGGTTAAGTAAAGGCCAACAGTGACCCACCATTTTTTAAGAAAAACCTTAGGGATTATTTCCTTTCTCTTCTCAATTCCTTCATTTGGTATTTGAAGAAACTAAACTCTGAAAAGGCATATGGATGCTCCAGAAAGAAAAGCTAAACTGAGAGCAGAGGTAAAGTGGATATGGTGGCACATCTGTAACTCCAGTGCTCAGGAGGTGAAGGCCAAAGGATCGAGAGTTCAAGGCCAGCCTGGGCCAGATTAGACCTATCTCAAAAGAGTTATAATTTAAACCTACACAAATGATTCTTAGTCTAGTGGGTTCTCTTCCACCACCCTTACTATGCTAAAATTCGGCTTAACAAATTATATTCAGTGTACACAGTTTTACACATCTCAACTACCTATCCTTCATTATTCCTTCAGTATCTGTTGCAATTAAGACACTGAGAAAATGCCCAGACTTAGGCTCCTTTAGAAGTACATACTCCCTTTAATCCCTTGTCAGAATATAATGAAGTAACAAATACAACTTAAAGGACCCCTTTAAACTGTATTTATCACAAAGCATTTAAATATATGTAGCATACAATATAACTCATATTTTAATGAGAAATTTTAGAATGAGTTAGAAAGACCAATAATTAGTAGGTAAGGCTAGAGAAAGAAATATCTGCATTTGTATTACTTTTATAATTAACTTCACAGTAGGGCAGTGGTGTTGCATGCCTTTAATGCGAGAGGCACTCAGGAGGCAGAGGCAGGCGGATCATGGTGAGTTCGAGGCCAGCCTGGTCTACAGAACAAGTTCCAGGACAGGATCCAAAGCTACACAGAGATACCCTGTCTTGAAAAACAAAAACAAACAAACAAAAAAAAAACAAATTAATTAACTTCACATATATGTGTAAAAAAATTAAAAACAAAAGCATTGCCACTGCACAAAACAGTAATATGCTACCAATTTCCAGGGTTTTTCTGTTTTTGTTTTTCAAGACAGGGTCTCTCTACGTAGCCTTGGCTAAGCTTGTTCTGTAGACCAGGTTTGGATTACCTGAACTCAGAGATTTGCCTGCCTCTGCTTCCAAAGGTGTATACCACCACCATCACGTGGCAAAAACATGATTTTTTTTTTCCAGTTCCCCGCCCTTCTTTCTTTCACTTTCTTTTCTTTCTTCCTTCCTCCTGTCTCTGCCTCCTGAGTGCAGGGATTAAAAGCATGTGCCACCATACCTGACCAATTCCCAGTTTTTAAAATCTGGGCATTAAAAGCCAGGTGAGAAGACATATGCCTGTAATCCCAGCACTTGGGAAGTACAGAAGGAGAATTAGGCATTTAACGCCATCTTGGGATATATAAGATTGTCTTGGGGCTGGAGAGATGGTTCAGAGGTTAAGAGCAGTGACTGCTCTTCCAGAGGTCCTGAGTTCAAGTCCCAGCAACCACATGGTGGCTCATAACCATCTATGAGATCTGGTGCCCTCTTCTGACCTGCAGGTGTACATGCAGGACAGAACACTGTATACATAATAAATAAAATGTAAAAAAAAAAAAGTTGTCTCAAAAATAAAATTAAAAACAACAAAAACTGACAAGTATTTCCTTGGCACCTACAATGTATTTAGCACTAGGTGAAGGATTCTGAGAAGTAAGAACAATTTGAAATAAGACATTTGAGAACACATAATGATACCACACTTGTCCAGCCAACAAACATAGCAATATAATTCTAGACAAAACATACAAGGAATCTTTGCTCAGTTATTCTGCAGGGTCAGGGGCCAATTAAATGAGTCCTGGTCATTTTTGAGAATAAAAACCAGTTTAAAAACTCTGATGGCTTTTAAATGACATGTTTACTGAAATGAAGGAGAAAAATGGAAAGGAAAAACTGCTTGGAGAAACAAGATGCTGAGCGGGTGGACTAAGAGTGTCACGATGTGGCAGAGAACTTTACCTTGACACTCAGAGCAGCAGTGAAAGCAAGTCACCCCATATTCTGTGCTGCTCTCAGCCTCGGCCACTGAAGCTTCCTTTTGCTTTCCCTAAAGTCAGTAATCTAGATTTTCAGGCATTTAATATAGTTGTAAACAATACACTAGAATTCTAAAACGAGCAACTGAAAGAACTCAGTAACCCAGATAAGCGTTCCCAGCATCACAGAAGTAAAGCTAGCTTGAACACAGACAGAAAGGAAAGCTATACATATAAAATGCAGGGTACGAATACTCACTTGTCGAATTGACATAGTACAGAGAATGTACAGGAAGATGAAGGAGCAGTCTGTGGTGTCATCGCCCAGCAGGTTTCGATGAGACAATCCTTGGATGTAAGAAAGAGGGGTGAAGGGGAGCTTTGCCACCACTCTACCATCAAATCTAAAGTGGAAAAATAAAAGCAAAGAACTGTCATGTTTAGAAAAACATCTGGGCATAGCTAGAACACTTTGACAAAGGCTGGAAGTGCAGTGATGTGGGAAAAGATCCAGGATAACCAGTGCTTTCTAAACAAGTGGTTCTCCATGCTTCTGGTATGAAGAACAGACCCTGTCAAATTATAGAGGACTCAGCAGACTTTTATTCTGCCAACTATAGCTATTAATATATGCTATATTAAAAATTGAACTAAGCCAGGTATGGTGGCACCCACCTTTAACCCCAGCACTCAGGAGGCAGAGGCAGGTAGATCTCTGTGAGTTCAAGGCCAGCCTGATTTATAGAGTGAGTCCCAGGACAGCCAGGGCTGGTAACACAGAAAAATCCTATCGCCCAGGGGGAAAAAAAAAAAGAAGGGTGGAGGACTGAAGAAATGGCTCAGCAGTTGCCATCACTTGGTTCAATTCCCATCACTCACATTATGGCTCACAACGGTCTATAACTCCAGTTCCAAGAAATGTCACCTTACCTCCATCAGGTTTGCACAAGGTGCATACATGCAGGCAAAACACCCATAAGTATCTTCAAGTAGCAAGACATCTGATAGATGTGAACATGCAAATTTTAATGAAAGGTAACTTTTAGGGTCCAGCAAAATGGCTCATTATGAAAAGGTGCCTGCTGCCAAGTCTGATGATCTGAGTTCCATCTTGTAACCCACGTGACAAAGGAGAGAATCATCGCCTGCAAGTTGTCCTCTGACTTCCGACAGGCACCTCTCCCCACCATATACACACAAACAATTTTTTTTTAAAGTTTTAAAAAACTTAAATCTTTTAAAGATTTAAAAAGTATTTTGGGTAAAATATATTCTAAAACAAAGAACTCATAATAGATTGGAATCTAATGTTTGGTTTCATGGGAAATTGTTGGGTTCACAATTCTCTCAGTCTTCAGGATATTGCGAACTGATACTCTTAGAAAACTCCACAGCACTTGGGAGGCAATGGGAGTGAATGTGAGTAACATCTTGGGACTATTATGAAAACTCTCCCACTGCAAGGATATCTTTCTCTCTGTCTCTCTCTTTGTTGTTGGTGTTTTTGAGACAGAGTTTCTCTGTGTGGCCCTGGCTGTCCCAGAACTCCCTCTGTAGACCAGGCTGATAGTGAACTCAGAGATCCACCTGCCTTTGCCTCCTGAGTGCTGAGATTAAAGGTGTGTTCTACTACCATCCAGCTGTAGAGATTTCCTGAGCTCCTAGGCAAAGACTTACTTATAGTGATTTTTTTTTAACATAGGACTAGGAGATTTTATGAGAAACAGCTAAACATTGTGTCCAACCTAAGAAAGGAAAGAAGAGTTGGGGCAAGGTAGATCGTTTCCTTAAATTCACTTGGGCTTTGCAAATCCAGGGCAAGGCTGCTACTCACGAGTAGAGGTACAGGGAAGCTTATCAGTCAAATTTAGCCTAGGCAACCCTAGTCAACTCTGAACCTACTGCCTCCACCTCCCAAGTGCTGGGACTGCAGGCATATGGTACCAGGCCCAGTTCATGCAGTGCTAGGTACTAAACCTAGGACTTTCCACATGCCAGGCAAGCAAGCACTTTACCAACTGAACTATATCCTCAGCCCCAGGAATTATTTTTCAGACCTGAAAACCTATTCACAAAGTATGGCTCTCAGGAAACATTATGCTCCTTTTATAGAACTAAAATTTTAAATTTGGGCTGGAGAGATGGCTCAGCGGTTAAGAGCACTGCCTGCTCTTCCAAAGGTCCTGAGTTCAATTCCCAGCAACCACATGGTGGTTTGCAACCATCTGTAATGAGGTCTGGTGCCCTTTTCTGGCCTGCAGGCATACACGCAGACAGAATTATGTATACATAATAAATATTTTTAAAAAATAAAATAAAACTTTAAATTTAATTGCTAGAGCATTGCCTACAGCTTCCTAATGCTAACCTTTTATTTTCACTGAATGGAATCAAGTTAAGAAGAGGAGCAACTTGGAAAGAAAGTGCTCTTTGGCATTCCGGCTGCTTCCCTAGCCCTAGGAGCATGCACCTTCCCTTTCTTAGTCTAATGTTGGGTGCTGTTTTTCCTCTTGGAAACAGGGTCTCGCTGTATAGTTGAAGCTGTGAATCAGTTTTAAAAGTTGTCCTTCAGCATCCAAATGAATACCATAGTGTGCCCTTCATTACCATACACAAAAACAATAAATGGGGGAAATATAATGAAAGACATCGTGGGACTTTTAGATACCCTGGAAAGTTACCCAATGCCTACCACTTCTAAAGGCCTATGATTCCAAGAATGATTATCTAAGTAGAATTTGTGGGGTTTTTTGTTTTCTTTTTGAGTTAAGGTCTCACTATGTAGCTCTGGCTGTCCTGTACTCACTACATAGAGCAGGCAGCCCTTGAATTTACAGACAGCTGCCTGCATCTGCCTACCCAATGCTGGGATATTAAAGTCATGTGCCATCATGTCTGGCTAGAAATTTTACTTTCTCTAAATCCCTCACCTAGATAAAAATAACCACTTTCTTCTTCCTTCCCTAGTATACCTCCACACATTTCTATCATAATACACATCAATGTATCATTGGCTTATTTCTCTTCCTGTAAATTGTTTGGTTTGTTTGTTTTTTGAGGCAGGGCTTCTCTGTGTAGCTCTGGCTGTCTTGGAACTTGCTCTATAGACCAGGATGGCCTCGAACTCAGAGATGTGCAGCACTACGGCCTGGCCTTCCTATAAACTGTGATAGCACTGAAACAAATGAAGGAGAAACAGAAGAACAGACAAAAAGGAAGTCTGAGAAAGAGAAAGAGCGAGGGGTAAGGAGACAAGAAAGCCAGGGCAAATCTATTGACATGCTGTAGTTAGGTGAACTCTGGATGTTTATCTAGTTCTGTCAAAGCAGTACCATAATTGCTCCGGTCTGCTACATGCTTGTTTAAACAACAGTACCTCATCGCTGAACAGGATTATAGTTGTTAAGACTATTTTAAGAGTCAAAACATTTTTTATATGAATACCTTCAGTTTGGAGAAGCATATTAGTAAGCAATTTAAAAAGAGGAGCATATTGAATTATGTAAGCCTAAGTTTATATCTAAAAAATAAATGTTCTCCCTATTAAGTAGGTTTAAAACGTTATTATGAGCTTGGACTACTAGCACACTCCTTTAGTCCCAGCAGTTGAGAGGCAGAGAGGCAGCAGGATCTCTTGAGTTCAAGGCCAGTTTGGTCTACAAAATGAGTTCCAGGAAAGCCAGCCACGGTTAGACAGAGAAACTCTGTCTCAAAAAATCAAAAAGCCCACAAAGGTATGTCAGTGGCTCTCAACCTTCCTAATACCTTTAATACAGTTCTTCATGTTGTGGTGACCCCCAACCATAAAATTATTTCATTACTACTTTATATCTGTAACTTTGTTACAATTATAAATCATAATGTAAATATCTGTATTTTCTGATGATCTTAGATCTTTTCTGTGAAAGGATCATTGGAATCCAGGGATCATGACCCATAGGTTGAGAAGTACTATATGACTGTATTCTTTTCAAAATAAAATTTTTATTTAGATAATTATTTTGAAGTTATTTAAAAATAGGATGGCAACATGGCCCAGAGGGTAAAGGCACTTGCCATCATGCCTGACAACCTGAGTTCAAATCCCTGGACCTGTCTGATGGAGAAGGAACAGATTCCTCCAGGTTGTCCTCTGACCTTCACACATGCACTGTAACAGGATGAAGTAGTTATAGGTACAGAAGAATGAAGTCTATTACATAATCTCAAATGATTATTAAAGAAATATGGTGGGAGGATATGCTCAAAGCACATTATATATTCATTAAAAAAATCTCTGTAGGAAGTAGGGTGATGGTGGCACAAGCCTTTAATCCCAGCACTCAAGAGGCAGAGACAGGTAGATCTCTGTGAGTTCGAGGCCAGCCTGGTCTACAAAGTGAATTTCAGTACAGCCAAGGCTACACAGAGAAAACCTGTCTCAATAAACAAAAAGCAAACAAACAAAAATGGTAGACAGTACAGGGGAAATACACTCAATGTACAATATATACTTGTGACATAACACCATGTAACATAGTACCATGTACAATAAATAGATATAATGAAAAGGGTTTTTTTTAATATGTGAATAATGTTTATGAGGAAAAACAATTGAGGTGAAATAACTGTAAATCTGTATATAACAGATTTACTATTCTTGTAACTTCGTTTTTAATTGTGAAATCTTGTTTTCTTTCTTCCATTACTTTTGAGAGAAGATTTGGCTATGAAGTTCTACGTAGGCCTCAAGCTCAGAATACTATGGCTTCAGCTTTCCAAGTACGAGGCTATAACTTTAAAATTCTGATAAAGCATTGCTAAAAATCTTATGCTAATTTGCATACAAACATAGAATAACATTTATTAGGCAGAAGAAGATAAAGGGTTACTCACATGGAATTAAACATTCCCATTAAGGCAGTAAAACAAAAGCCAATTGCAAACATGGATTTCATTCGTACCTATAAGTAAAACAAACAAACAAAAAGATCATTTCACACTAAAAATAAAGAAATAAATAAGTCATACTACAAAAATTGAAGTGTCATGTAATTTCTCTTAAAAGGTTTCCACTGGGTGTGGTGGCATACACATGGGACAGTCACATGCATCTGTTAGTTTGACATCAGACAGGGCTACACAATGAGACCCTGTCTCAAAAAACAAATGAAAACCAAAAAGTTTTCCTTGGCAAAAAGCTCTTCTTCCACCTGCAGTTTCTCCTCTCCTTACCTGTGATGAACTGGGATAGCTCTGAGGCCCCTTTCCGGCCAACCAGTCAGCAATAACAAGTGCTCACTGGGATCTATGTTCTATTATTATTATGATAAAGTCTGGTTATGTTGCTAAGGCTGGTTTTGAATTCTTGATCTCACTGACTCTGCCTAAACCTGCTGAGGATCACAGACATGTACAACCACAATTCCCGGATCTGAAAAGCACTTTTTAAAATGACACACCTGAATATTCATAGGATTTTTTTCAAGGGCTGGGGTGGAGTGGTTGGAATGAAGAACAAAATGCCTCAAGGAAAAGCATCAATCAGACAAGAGAATTCTGACTGAGGGCATGCTAAGCTTAGGGCTGTCAACCTCTTGATTTCATGAGCAACAGAAAGAAAGCAACATGATAGACCACTGTGATTTTGGTTTCCTGCTATGTGCAACTAAATTCTTATTAAATTCCACATCCCATAAATACATATAGAAAAAGCAAGTATAAAGATGTACAGTTTTCAGATAGCGGCAATTTTTATCTTTTATAATTTCCAAATAGTGAACATGTTTTAAAATGTGCTAAAGGTAAGAAAACTCACTTTTTAAAATATTTCCCTGTAGCCAGGTCCACACACCTTTAATCCCAGCACTAAGGCGGGAGAGGCAGACTTATACTTATCTTTCTGAGTTGGAGGCCAACCTAGTCTAGAAAGTGAGTTCCAGGCCAGCCAGGGGTACACAGTAGGACCATGTGTCAGGAAAAATAAGTACTATCTATAAATTATAGTCATCCTGGAAAAGAATTTTTATAAAATGAAGAAGCATAGCCAAGATCTCTCAGTAAGTGAAGAAACTCATGGAATCTTGAGATGTGCCATGCTAAATACACAGAACTTAAAGGCAGTCCTGAGTCAAGTGAGGAGTAAGAGAACTAGGAAATCACTTCTTACATTTGTACGACGAACAACCAAGACTCCTAACTATTTACAATGTGCCAACCCCTATACTGGAACTATATAAACAGCATAAACCCAAGGTGGAAAATCAATTGTGTTTAAAAGTAAAAAGGGGCTGGATATATGAAACAGTGGTTAAGATCATTGGCTGCTCCTTCCAGAGGATCTGGGTTCAATTCCTAGTACTCAAATCTGAAGACACCAGGCATGACATGGTACACAGACACACATGCAGGTAAAAGGTATATACACATAAAATAATAGTTACTTTAAAAAGAGTATAACTTTAAAAAGAACTTTTTTAAAAAGCAAGGCATGAGCAGAGCGGTGGTGGTGCATGTGTTTAATCCCAGCACTCAGGAGGTAGAGACATGAGGATCTTTGTGAATTAGAGGTCAGCCCGGTCTACAGAGCAAGTTCTAGGACAGGCGTCAAAGACACACAGAGAAACCCTGTCTCGAAAGACCAAAAGAACAGAACAAAACAAAACAAAAAGACCGAGACATGCGTGTCATAGTAACTACTGGAAACAACTGCACATGTTATTTGCACTGGCATTTTATCTCTACTAGTGTTTGTGCTCCTTACTGCATTGCACACGAAAACTTGGATATATCAGTGGGGGTGGGGGGGAGTGTAAGGGGCAAGACACTTTTGAAGAAAACAAATATAACCCTCCAAAGCAGCCTTTATAATCAAACTGTTAAAATGGAGGTGTGTGTGTGTGTGTGTGTGTGTGTGTGTGTGTGTTGGGGCGGGGAGGGGGGTGCTTGTTTGTTTCTTTGAGCAAGTTATCCCCATGCAAGCCTGAAAGGCCTGGAACTCTGAGAGATTCCACTTGCTTCTGCTTCTGAGTGCTGGGATTAAAGGTATGCACCACCATTGCAGCTTCAAAATGAAGTTTAAATGTGGCAGCACATTTTTTCTATTCAGTCCAATAATACCTATTATTATTACTTATACCCCTGAAAAGTGATAAATTGTAAGAACTTAAATGTAGCCGAAAGTGGCAGCGCACACCTTTAATCCCAGCACTCAGGAGGCAGAGGCAGGCAGATCTCTCTGAATTCGAGGCCAGCCTGGTCTACAAAGCAAATTCCAGGACAGCAATGGCTACACAAAGAAACCCTGTCTCAAAACAAACAAATAAACAAAAAACAAAAACAAAAAACCTAAAAGCAATGCATTTGATGCAAATAGGACTTTTGCTTAAAAAAAAAAAACAGCTTATGTGGTTCTCTGGACTCTCACCATTGACAGGTCTCGATTGTTGTTCTTTAGTTTCTCTTCTTGTCTCTCTGAAAAGAATTAATAAACTGGTTAGTACAAAAGTATTCAACACAGCATAATTCTTGAATAAATTAACACTGTCTGGAAATTACAAAAGCATTTTGTTCTAGTATCATTCAACAAAATAAAGTGAATAAGTGCAAAGTAAATAACAGGCTGTTACTTACTTTGCACTAACAGAATGTTTAAATATACAAGAGTGCCAAAATATTCCCATTTAAATAAAAGTGCTCTAAGTGGCGCTCACAGATTGATGATAATCAACAGCTGTCTGATTGGACTCAAGGCCCACTAAACAAGAGGGAAATCATGCTTAGAAATCTAGCCGACTTCCTGGAGCTAGTGCGGTCACAGTAAAGACTACTGGGGCTAGAGAGACGGCTCAGCAGTCAAGCACTGATTGGTCTTCCAAAGGACCTACGTTTACTCCTCAGCACCCACATGGAGGCTCACATAATAAAAGCTTGAAAAAAAAATCTACTACTGTCACTTTGTTAGGCCAGCATAGTTCCTTACTACACCCTGCATCCTATCCTTAGACCACAGGTAGGTGCAGCCACCACCGGCATCAAAGCAGCTTCTCTGCAGCAAATGGAGACCACCCAGAAAACCACAGCTGGACACAAAGCAGAGATCAACAGATCCTGGAGAACCCGGTCCGAGTGACTACATCGACATCACAACTCCTGTATCTATGCTCAGGGAACATCACAAAAGAGGGAGCAAAAGCATTGTAAGAGCCAGAGTACCAGGAAGCCTGCTGTTAAACAGTCTCTTCTAGAAATGGCTGCGTAAACAAGACCAGAACAATGGGAATATCAATAGATGTGAACATGGAAGGGAGAAAACGTCACAGAGTCCCACCCCTAGACAAAGAACTAATGGCAACTAATGGGAGATGGAGAATTAGCCTTGCTCAGGCATGAGCCCCCTTACTGGTTATCCAATCAAACTAGTCAGCCTTGAAACCATATATACACAAACAACAAAAACAGACAAAACAGATTGTATTTATATACTTATACACGCATAGACATACATGGATGTAACAATAAAAAAGAATAGAAACTATCAATTTGAGCATAGGGGCAGATATGGGAAGGGTTCTAGAGAGGGTACCTGGGAGGGGCTGGAGGAAGGAAAAGGGGTAAAGTGATATAACTCTAATTAAAAATATGTTAAAAAATAAAAAGATAACAAAAAAATTAAGTTTTATTTAGGCTACTATCTCACCTATCTTCTTTTTCTGTTGTCGGCCAGCTGACTCTGTTATAGTTTCCTTCTTCTTTTCTACTGTAAAAATAAACACATAAAACTACATATTAAAAAGATGCTTTATCACAGATGAATTACAAGAAAGTTACGCTGAAAAAAACCTGTGCCCTCGTAGCATTTTTATGCTAGTAAGTAGAAGCACGCAACAAAAAAATCTTATGACTTTTTAAAAAAGATTTCTGGGTTTCCCTGTTATAAAGTCCCCAAGGTAAGAAACTCCTGGAAGAGTCATGTTTGCGAAGGTAAATATAATGGTCTTAGATATGGTGAGTCACCATTATCAACATTGAATGAAGAATGGTGAGCTGTAATTGTAGAAGTCTAGGCTTGAAAATGAAAGTCTGAGTTTAGTCTCCAGTTCTTTGTTTTCTTGTGATGTAAGTCTATCATTAGCTTTCTGTGTCTGAATCTCCTGTCCCATAAGGTGGAGACGTTTATATAACCAACCACAGTGGGTACTATGTGAACCACTGCTGAAGGTTGAACTCAAGGTTTTGAATGTGCTAGGCACAAACTCCATCACAGCACTATGCTCCAGCCCCTTGAGTAAGATCAGTTAAGGGGCAAGAAATGGAAGGAGAGGCAAGGAATACACCTCGGCTGGAAGAGTGCGCTTACTTATCACTCGCAAAGCCCTGAGTATAATCCCCAGCACCCCCAAAATTGGATGTGATAGCGTATACCTGCAATCCTAGCACTCAGTAAGCAGAAATGGAAGGATCAGAAGTTCAAGGTTAACCTCAGTTAAATAGAGTTCAAAGCTAGCCTGGCCTACCTGAGATCCTGTCTAATGCCGGGCAGTGGTGGCACATGCCTTTAATCCCAGGACTTGAGAGGCAGAGACAGGAGGATCTCTGAGAGTTCGATGCCGGCCTGATCTACAAAGTGAGTTCCAGGACAAGCCCCAAAGTTACAGAGAAACCCTGTCTCAAAACAAAACAAAACAAAACAAAATCCTATCTAAAATTTAAAAAAAAATCTTACAAAGATGTAAGAAAATGAGAATAAAGATAGCTGTAGGGATTCTAAGAAAACAAGCTAGATGTGGCTGTGAATGGCTGTAATTCCATCCCTTGAAAGGTAGTCAGGAGAATCAGTTCAAGGTCAACCAGGGCTAAATGAGACCCACCTCAGAAAACAAAACAAAAATAATACTGCATACCAACTGTGCCTATAAAGAATCATTCAAAAAAGCCAGAGGGAGATGGCACACACCTTTATCCCAGGGAGGCAGACAAAGTCAAATCTCTGTGAGTTTGAGGCCAGCCTGGTCTACAGAGTGAGTTCCAGGCCAGCCAGAGTTACACAGAGAAACCCTGTCTGAAAAAAAAAAAACAAAAAGCAAACAAATAAACAAAAAGTCCCAGTAACTGGGGAGCTGAGGTTGCAGTATCATAAATCTGAGGCCTGCCTGGGCTACACTAGGCCTTGTTTATGTGATAAGTTGCACCCTGTTTAATTTTTAACTTTATTTCAAAGGCAATGAATTTTACCTCTTTTCATCATTTTTTTTAAACATTTTCCAACTTTCTCACCCGACTGACACTTGGCTTCCCTAAAGGGTAGTACTCACACACAGACCAATCATAACGCCCTTACTTGTAGTTCTCCAAACACAACTTACACAGTAAAATCTCCATGTTTACTAATGTGATTTTTTTCTTTACCTAGAATTTCTCCCCTGGCTTCTTCTCTATTTACATTCTAACTAGCCCACAAGGGACTTTAGGAACACCTGCATCAGGAGGCTTCCATGGTCCCTCACAACAGAACAGGACCTCTTCCTTAGCATGAAGACTGCACATATACATCTGCCATGACCCCCTTTCCCCTTCAGCTTTGTTTTCCCCGCTTAGGCAGGATCTCAATATGTAGGTCTGGCTAGCCTGGAATTCACTACATAGACCAGGCCTGCCCTATTTCTGAGTGTTGGGATTAAAGTGGAGCTCCACCACACACAGATTCCTTTTAGCTTTATTAAAGACAATACACAAAAGTTTTTGATTTCAAGTCAGGTGGTGGTAGCGCACACCTTTAATCCCAGCACTCAGGAGGCAGAGGCAGTCGGATCTCTGTGAGTTCGAGGTCAGCCTGGTCTACAAAGCGAATTCCAGGACAGCCAGGGCTGTAACACAGAGAAACCCTGTCATCTTCAGTTTCTATCTTTTACCAAGTTGGATTATAGTTTTTTCTGTAATGTGAGACTGATGTTTCTATGTAGCCCACGAGGGCTTGGAACTCACAATTCTGTCTTGATCTCCTGAGTGCCAAGATTTCAACGTGTGCCCCATACACTGAACTATTTTTATATTACTAGTATCAGTTGGTGCTCCTAAAATAGTTACTCTGCAATGTGTGCCACACGTCTTTGACTCCAGCACTGGGGAGGCAGAGGCTGGCAGATCTCTGTAAGTTCGAGGCCAGCCTGGTCTACAGAGGGAGTTTCAGGACTGGCTTCATAGCTACTGAGAAACCCTGTCTCGAAAAACCAAAAAAGTTACTGTGAACATGCACTCAATGAACTTAACTGAAACCACCAACATGTATCATACTCACATTTTTTACTTTGTTTTTCCACTTCTGCCTTCAATCTCTTGTACTTGTCAGTCCTGTAAACCAGGACCCACGTTATTCCTAAAATATTAAAAGGAACATGCTAATGAGGAATTATTGAAATGGTCACAACAAACTATCTTTAATTGTTACTGATGAAGACAAAAGGATTTCAACATTTTGCTCTATATCAGTAATTAACCTCTTCCAAAGTCAGATCAAAACATGTTACTTATTTTTTAATATATCCACAAATATGTCAAAGGAAATCGGATTCCACAGTATCCTCACGCTTCTCTCGAGGAAGCGCCCAGGAATTTTTTGCAGTAGACCATGCAAGCCGCAGGAAGTGAGGCTCCCGATCTTCCCTCGGGGGGCGCGAGGGGACCCCTGTGCCCTTCCTCCCTGAGCCTAATCGAACGTCTAAGGAACAGCCCCTCTCACCCTCGGCGAGCAGTGCGGTGCACACGGAGATAAAAACGATGAGCAGCGTGTCTGCAAACATGGTGCTCATCTCGCTGGTCCGTGCCGGCGCTCCCACCCTTCACGGGAGAAGCGCTCCAAAGCCAGAGAGGGACTGGACGAGCCTTCGCGGGACCGAGAAACGTTACAACTTTGACAGCACGGAGACCGCACTTCCGCTTCCGGAACACTGACCCGGAACTGCAAGTTTCACGCTTGCTGTGTGGCCGCTTGTATTGGAAGAAAGCAACCCGCAAGTCTCGGGGGCTGAAGCGAGCGCTCAGACCGGGTCTCGCGAGAGTCGGAAGTCCAGTCCCCTGGGATGATGGCGGCGTAGGTGTCTGTACCTCTCCGGTTGTCCGCCTACTTCGGCACTAGAAGCCTGTCACTTGGCTTCTGTATTTTGCCCTCAGCCCCGACCTCCGAAAAGTTCGGCAACGCGTCCCGAACGCCAGGGGTTGGACACTCGCCCCCAGTCGTGGAGCTGGGCGCGCCAAAACGAGGTAGCCATTGGTCGCTGGTTGAAAGAAACCGTTACTACGCCGGAGGAAGCTGCACACGCCGAGGCTAAGGTTTTATTGGAGGAGGGGCCAGAGTTTTGCGGTGGCACAGTTGACTGGAAAGACATGGAAACGTTGACTTCGAGGATGAGAAGTAGTTTTAGAAAAAGCAAAGAACTTTCTAGGCATAGTGAAAGGCGGGGCGGGGGCGGGACGACGGGATACGGTGTTTGAGAATGCATGGTGTGTAAAAGCAGCAGCAAATAGAATGTCTCTAGAGAGGGTCGTAAACTCCAGTGCCCTCCGTGAGGGACTGTAAGTTACCTTGTGCAAGCTGGACCGAAGAAGATGATGGGAAGCCCTGTGACGGATAAGAGCACGCGGTTTCTCCGAAAGGACCTTTTGTTTAGGTACTAAACACTTAAAGCAGACTCAGTAATCTTGGTTTGTGCTAGTGTGTTTGTTTGGAGACAACCCTGACAACCCTGACTGATCTGGAACTCACAGAGATCCGCCTGCCTCAGCTTTCCGTACCGGTGTGTGCCACCTTGCCCCGCTTGACTTCTTTCTGGCATTGGTTCTTTCAAATCCACCGCTCACGATTTATAAATCTTCCGTAACATTAGTTTTAAAATTTCTTTTCCCTTGTACTTAGCAGCAACCGTTTTAACAGACACTATGGAATTTCTATGTGTCAGGAACAGTACTGGGCACTCTAGGGTCTGAAAGATGGGTTAAGATAATAGTCCATGGTTCCAAAATTTCCCACGGATGTTGTGTGCTAGTAGTAAGCTATAGTAGAGTTATTCTTAAAGGGTTAAGAGCGGAACTGGTTCTTCCTGGAGGATTTACAAAGGTCACATCTGAACTCAGTCTTGATTTGAGTAATTCAGACAAGGGTCTGCTTTTATTCAACCTTGTACATCACCCAAGGTAAATGTTGCGATGGGACAAAAGGGTGACCTTTGGAATCTGCAAGATTCTCGATTCTGGCTCTGCTCTTGACAGTTGCTTTTGAATATACAGTTTAACACCTTTGAGCCTGCACTGTCTGTAAAAAACGGTAATGACACCAGCTGCATAAAACCATTAGGAAGTTTGAATGAGAAGGAGTATATACTACACGGCATTTAAAGCTAGGACTGGTGTGGAATTCACCAAGATGAACATGATATTGATTGTATGCTACTGAAACGGCATAATTAAACCACACACACTGTAGTTAGAGGCACCATCTTGAAGTTATGCAAAAGGGAATGTTAGAATCAGTGAAAAGGCGCTGGAGGCAGCTTTCTAATTAAGTGTGCTATTTGCTTTTGTAGAAGATTCCCAGCACCCACATAGAAACTCACAACCAGTTTTAACTCATTTCTTATGATCTGGCACCATCTTCTGGCCTCAGTAGGCATCGGGCATGCATGTACATTCATGGGGGCAAAAACACTCATGCTTATCAAATAAAAATAAGCCAGGTGTGGTCACGCATGCCTTTGATCCCAGCACTTGAGAGACGGGGATCATTGAATTCAAGTTCAGTCAGGTCTACAGAGTAAGTTCCAGAATGGCCAAGACTACACAGAGGAAAGCTAAAACTAAAAATAAATAAGCTTTCTTTGAAAAATGAAATGAGAAGCTGCGCAGTGGTGGCTCACGCATTTATCCCAGCACTTGGGAGGCAGAGGCAGGTGAATCTCTGTGAGTTCAAAGCCAGCCTAGTCTACAAGAACTAGTTCCAGGACAGGCTCCAAAGCTACAGAGAAACCCTGTCTCAAAAAAAAAAAAAAGAAGGAAAGAAAAGAAAAGTGAAATGAGAACTGGAGAGATGGCTCAGCACAAGAGCACTGACTGCTCTTCCAAAGGATTTGGATTCAGTTCCCAGAACCTACGTAACTGCTGTCCCAACTGTGACTGCAGTTCCAGGGTATGTATGCCCTCTTTGAGCTTCCGAGGACATAAGGCTTACAGTTGGTGCATATACATACAGGTAGAACACCCACACATACACATTTCTTTAAAAATACTTAATCAACGAAATGAACTGATGCAAAGTATCACTGTAAACAGCAGGTGCTAAGATACTAGAACAATGATGCATTATCATAACCCTGCACTTCATTGAGCAGTCCTAGTAAAAATGCTCTTGCTAACAGCTTTCACAGACAGTATTAAGATTTTAAGGTTTTCCACCTGGAAACAGTCGTTCCAGAGCTCCTTGTCCTGCTCCAATCTCTAGGACTGCCACGATGCTTTGTGGTTTCCTTTGTTCTTTTAAGTAATATCTAGTATTGGTGATAGCTAGTATCCTCCTTAGTTTATATTTGCTTCCTGCTGTGCTACCACTTCCTGTGGAAGATAAGCAGTAGCCTTCAAATGGCTTACATTATTAGAATTGATAGTACTTATTCTTTAAACAGTACCAGGCTAGCCGTCATAAATATTTCAAGAGAGTTATCTCTGTTTATACTCAGGTATGAAACAGTATGGATTCTAGGTGTCAGTCTTAGCCACTCTTTAACAGGTTACTTTTACAAGTTATTGATACTTAATTTCTCTGAGCATTTTGGGGAAAAAAAGAAACTTCTATTGCAGTAAAAATACCTACATTTAAGAGTTACTGTGAGGGTTTGTAGGATTAAGCACAAAGCTCTGAAGTCAGAAGAAACTATTTTCCTTCAAGTCTGGGTTTACTGATGAATGAGATACTTCATTTTAGGCAGCTATTCACCAACGTGTGATGAAGGTAAAGTGGAATTATAGATATGCTAGTGCCTAAATCCAAATGTTTTGTTTATTTTGCTCTAAAGTAAAAGTTGGCAACACTTTGTAATCTCAGCTGGAAAAGGAGAATTGTGAACTTGAGGCTAGGCTTGGATATGTAGAGACCCACTTTCAATTTAAAAAAAAATTGGAGGGAGGAGGAGAGGGAGGGGGGAGTGGGAGGGTGTTGGGAGGAGGGGCGTAAATGGAAACTTTTTATAATTTAATAAAATTACTTTAAAAAAAATTGACTGTACCTGCTGGGTGTAGTGTCACAAGCCCACAGCAGTGCAGTGAAGAGGCAGGGGCCAGCCTGATCTATATAGTGAGTTCCAGACTGGCCAATCAAGGGTATATAGAGAGGCCCTGTCCAAATAAAACAAAACCAGGCGGTGGTGGCACACACTTTTAATCCCAACACTTGGGAGGCAAAGGCAGGTGGATCTCTGTGAGTTCAAAGCCAGCCTAGTCTACAAGAGCTAGTTCCAGGACAGGCCCCAAAGCTACAGAGAAACCCTGTCTTAAAAAAACAAAATAAAAAACAAGGGAAAAAAACTATTCTGCCTGCTCTATAATATTGCAATTATTGCTAATAGTGTTATTGGTTCTTTTAAACCACTGAGTACATAATCTTTGGACTGACAGTTTATTCAATTGGATAGTCCAAAATGAGCTTGTCTATTTCCCCCCGAGTGTCAGTTCTTCTTTCTCTCTCTCTTTAATGAGTAGCACCACCATCTAAGTGGCTTGCAGACCTGAAATGAAGGCACAGTTCTCAGCAGTGCCCTTTGTCTGACTCATCTACATACCGAGTTCTGTGGAGTTCCTGTTTCAGCTCATCTCCTCAGTCCCCACACAGTCATGTTAAGACTAATTCAGACCAGGACAGTGTTCACTTGTAGTACAGCTTTCTAACTAGTCACACTTTTATTCTTCCCTGTAGGCAGTAACAACCCTTATCAAATGCAGAGGGACTAGATACAGAGACCTGGGGAGAAGAAGGAATTGAAGTCATTGCCTAGATTTTTATTCCCCTGAACACTTGACTATATTCACAGCAGAGAGAGCAGAAGAGGAATCGAGCTTTTAGAAAAAGATCCTACTGCCCTATATTTCACTAGAAGGACTAAAGTACTTCATAAACCTGAACATTAAAAAATGGTGAAGTTGTGGGCTGGAGAGATGGCTCAGCGGTTAAGAACGTTGCCAGCTATTCCAAAGGTCCTGAGTTCAATTCCCAGCAACCACATGGTGGCTCACAACCATCTGTAATGAGGTCTGGTGCCCTCTTCTGGCCTGCAGGCATATATTGTATACTAAATAAATAAATATTAAAAAAATTGTGGTCTTCCTAAAGAAAAATAAAATATACTAAAACATATTTGTATCTGTAGATATTTTTATATTGTATATTTGTCCTAAGTACATATTTAATTTGCTTTTCAAGTGATTAATACTGTTTTGAGGACAGAGATGTTATTTTTATTGTTACATCCTTAGCTTTTGAAATGTGACCTGGGATAGAGAAACTGTGTGAAAAATGGTTTTTGGAGGAACAAGTGATACTTTGAGAGAGGGGGTGGCTTGTAGAAGTATCTTGAGAAAATGAAATTTTAGGACACAGAAGAAAAGATAAAATTTAATTAAGCACAGGAAAAGCTGTGATCAAAAGCATTGAGTTGAAAATGAAAGGTGCTAGTTGCGAGCAGATGTACAGCAGAAACATTTAAAGTGTTTCGAGAGGATGTGTATTTATAGAAACAGGACTGAAGGGCTGGGGAATTAGCTCAGAGTGCTTGCCTGGCATCCACAAGGCTCTGGGTTTATTACCAATGATGGAGAAAAGCCAGGTGTAGTGGTGCGTGTCTGTAGTCCCAGCACTTGGGAGATGGAGACAGGAGGATTAGAGGTTCAGGTCACTTTCTGACATCTTTCAGACCCTGTCTCAAAGGAGGGATGTGGGGCTTGCTGGAGAGTGAGCTCAGTTGGTAACGTACTTGCAAAAGTACAGACCTGTGTTCACTCCCCAGACACATTAAAAGTGTCAGGCAAGGTGGCACACAGTTAGCACCCTGGTGTCGGAAACTGAAGCTCCCTAGGGCTTAATGACCAGCTGATTTAGCCAACTAGGTGAGCTCCAGGCCAGGGAAAGGCCCTGTCTCAAAGAGGTGGGTGATGTCTGAGGAAGAAAAGGTACAACAAAGTCGTCCTCTGAATTCACAAATGTGTGTACAGTCTACATGCACACCTACACACACATGAAAATGCATATACTAAAAGGATTGACAAGGTAAGGTGGATTCAGACTGTAACTAAGAAGGGTAAGGATGTAATTAAATTTGAGGAGATCCACAAATACTCTGGTACTTTAGGTAGAACCTTTTATGTGCACTTCTATTCGTTGTTTTTCCCAAATTCTGAAGAGTTCATAAATCTACCATTTAGGTTGTATTTAAGAAGATGGTAGAGAAACTGAAGCTTGATTTTTGTAGTCAGTTAATCCTCAGGTTTTTCTATTACAGCACTCACTGGAAGAGAAGAACTCTTGTCTGTATCTGGTGCATGCGTGGTACCCTCAGAGGCCAGCAGAAAGTGTTGGATCCCCTAGAACTGAAGTTAGACTGTTTTGAGCCACCATATGAGTGCTAGGAATTGAAGCCAGGTTCTTGGGAAGAGCGACTAGTCCTCGTAACTGCTGAGTCATTTCTGTAGCCTCTAAGGGTCTGAGGTTAACCCCAGAACCCAAGTTAAAAAGCCAGATGTGGCCCGGCAATGGTGGCTCTTGCATTTAAGACGGACCTCTGTAAGTTCAAAGCCAGCCTAGTCTACAGATCAAGTTCCAGGACAGCCAGGACTGTTATACAGAGAAACCCTGTCTTGGGAAGGAGAGGGGGAGGAAGTCAGGTACGGCCAGGCAGTAGTAGCACACGCCTTTCAACTCAGCACTCAGGAGTCAGAGCTAGGTTTGAGGCCTACCTGGTCTACAGAGTGAATTCCAGGACAACCAAGGCTACAGAAAGAAACCTTGTCTAAAAAAAGAAAAGCCAGGTATGGTGGCGTATGCTTTAATTTCAGCACTGAGCAGGGAGTAACAAGTGGACCCCCGAACTTGCTGGCTGCCCAGACAAGCCAAGCCTGTGAACTCTAGGTCTATAAGGCACCCTGTCTCAAAAACGAAGGTGGATAGCTCCTGTGTCCACACACATGCATCTGCACTCTTAACCACTGAGCCATCTTTGTAAAGATTTTCTTAGCAAGACTGTGTCTCAAAAAAAAAAACCACCCAAAATCATAAAAATCAAACACCCTTAAATTTTAAGTATACATGTAACGTGTAGAGTTTTGATTTGTATATGTGTGTGTAGTGCTGGTAATCAAACCTAGGGTCTTACACTTGCTAGCCAATCGTTATACCCCTTGAGTTACATCTTCTCCCCCAAGAATTTTGACATTTGCTTACTTGTCAGTATCCTAGATCCTGCATAAGGCAGCAGACATTTATTATAAGTAAACAGGGTTGGGCTAGTGAGACAGCTCATTGCGTAGAAGCACCTGCCATGTAGCTTGATGACCTGAGTCCTGTCCTGGGTCAAGGAGAGAACTGACTTGAGAAAGTTGTTCTCTAGGTTCCATGTGTGGACCAACATGTGCCACACCATATACACACACAATATTAGTGATATTAATATCAATACATTAATAATATATTGATAATATTAATATTTTAATAGAGTCAGTGATGAGAAAGACAAAATAAGGGTATTGTTAGCTCAAATTTGTATTAGTCGCTTGAGTCCATTAAAAACAAAAAGGGAGTAGCTTTCCCAGCACTCTGGAAGGCAGAGGCAAGTGGATCTCTGTGAGTTCAAGGCCAACCTAGTCTACAAAGTAAGTTCTGGACAGGCAGGGCTGCACAAAGAAACCCTGCCTCAATCCCTCTCCAAAGGCACTTTAATCCCATACTTGGAAAGCAGAGGAAGGTTGATCTGTGAGTTCAAGGACAGCCTGATCCACCTAGCAAGACCCTGTCTCAAAAAGAGAAAGAGAGAGAGAGAGAGAGAGAGAGAGAGAGAGAGAGAGAGAAGAAAAGAAAGTACAAGTGAATGAAGCTCGGTTGGAGAATTGCTTGTCTAGCATGCACAAGCACTGGTTCAATTCCTAGAACCACGTAAATCAAGAGTGGTAGCATAAGCCTGTAATCCCAGCACTGGAGAAATGGAAGCTAGAGGATCAAAACTCCAAGGTCATCCCCAACTATGTGACGAGCTTGAAATCAGCATAAGAGACATGAAGCTTTGAATTAAATAGGAAGAACAGAAGAGAGAATTATTTATCTCTGACTGGAGCTTTAAAGGTAAGTCTAGCACTTTAAAAGTTTTTTTAAGTGTGTGTGTGGGGGGGGGGGGTGCTGCTGAGACCCAAACTGTGATCCTCTTTAAGAGCTATATGAGCTCTTAACTGCTGAGTCATCTCTGTAGCCCTGCACTTTAAAAAGCAAAGAACAAAACCTCCGACTTTCTCAGTTGTTCACAATCTCTTGTACATGAGTGATGTGGAAATAATAGAAGTCACTATTACAATTAACAGAAAAATACTCAACAAAACTGAAGCCTTACTCTGCTAAACACATTACATATCCCTATACATGCCAACCAAATATGTTCCTGTGTAAGGTGTCGCAGTGATCTGTGTGACACTTCTTGTGGAGCACAGTTGAGGTGCTTCTGTGAACAATGAATCAGTTAAATTGTCTTTGATTCATTTCACCTCTCCAGGGCCATTTCTGAGTGATAATTAGAGAAGAATGGCAGTCTGTTTACTACCTGCAGCACAAAAGAGGTAGCCTTCCTAGCTCTTTCAAAAGATTAAACCTTTTCCTTTGGTTCTGAGGGGTTCTCATACATAGAGATATTTGAATATGCTTATTTTGTTGCTTGTCTTTTTTTTATTTGCTTAATGAATGTGTGTATTTGTGGTGTATGGGTGTTTGCACACATTGGGGTTATGTGTACACATGCCCCATGCATGCACATACAGAGAGGCCAAAAGGACATCACATGTCCTCTATGATTTTCTGCTTCATTCCCTTGAGATGGGGGTCTCACTGAACCTGGATCTTGCAATATTTCCATCTAGGCTGGCTGACCAGAAAGCCCCAACAATCTGCCTGCCTTTTCCTTTCCTGAAACTGCCTAGTCACCCCCTACCACGCTGGATTAAAAGCAAGGCTAAGCAAGGCTATTCCAGAGATCTTCTATGGGTGCTGGGGCTCTGAACTCGATGCTTGCACAGAATGTACTGCCACCCATGCAATCATCTCCCCAGCCCTAAATGTACTTATTTTTAGTAAGGGAAATGAAGAATTTCTAAACATTGTTACATAGTTTAGTTTCTTTAAATAAAAAGGACTACATGTATAAATTGTTTAAAAATTTCCATTTCAAGTAACCAAGAAAAAAGTTATGTCATAAACTGAAAATTGTACTAGGCATGGTGGTGTATACTTATAAACCAGCGCTTGAGGGTCAGAGGCAAGTAAATAGCTGCTAGTTTGAAACTGTCCTAGGCTACAGAACAAGATGTTAGCTCAAACACCCCACTCCAGGCACAGGAAAGACCTTGGAAGAAACTGTAAGAATGTAATGTTGGGAACAGGCAAAAATCACCTTGTCCTAATTACTAGCAGTTTGAAACAAAATTCAGGTTCCCAAACTATAGGGGAGCTGGGAAACTTCCAATAGTTGGCCCACCATAGAAATAGTTGTTAATACATCTTTAGTTCTCTAGAAACATTGTGGCTGTTCCTAATAACAGAAGGAACAAATGAATCTGATTGGTTGGACTGAAAAGCTTGCATTGTATGCCTATTGACAATATGGAACGTTCAAGGAAGCCCCTAATCCCTAAAACCTGATTGGTGAAAATTGTGGTTGTAATTTGACAGCAAACGTTTGTGGTTTTTGTGCTTAAATGCTTGCTTCAACTGACATTCGGGGGTTCACAGTTCAGCTCCCAAGTCTGTTCTACAGCCCTAATGGATCAACCCCTTCCCCTTCACCCTTCTTTTGTTCTGCCCTGCATTAAATATTGCTTTGTGGTAACCTTTTGTGTCTGCTTGGGTGGAATCTTGGAGCACAACATATTGGTTCGTTGTTCAGAAATCCAAATGCCTACCTGTGAGGGCCCCCAGAGCTGATTTGGCAGCACCTGTGACCCCCCCAGAGGACAACCAAGCTTCTGGCTTCTGGTTTCTGGTTTATGCCTATCTGGACCCAAAGGAGAAATTGGATGCAGTATTGATCTTAAGCTCAGAGGATAGGAGACATCCTTTCCCTCTCTTTTTCCCGTCAGAGGAACATGTATCTAGGCATGATTTTGCATCTCCCCTAAGTGTCTTGTCCTGTCTGTCTGCCCTTTACTGTCAGCTTTGTTTTTTGGTTTCACTTTTCTCTGTCAGTCTCTGTCTTGTTTTACGCTTAGAGATCACAGGACAAGTTTCTTTAGCTTCCCCTATACCTCTAGACTTTGTTTTACAATATTTCAAGGATTTCCAAAAGAAGGCCAACATTTCGGAAGATACAGTCTTCCCAGTGATGATGCCTCATCTGCCTCCTGGACCAGGTTGATGGAGCAGCGGGATGTCTGGGTCCCGCTAACTCATTATCTGGTTCTTTTCCCATCTCTTCTCCCACTGGTTGTCCTTGGAGCAGTAGTCTGTCCATGTCTGTCAGTTTGTCGGTAGTTTTGTTTAGTTGCTTAATTGTTGCTCTGTGTT
Organism: Myodes glareolus; assembly: GCF_982192425.1. Classification (NCBI taxonomy): domain Eukaryota; kingdom Metazoa; phylum Chordata; class Mammalia; order Rodentia; family Cricetidae; genus Myodes; species Myodes glareolus. Next base: position 57,147,870 of record NC_142030.1, read on the forward strand.
TCATATTCAAAAAGAAAAAAAGCAGCTCCTTTACAAAAACTGACAAGCTGGCTCTGCTATTGGAGTGCTACAGCAGCAGTTGCTTTAAGCCGAGCCTCACCACTGCCCAGAGCTGCAGTCTGAAATAATTCGATGACAGTGTGTGACTGCAGAATGCAGTAGTTGGATCTGTAGGCAGCTTTCTCCAGAGACAGTGAGAACTGGAGCCAGCAAGTAGCAAGACATCCTGCTTGAAATTATATCTGGAGGAAGTAAGAAAAGTGTTATCTGCTTTAATGTTTAAATGCATGAATGCGGCCATTGCATGTTTGTGTCTTGACTGTATGAGTTTACTGTGTGCTCTGTGTCTTGGTTACAGCTCAGCTGTTACTGTAGCAGCAGCCACCAGAGCTCAGGATTGATCTCTGGGAATTCTGGTCATAGGAACTGATGTAATAGGTATTCAAATGTCAACTGGGCTTTGTTAATATTAAAGTTGTTTGGCACTATTCTGTTTTATTGAAAAGCTGGCTCTGCAGTTGGGTTATGGCCTACCATTTTTCAGACCCAGACTAGCTTTTAAAGTTTCTATGTCCAAGGTCAAAAATTGGCAGCAGGAAGAACTAGAACAGAGCAACCAAAGAATTACTGGTTTGTAAATTTATTGGGCATAGCTAAAAGTCTGTAATGTTTGTAATGAAAAGGTTAACTCAAAACTTGAACACAGGGTTAATAATCAGAAGGGTATATAGGTAGTTTTTAAAATTTGTTTAACTTTATTTTATGTGCATTGGCATCTTGGCATCAGATCTCCTGGAACTTGAGTTACAATATGAACTGCCATATGGGTGCTGGGAACTGAACCCGGGTTCTCTAGAAGAGCAGCCAGTGCTTTCAACCACTGGGGCATCTCTCCAGCCCCACATTAGGTAGTCTTAAAACAAAGATCTAATCCATCAATGTCTATAGTTCTGGGCAATGTTCAAATTGCTTTTTTTTAAAGATTTATTTATTTTTTATGTATACAACATTCCATGTATGCCTGCACACCAGAAGGCACCAGATCTCATTTCGGATGGTTGTGAGTCACCATGTGGTTGCTGGGAATTGAACTCAGGACCTCTGGAAGAGCAGTAAGTGCTCTTAGCCTCGGAGCCATCTCTTCAGCCCTCAAATTGCTTTTTAACCCCTTTAGTTCTGCTTCTGACTGTTTTTGTCAACTGAAATATGTCAACCCCGAAAACATGATTTTCATGCTTAAAGGATCCTCTTGAGAAAAGTTCAATACTACACTGGAATCCCAAACACCCATTGTAGTCACTGTCCAACTAAATTTAGGGTCACAACTGCTAAGCGTGAAAAACTGGAATATTTCTATATTGTGATGCAGTAAGATAGTGACCTTAAATAGTCTGGCAAAGAACTTGGAGCAGTTTTTCAACCTTGGACTCTGAGGGTCAAAAGACCTTATTATAGGAGTAGTCTGGGGTCACCTGCATGTCAAATGCTTGCATAACAATGCACCACAAAAAGTTGAAAACCACAGACTTAAAGAATGTTTCTCTTAAGATTTATTCAACTTTCCAAAGACTGGTTTAAAAATATATATCCTACCTCCTTGTTTTTACTAACGTTGTTAAGCTATGCCTATATTGATAAACTGAGTCATACAAGAAACTGTTATGTTTCTATAATGGTACACTATGTAGGAATCAGGAAAATTTCCAGTCTCTTTGTAGATTATGTTTATGAGTTAAAAGTCTTTATTCTTGTATTACTAGAAAGAGCTTCAATTCAGAAATTAATATTATAAACCGTTAAAGATGATTAAGCCTTGAGGTGTTCAGAGCTATACTTATAAGTCATGCTAAGTACTAATGTAACAAGTACAAGAAAAATTTATCTAGTCTCTTATATATTTTCAAGGTATAACATAAAACAAATAACTAAAAACAAACAAGGGTTGTTTGGCTCAAGTCCTCAAACTGCCAGATATTTGCTGAAAACAGCATTTAAGATATTTAAACTTATATATGACAGACAGAGAATTCAGATTCTAGCAGTGACTCCCAAGGGCTCCAAGACGACAGTGGACACAGCAACAGACAACACCACCTGGATGATGGTAACTTTAACCACTAACCACTAGATGAGATTGCCCCAAATCCTCACTTGTTGCCCGAACTGTGGACAAGCAGGACACTGGAGAGTTGATTGCCCCACTTTGCCTAAACAGGGTAAAGCCGGCCTCCCCATGTTCCTCATCCACAGGAAAGTCTCTCATGCCCTGGGTCTGGCAGCCGAGACAGCTGTCTGATAACTCTGCCCTCATCGCCATAGAGTCCATAGAAGCCTGGGATGTCTGTCTAGATAAAGGACTGTGAACTAGAGTCTGTCATTTCGGTTAATCCTTCTCAGATCTCTGACATTGACAGCTAAGTTAATTGTAGCTTTGTTGGCTAGGCAGCAGCAGACAATCAGCTCCTTCCCTCAAGGCTACAGCCATCTTGTTGGTTCATTAGTCAGTTCATTAGTTAAAGCTACTGGGACTCTTGGTAAGAAAAGGCAAACAGGTTTGCCTTGCTCATAAGCTTCATATGAAAGAATAAACAGGTTTCAGATGCAAGATTTCATTAAAGGAACATACCTTGCAATGGCTATTCTCAGTAACAACTATTCCTGTCTCTGATAAAATACATTTTCTAATGGTGTTGAGAGAGAAGATAACAGTAATCAAATTGGTTTATATATTAAATGTCAAATGGTAATAAGTATAATGCAGAGAAAATAGAAAAGAAAAAAGTTGCAGGGAATCGTGGAACTGGCTTGGTCTAGCTTCCTTGAGAGGCACGCATCGTGATTGTTCTGCCTGTGCTTCTCTGTCGTTTTCCTTAGCAGTCAAAGAGATGAAAGCTTGATGGGACAGCTGGTCTTGGACTTCATCTTAAACACCCTGTATGACTTGTAAACTACACTAAAAGTGCATCGTTATACTGCGGTTTCGGAGGTCCAGAGTGTTAACACTAATAAGGAGTTCTGGTGAACTGAGGGAGCACTGAGCACTCGCTATCCAGTCATTTTAAATTTCCTTTGCTCGCCTTCTAAGTCTGGACTTAAAGCTGTTTTTCACCAGGGTAACCAAAGCCGAACCTTTGCTGTGCCTCCAGGGTGTAAATCTGTTCCAGCTGTCTTACAGACACCTGCTGACTGCTTTTTATATTTTACAAATATGAATTTCAGTACAATGAAAATGCTAATGTATCTAGAAGTAAAAATTCATACAAGCTTCCAGGAGTCACCAAGGTCATAAGGCTTGAATCCACTCGTCACAGGTCAAACAGACTCCAGATAAGTAAAAGTTCCAAATATAAAGTTTTCTTTTAAGCTCCTAAATTTTTGTTTTTGATTTTCAAGAGAGGGTTTCTCTGTGTAGCTTTGGAGCCTGTTCTGGAACTTAGTCTGTAGTCCAGGCTGGCCTTGAGCTCCCAGAGACCCACCCGTCTCTGCCTCCCAAGTGCTGGGATTAAAGGCACGCACCACCACCAGCAAAGCTCCAAAGCTTTAACTTCTGTCCTTACTCTGTATTTGTCTCAGTAGATTTAACAGACACCACCCAGGGAGCACCTGTGGACTGCAAACTGCTGAGCTCAGTGAACCAGTCCAGCTGATGTGATTGCTTCCTATCCCTTCACCTAGAACAGCTAATCAGAGGCTTCCAATAAATATCCCATTGCCCAACCTTTGGCTAGCCTGTCAGCCTTCCTGGGCCCTGACAACTGACACCCCAATTTCAACTAGAAGCAGTTACAGAAGAGAGTACATTGTTCCTATCCTCATAATAGACTGAAAATGCTAAGTCAAAGGCAAATTCCCTTTGATGAAGCCTGCTGCTTACATGTCAATCATTCTGGGATAGTCCAACAAAAGTTAAACAAAACCTGTTGGTAGGGAGAAACAAAGGAGACCTTAACTAAATTAACCTTAGAGAATGGCAAGGACTCGACGGCACTCCTTCCCTTTGCCTCCTCCTCATCAGAAATACCCCTTCCATGGAGGGTCTAACCCCCTAGGAGATAATGTTTGGGAGACCCCCTCCAATCTGCCAACAACTCAGGCCTAGTTTAATTGTGAAGATATCTAATTTTGCCTTACTTTAGTCAATACAGGTGTTACAAAGGACTCAGACTGTTTCCATGGCTCTGCCACCTGTACAATCTGCCACCTATTAAACCTCAAGACTACCAACCGGGAGGCCTGGTCTTGTCCCGCGCTCGGCCTCGCCTACAAGAACCACGCGGGACACAGGATTCTTCTGCAGAAAGGCTTTAATCCTCTTGGGAGCTAGAGCATAAGCCACATGGCGGAGACCCAGATATGATGGAACCCATCCCTTATATAGGAAACAGACCCTGCTTCGGACGTGTCACTCTTGGATTGGTCAATTGTCCATAATCCCAGGTGAATGCCTCGGGAGTAGGCGGGGACAGTAGTGGAAAAATACCAACACGTGTGCGTTCACCTGGCGGTGAAGCCGGATGTCAGCGCCATCTTGATGATGGAGAATGTGGCTGCGGCCTTCTACATGGTCTGGGTGAAACATCAACAAAAGGAGACTCTGGGCCCCCCACTGGAAAGGTCCTCACATTGTGATCCTGGCTACTACCGCTGCTGTCCAAGTCGATGGCATCCATTCCTGGATACATCACACCACCTGAAACCCGGTCCTGACCAAAGATCTGACACAGATGCTGGAAGGAGATGGACGGTTTAACGGGACCAGTACAGCCCACTAAAGATAAGACTGATCAAAAATGATCCCTGTACCTTTTTTTTCCTTTATTGGTTTTCAGCCCCTCCTGGGCAGCCTCAAAGTACTATTATCAATCTAAAGTTTAGGAATGGAAGCTGAGAAACACACAAACAGGGTCAATAGCAGTAATAAGGTTCCAACACACCCATACAACCCCACCTGTTTTTAAGATTGACATTCCCACTCCATGGCCTGGGTTAGGTAACTGTCACATTTGCCACAGTAGGGTACCAGGCTAATCTCACTGGCATGGATGTGGACAACTAGAATCTGAAAGTCCTTTGGGTGCCTCCTTTTATGCATTCCCTGTTGAGCCTGGCTCCACCCACAAGGCTGGAAATGAATGCTGTTGTCATCACTGTGGTTGTAAAATGTGGGTTAAGTTCCACCTTGAAAACTCTTGGAAAGGAGGGCAAACTTAGAGTCTCAGACAGTATCACACAGGCCCCAACTCAGGAATAGAGTTTGCAGTCCAAAGGCAATTGGTCACCATGGTTGACCATCCTACTGACTTCTCCAGCTGAACTTGTGTGGTTCCTTTGGCCCTCCTTATGGAGCCCTGTGCAATAAATGTTTTAATCGGGTTCATCCAAGGTAAAATAAACACAGATAAATCAATAATTTAAAAGCCCACTATAATTCATTACATGCTCTGTTCAAACTCAGGTTCTAAGCACACAGTACCACCCCCTATTCACGTCCCTAGATGAAGATTCTTCTCATTAATTACAGAGACAAGGGAATGATGGGAACAAGCAAAAGCACCTTGGCCTAAGTACTGCCATTTTGACTTCAGACTCCATTTTACCTGTAGGGAGAAATAAAGTGCAGGTCCCCAAGCCCTAGGGGAGCTGGGAACCTTACGACAGCTGACCCACCTCCTCCTTAAACCATAAAAAGAGTCATTGTGCATCGTTAGTTCTCTAGAAACATCATGGCGGTTCCTACCAGCAGAAGGAACAAATGAATCTGATTGGTTGGACTGAAAAACTTGCATTGTATGTCGATTGATCATGATGGAATATTCAAGGAAGCCCCTAATCTCTAAAACCTGATTGGTGAAAATATTACCTGTAACATGACAACAACTGTGTGTGATTTCTGTGCTTAAATATGTGCTTCAACTGACATTCGGGGGCGGGGTCGCAGTTCAACTCCCTAGTCTGTTCTGCAACTCTAATGGATCAGCCCCTCCCCTCCCTCTTCTTTTGTGCTGCCCTGCATTAAATCTTGCCTTGAGGTAACCTCTTGTGTCAGCTTGGGCTGATTCAGAGCCTGGGATCACAGCAGTAAGAGCTGAAAGATGGGAAGAGAGCTGTGAAATACTGTCTTCTGGATGTGACGTGGCCATTGTATTCATGAACTCCCAGCAGCTATGGCTACTTACACAAGACCTGGACAGTAATGGGTCTGTCGGCATTCTACCAAGGATGAGAGAAAAATTCATGAGGCTCCACCACTGAGGCGCTATTGAAGAGGACCATGTTTTCTTAAGTGGTGTAGGCACAAGTGACTTGTTCAGGTTTCAGTCAACAACCCCAATTCACAGTCTTAGCGATACCATTGCTGGGATGAAACTCCATGACCAAAGCATTCTGGGAAAGAAAGGGTCTATTTGGCTTACACTTTCATATCACTGTTCATCACTGAAGGAAGCCAGGATAGGAATTCCAACAGGGCAAGATCCTGGAGACAGGAGCTGATGCAGGGGCCGTGGAAGGCTAGCTGCTGCTTACTGACTTGCACTTGTCTTGCTCAACCTGCTTTCTTACAGAACCCAGGACCACCAGCTCAGGCTGGACCCTCTGGGCCCTCCCACATCAATCACTAGTTAAGAAAATGCCTTACAAGCCAGATCTCATAGAGATATTTAATTGAGCTTCCCTTCTGGATAATAAATGACATAAAAACTAGCCAGCACACTGAGGAAACTCAGTGATACAAAAACAGCAAAGGGCATGAACTAGGAATGGGGTTTCTGGGGACCAAGTGGTCCTGCAGGAGAAGGAAGGGATAAGAAATAAACAATGAATAGAATCAAAACACATTATGTACATGTGTGAAATTGTCATAGAATAAATAAAATTTTCAAGAGCAACAAAACCTTGCAGTGGCTCTGATGCTTGTGGATGTTTCCGCATTTCCCCAAGGCTTTCCGCATACTGCATCTTGTTGTCATTCTTCAAACGCCTGTCTTTCTAAGTTGTAAGCTCAGTAAGGATAAAATGGTATTTATATTTCTGAAATATTAAGTAGGAACATAATATTTAATGTAAAAATGCCTAAATGAACTGGGCAGTGGTGGTGGTGGTGTGCAACTTTAATCCCAGAACTCAGGAGGCAAAGGCAGGTGGATGTCTGTGAGTTTGAGGCCAGCCTGGTTATAGAACAAGTTCCAGGACAGCTAGGGCTGCACAGAGAAACCCTGTTCCCCCACCACTGGAAAAAAAAATATAATGAAAGTAGATAAAGTGTTGAAGACTTGATTTTTTTTTTAAGATTTATTTTTTAGTGATGTTTAGTGTCCTGTCTGCATGTATCCCTGCCCGCCAGAAGAGGGCACCAGATCTCATCACAGGTGGTTGTGAGCCACCATGTGGGTGCTGGGAATTGAACGCAGGTCCTCTGGAAGAGCAGTCAGTGCTCTTAACCTCTGAGCCATCTCTCCAGCCCCGAAGACTTGGTTTTTTAAGTTAGATTTAGTCACATGTGCGTGCACATGCTTACAATACATGTGGGGATTAGAGGACAACTTTCAGGAGTTGGTTTTCTCTTTCCATCAGGCTTGCTGACGAGTGCCCTTCCCCACTGAGCCACGCCCCCCACTCTTTGTGTAGTCCAGACAGACCTTAAACTGTTTATCTTCCTGTTTCCATCTCCCAAGCGCTGGGGTTGCAAGTGTCCCACCTCTCTGGCTTAACCCTGGAGATTTTCAGCTGCTGTGTTTAAGTATGTCCTGACAGCTAATCGATTCCTGGTGAATGGAAAGCTGAGCTGGGGATGTACTGCTCAGACTCTCTGTGGCATGTAAGAATGTAGAGAAGCCTGGCCAACATGTGATAATAATGTAAACCCAGAGCTGGGCAGAAGCTTACACAGCTAAATGTCGTTTTCTTCGCTTTGCAGAGGAGTCGATTGACAGCAGTGTGAACGAAGCAGCGCCAGCGATCATATAGCTCGTTACTGGCAGACCCAGATTCACAGGCAGACCACAGCCTGCTTGACTGGTTCTCTTTCCACTAGCTCGAGGGCACACTAGTCTAGGAAAGGCAATGCACACATTGCACACTGGACGAGCTGGTCCAGATTCCTTCTACAAAAAAAAAAAATGCTGTGCTTGCTTAGGTGACTTTGGAAGAACAGTGATTTAAGCAAAGATAAGCAAGCGTCCTCCCCAGAGTGTTGCTCAATGTGTTTGTTGATGTGCTAATACCACGCACTCTGATTCTCCCAGATGTAGAGTGGGAAGAGCATGTGGGCTTCCCCAAACTTACCTATCCTCCTTTTTCTTTTCCTTCCCAGCCCTACTGTGACAAGGAGCACAATTTGGGAAATACTCCTTTCAGACATTCTAGGAAGGAATGGTTCTTTCATACCCACCATAGTTTCTCCTTTGGGTTTTTTTGTTTGTTTGTTTGGTTGGTTGGTTGGTTGGTTGGTTGGTTTTTCAAGACAGGTTTCTCTATGTATCCCTGGTTGTCCTGGAACTCAGTCCATAGAGCAAGCTGGCCTTGCTTGTCTCTGCTTCTACGTACTGAGATTGAAGGTGTGCACCACCACTGCCCACCTCCATGGCCTGGAGCTATATTTAAATGTGTGTTGTTTACTGTACACGCTTTTAGAGATAAATTATTTAAAGTAGATATTTCATGTATTAAACTGATCTCATTTTTAAAAAGATAAAACAAGTAAAACTTGGTTATGATGTATTAGTTTTTGTGTTTTGCTAGATTTTCTTTTTTTTATTTCATTTTTTTTAGATTTTCTTATTAAAATTGTGTCCACTGCACTCACAGTGGCCAGAGCAGTATCTGTATGTTTATCAACTGTTGAATGGAAAAAGTGTCACACACACACACACACACACACACACACACACACACTGGAATACCATTCAGCCATAAAAGCAATGAAACTGGCTGGACATGTTGCTGAACGTCAGAAATAGGCAGAGGAATTGTTTAGGAGAAATAGGCAGAGGAATTGTTGAGTTCTGAGCTAACCTAGGCTTCATAGCAGGAACCTATCTCAAAAAGGAGAGAAAGAGAGAGGGAAGAAGAGAAAGAAGAAGGAAATGAGGTGGAGGAAGTGTGCTAGAGAGATGGCTCAGCTAGTAAAAACACTTGAGGTATAACCTGACAACCAGAGTTCAATTCCTGGAACCCGTGGTAGAAGGAAAGAACCAATTCAGAAAGTTGTGCTCTGCACTTGAAAGTTGTCCTCCACGTGTGTGCTGTGGCCACATTCCATCGCTCACATACTCTGCAAACACTGAATGATGGTTACAGTAACAACTAGAAATAAGCAGAGAGAAAGGAAACTAAATCCTATGCTGGAGACAGAGCATAACGTGTATAGTGCTTGTCTTAGAAGTACAAGGACTGGCGGGGCAGTGGTGGCGCACACCTTTAATCCCATCACATGAGAGGCAGAGGCAGGTGGATCTCTGTGAGTTTGAAGCAAGCCTGGTCTACAAAGTGAGTTCCAGAACAGTCAGGAATATTACACAGAGAAACCCTGTCTCGAATCCCACCCCCAAAAGTACAAGGACTTGAGTCTGTAGATGGAGACCGCTCATTCATTTCCCAGCTGCCCAGCCCAGAAATAATTACACAGAAACTATATTTAATTACAGTACTGCTTGCCCAATCACTTAAGCATATTGCTAATTAGCTCTTATATCTTAAATTAACTCATTTCCATTATTTTGTATTTTGCATGAGGCTTATGGTTTACTGGTAAGGTTCCCAGACATCTGTCTCCTTTCAGTGGCTACATGGCATCTCCCTGACTTCACCTACTTTCTCCCAGCATTCAGCTTAGTTTTTCCTCCTAGCTCTATTCTGCCCTGTCTATTGGCCCAGAGGAGCCTCTTTATTAACCAATGGTAATAAAATGTATTTTTAGAATACAGAGGGTAATCACACATCATCTTCTTTTTTTCTGTCTAAATGAAAAGAAAGGTTTTAACTTTAACATAGTAAAATTACATATAGCAAAACAGGTATCAGGCAAGAATTATAGTTACAATATTTAGTCCATTTACATTTGACAAATTAAGGAAAATACTCTTATCTTTTATCCTATCTTCATGAGTCTAAGGTTTTGAATCTAACTTATCCTTTATTGTAACTAAGGAAAACTAGAACTATCTTTCTTCAACTCTTCAAAGAACCCAGAAGGATATAACATTACCTAAATTAACAGGAAGTGCATTGTAAGCAGCTTCCAAAACTCTAGAATTGACAGAGACATCTGGCTCCCTGGACAGTCACCCACAGTTTTTCTGTACTGTTGGGGCATCTGACTTCAGCCCACAGGCCCATATTATCTGGCAGACTTTTCCATGAAGCAGGAAATTTCAAAGACAGTTTCACCTATATTGGCAGTTTGTCAGTCACTTTTTTCTGTGTCCTGCAGGATGTCTGGAAGATGCTTTCAAGAAGCAGGAACCCCAAAGGTCTGTCTCACTTTCTTTAGGCAACTTCAGCAGTCATTTTTCTGTGGGTCTTGCATGTCTAGTTTATACAGCATACCATCAAGCAGTCCGGGCAAGAGCAGTTTCTTGCCCAAATGGCTAACAAACTCCATGAGGAGCTTCTTTGATGCCCATCATCCTCTTGAAGTAGATTGGTGCTGCCAGGAGCAGATGTGTCTCGTTGTCATGAAAAGTCCTAAGTTCTTAAAACATTTTAAATGCCATAATTTGCTAGTTTTTGAAAGATTTGAAGAATACCTGTCCATCTGAAATATATCTCCACACATCTAGACAATCTAACTAATGTGAGTACAAGTTTGACTGTTACAGTTGACTCTCTATTTACCTGTATTTCTTTTTTTCTCATTTTTAATGATATTTATTGAACTCTACATTTTTCTCTGCTCCCCTCCCTGCCTCTCCCCTACTGCCTTTAGCCCTCCCCCAAGGTCCCCATGCTCCCAATTTACTCAGGAGATCGTCTTTTTATACTTTCTACTTCCCGTGTAGATTAGATCTATGTAAGTCTCTCTTAGTGTCCGCATTGTTGTCTAAATTCTCTGGGATGGTGGTTTGTAGGCTGGCTTTCTTTGCTTTATGTTTAAAAAGTCACCTATGAGTGAGTATATATGCTAATTGTCTTTCTGTGTTTGGGTTACCTCACTCAAAATAGTGTTTTCTGGCTCCATCCATTTTCCTGCAAAATTCAAGCTGTCATTATTTTTTTCTGCTGTGTAGTACTCCATTGTGTAAATATACCACATTTTCCTTATCCATTCTTCAGTCAAGGAGCATTTAGGTTGTTTCCTGTTCTGGCTATGACAAATAAAGCTGCTATGAACATAGTTGAGTACATGTCCTTGTGGCACGATTGAGCATCCTTTGGATATATACCCCAAAGGTGGTATTACTGGGTCTTGAGGAAGGTTGTTTCCTAATTTTCTGAGAAATCACCACACTGACATCCAAAGTGGTTGAACCAGCTTGCATTCCCTTCCGGAAATGCAGAAGTGTTCCCTTTTCCCCACAACCTCTCCAGCATAAGTTGTCATCAGTGTTTTTGATCTTGGCTATTCTTACAGGTGTAAAATAGAATCTCAGAGTTGTTTTGATTTGCATTTCTCTGATGACTAAGGATGTTGAACATTTCCTGAAGTGTTTTTCAGCCATTTTAGATCTTCTGTTGAGAGTTCTCTGTTTAGGTCTGTACTCCATTATTTTTTTATTGGATTATGTGATCTTTTGGTGTCCAATTTCTTGAGTTCTTTGTATATTTTGGAGATCAGACCTCTGTTTGATGTGGGGTTAGTGAAGATCTTTTCCCATTTTGTAGGCTGTTGTTTTGTGTCCTTTGCTTTACAGAAGCTTTTCTGTTTAATAATGTCCCATTTATTAATTGTTTTTCTTAGTGTCTGTGCTACTGGGGTTATATTTAGGAAGTGGTTCCCTGTTCTAATACATTCAAGAGTACTTCCCACTTTCTCTTCTATAAGGTTCAGGGTGGCTGGCTTTATGTTGAGGTCTTTGATCCATTTGGACTTGAGTTTTGTGCATGGTGATAGATATCGGTCTATTTTCATTCTTCTACATGTTGATTTCCAGTTATGCCAGCGCCATTTGTTAAATATGCTTTCTTTTTTCCATTTGATATTTTTTGCTTCTTTATCAAAGATCAGGTGTTTGAAGATGTGTGGATTGATATTCTGGTCTTCTATGCGGTTCCATTGGTCCTCCTGTCTGTTCTTATGCCAATACCAGGCTGTTTTTAGTACTGTAGCTCTGTAGTAGAGTTTGAAGTCAGGGATTGTGATGCCTCCAGAAGTTCTTTTATTGACCGGATTATTTTGGCTATCCTGGGTTTTTTGCTTTTCCATATGAAGCTGAGTACTGACCAGGAGCACTTTAAAATGGTAGTCAGCTTGATCACAGCAGCCCTGGATGTTGACTCTTCCCCTCTCAGGCTTTCAGTATGGCAGAGGTAGTTCACTGCCAGCTCTGAGATGGCCAGGTGGGAGCAGTCCTCACCACCTCAACTCTGGGTAGCACTGTGCAGCATATAAACCCTTTCTATCTGAGTAAAAGCTAAATCTGTCATGCAGCTTACTTCATGGCCTGGAAATATCTCTGTGTATGGTGGAGGGAATCCACCATGCTCTTCTGCCTATGCACTCCTAGCAGACCCCATCCTGCCACTTGCTCAGGCAGGGAGGACTGAGCCATGGTCATGGTCTCAGCTACTTTCCTCCCAACCTTGAGTGGGCACATAAGCATCTGGACCCAAAGTGGGTGGCGGGCATTAGCCCCAAACATTTGTTGGGCACCATTCTTGTAAGCAGCAAACAGAGCCTATTTGGGGAAAAATGCAGCTGCCAAGAATCTACACTAAACTCTGTTGTTTTTTTTCTTTTGTGTGTGTGTGTGTGTGTGTGTGTGTGTGTCTAGAATTCCTTTTTAAGCTCTCTCAGGTTTTATGTGGATGGATGTAGTCAGCCCCACATTGGGCGCCATGAGTCTAATCCCCAGAACCCCCTTGTAATAAGTCAGGTGTGCTGTGAACAATCTTTTTGTACAATATGAATATGTATTACTCTCATTGATTGATAAAGAGCTGACTTGCTGATAGTTAGGCAGGGTTTTCAGGGCAGAGGAATGCTGGGAAGAAGAAAGGCAGGGTCAGAGGAGAGGCCATGAGATGCCGCAGAGCAAGCAGGATGGGAAGTATATACATATGGTAAATGAGCAATTAGACTAATAGAAATGTGTAGTATGATGGCCGCTATTAGTTCCTGTGGCGCACTCCTTGACCAGCAAGGAAGAACAACCACGAAGTCGAGGATCCTTCCCAAATCACACTTTATTGGAGCCTCTTGGTTGAAGGGAGAGCGGGAAGCGAGAGAGAGCAAAGGCCAAGCGGCATCTGCTTATATAGGTTGAAGGGACTCGGGTACTGTCCTGATTGGTGAATACCAGTCTGCTGATGCCCGAAGCCTCGGGATTGGCTAGGGGCAAGGCTCAATTGCGCATGTACAAGCAAAGGGCGCTCAGCCCCACGCAGCAATACCAAAGAAGGACTTTGTTTACCTCCAAGCTACAGGACCGTCAGCGCCGTCTTGTAATGGCGATATCCGGACGGCTCCTTACAAGTTCCCAGCTGCTCAGCTCTGAAATAATCACACAGAAACCATATTATTTGCAATACTGTTTGGCCAATAGCTCAACCATATTTCTGGGTAACTCATATCTTAAATTAACCATTCTCTATTAATCTGTGTGTTGCCATGAGTCTGTGGCTTACCAGGTAAAGTTCCGACGTCTGTCTCTAGCAGAGCTACATGGCTTTTCTCACTCTGCCTTCTTTCTCTCAGCATTCAGTTTAGTTTTCCCTGCCTAGCTCTGTTCTGCCCTGCTCTGATATAGGCTCAAAGCAGTTCTTTATTAATCAATGGTAATCATAGCATACACAGAGGGAATCCCACTTCAGAAATGGTTAATTTAAGTTATAAGAACTAGGTTAAAAAAAAGCCGAAGCTATCAGCTGAGCATTTATAATTAATATTAAGTCTCTTTGTGGTTATTTGAGGAGCTTCTCCCAGGACAGAAAAGTCTACCTACACAGATGTAGTGGTGGACACTTGTAATCCCAGCCGTGAGGTGGCAGAGACAGAGAGCCTTGGGAAACTGGCCCTTGCCACATAACACCAAGCAGAGGAGGCAGTATGAAGTACCATACCCTGAGATTGGATATGGGAAACTAACAAAACAAGGACCATTTGATTTTGTCATCTGCAGCACATCCAATAACAAGCTGGTCCACACCAAACCCCAGAGAAGACCATGCTCAGCACACAGTACAGATGTAACATGAGGGCCGGCTTGTTGGGGTTTCTGTCCCACCTGGTACCCCACAACTGGCAACTCCCAGCGAAAATCACACACAGGACTCCATAAGATTATAAAGCTGATTGACCCATTAGGTCAGGCTACTTATTAGTTCTTATGACACATATTACCCCATTATCCTTATCTATGTTAGCCATATGGCTTGGTACCTTTTTCAGCTGGGCAAGTTACATGCTGCCTCTTCGGTGGTCTGCGCAGGAGTGGCAGAGGAAGCTTCCTGCTTCCCAGAATTCTCCTGTTCTCATTGCATCACCTCTACTTCCTGTCTGGTTGACCCACCTATACTTCCTGCCTGGCCAATCAGCATTTTATTAAAATACACGATTGACAGAATACAGACAATTCTCCCGCACCATTTCCCTCTTTTTTTTTTTAAATGAAGGAAAATACCCATAGTCCATTTGTTGGGAATGTGGGCGTAGTATTTCAGGCTACTTCCTGCTGGTTGGGGGCGCTGATGATCTTATGGGGATCTAAAGAAAATTTAGAGGTATAATCAAGTCCTGACTGGAGTATCCTGTGAGTCTTGATCATCTCAGGCAGCAGTCTTGAATCTGTTCTGGATGTAGAACTCTGTCATCCGGGCCATCTGTTCCTATCGGAGATTTCTCATGTGGTCTTCCTTTTTCGAACCTGATTTTTCTTAACTCAGAATGAATCCACAGCCTCTCATTTTTTTGTGGAAACAAAAGCAAAATCTCTTCTCCAAAACCTTTTGACTTCAATTTTGAAGCCAAGGTATTTTCAAAATACCTATCTTGGATTAATTCTGCAGCATTCATAAGCAAATGTCTTTTGGCGACTGTTGCTCCTTCCTCAGCATTTAAACAATTAAAAGAGAGCATAATAGCATACAGTATCAAGATTCTGTGTATTTTCCATCTTTATGTGATTTTATTTCAACCTCTATTTCTTTTATTTTTACTTTTAACTTTTGGCTTTTTGAGACAGGTTCTCTGTATATATCTTTGTCCTGGAATAACTCTGTAGACCAGGCTGTCCTTGAACTCACAGAGATCTTCTGTCTCTGCCTCCCCAGCGCTGGGCTCAAAGGTGTATGCTACCACACCTTGAACTCACAGAGATCTGTTTGTCTCTGCCTCCCAGGCATTGGGATTAAAGGTGTGTGCTACCCCACCTTGAAGTCACAGAGATCTGTCTGTCTCTGCCTCCCAGGCATTGGGATTAAAGGTGTGTGCTACCACACCTTGAAGTCACAGAGGTCAACTACCTCTGCCCCTTAAAGTCTCAGAGTTCAATTTACCTCTGCCTCTGAAGTGTTGGGATTAAAGGTGTGTATCACCACACCCAACTACTCTCTTTCTTTCTTTACTTTAAGAACTTAACTTTTAGCCTGCATATATTTTTAACACACTGTAAACCATTTAGAGGTTTTCTTCCTCTTTGAATCTCTCTTTACTGTATATCTCTCTTTTTCTGACCACACGAGTCTTCAATGGGTAAGACTAAAGCCGTGGCTTTGACAGTTAGATCCAGCCCATTCCTTAGCTTTCCAGCCCCGTGGCTGAGATACCAGCCAGAGCTGTGTTCACTGCCACAACTCTGTGGCATTTCAAGGTCCTTGCCAGCAAGCAAGCCACAGCATTCTGCTCACAGACCACACTCAGTAGGACTGCCTGCCTGAAAGAGTCAGAGTTTGCCCTGGCAGGACTGCCCAGAAAGCTGGCATTTTAAAATGGCACAGCTTTTTTCCTGCTACGGCTGAAAGCTGAAAAGCATGTGTTCAGCTTTTCACCAACACTGTTTAAGTGTTTTGTGGTAGGACCTTTTAAAAGAGCTGCAAGGTTTTGCAGCTAAAGCTGAGTCAGGAAGCCTCTTTTAGATGAGAGCGCTTGCTTGCCTCTAGCAAGCAGAGCAGACCCAAGAAATTGCTGCTACCAAGAAAACATGATTTACTCTATTCTTTCCCAAGCTCTCTCTGGCTTTCTGTGGATGCAGTTATCCACGTGGGCGCCATATGTAACATGAGGGGCCGGCTTGTTGGGGTATCTGTCCCACCTGGTACCCCACAACCAGCAAGCCCCAAGAAAATCAATCACACAGAGATCTCCAGCAGTAGAGCACTGTGCGTGAGCTGAGGAGGAAGAGATTTTAAAGAAAAAATGATCACAGAAAATTACAATGAAGGGGGAAAAATAAAAAACAAAAAACAAAGCAAAACAAAAAACAGGCCCCAAATCAGCATTCTTCTGTAGGAGCGGTTCTAGTAGAGCAAGCTACTTGCCAGCCGTGCATCAGGACCAGCTGTGTGCTAGAAGGCAAGGACGTGGAGTTCTATCTGAGGAAGACCAAGGCTGGGAGAGGCAAACATGTCATGTCTAGCTCACGTAATAAAGGTGTTTATTAACGTGTTTTTTTTAAAGCAACAACAGGAGGGTGCAGTGCCTGAGGAGTAAAACCCAAGGTTGGCCTCTGGCCTCCACACACACATGCTGCATGCATGGGCATACCCACCTGCATACTCATGAGCATGCCTACACATTGAACACACAGATTTCAATGACATGGGTGGAACCTGAAAACACTACATGAAACAAGCCTGACGTGGAATGGTGAGACCGCGTGATTTCACTCCCATGTTCTAGAAAAGCTGATCACTAAAAGGTTGAGAGTAGAATGGAGCATGTAGGGTACTAGTGATTTGGTGCGGCAATGCAGCCTTTGGGATATGGAGGTAGGAGGGCGGGAGTTCAAGGCCAGGTTTGGCTATATAACAAATTGAGGGCAAAAATGTACAAAAATTGTATGTTCTGGAGTATTCTGTGATGTCTTGAACTATGTATACACTATGTAACTATGGTGGTTAAATTGGGCTAAATATACATGTGTCTCTAAGTATCATTTTTTCTTTCTTTCCCCATAACAGGGTTTCTTTTTTGTAGTCCTGGCTGTTCTGGAGCTTACTCTGTAGACCAGGCTGTCCTTGAACTCACAGAGAGCCTGCTTCTGCCTCCTGGGCGGTGGGCTTAAAGGCGTGCACCACCACTGCCTGGCATTTATCCTATTCATATAACTTCTGAGGCCACACACACACACACACACACACACACACACACACAGAGAGAGAGAGAGAGAGAGAGAGAGAGAGAGAGAGAGAGAGAGAGAGAGAATTGTATACAGGTGAAGGGTTTGAATATTTAAAGTTGAACCTAACTCAGAAATATGGTAGAAAAAACTTGTAAATAGTTGGGGGTGTTTTTGTTTTGTTTTGATTTGGTTTTTGGGTTTTTTTGAGACAGTATTTCTCTGTGTAACAGCCCTGGCTGTCCTGGAGCTCACTTTGTAGACCAGACTGGCTTTAAACTCACAGAGATCTGCATGCTTCTGCCTCCTGAGTGCTGGATTTAAAGATCTGTGCCGCTACCACCCACTGGTTTAAATATCTTTGTTGTTGTTTGATTGGTTGGTTTTGTTTTGTTTGTTTTTGTCCAGACAGGGTTTCCAGACAGATCTCACATTCGCAGAGATCCACCTTTCCCTGGCTCCTGAGTGCTCAGATTAAAGGCATGCACTACCATCGCTAAATATAATTTTTTTAAAAAAAATCTTTTTGTTATTAAAATCCCTTTCTGCTTTTAGGAAAACACAGTACACCCCCACTTTAGTGTGTGTGTATTGAATGTGTATACATGTATAATATATATGTGTGCATGGGTGTATATGGTTGTGTGTGCACTTGTGTCTGTGCATGTAAAAGCACGAAGCCGATGCCATGGGTCTTCTGATATCACTGCTTCCTTTTCCTTCTAAATGAGTTTAGTTCACAGTTCCAGAACATCATTGTGAGGGGGTCACCACTGCAGGAGATCGAGACAGGTGGTCGGTCACATGCATGGTCAAGAAGCAAAGGGAGCCAGACGGTGGTGGTGCACGCAAAGGGGAACATGAGTTGGTACATGCTTGCACTTAGCCTGATTCCTCCACTCCACCTAATCATTGTGTGATTGAGAGTCAGGGTCTCGTTGTGTAGCCCTGGAACTTATTTAAGGCAGGCCTCAAATTCAGAGAGATGCACCTGCCTTTGCCCCCTAGTCCAGTGTATCTTTTAAGACAGGGTCTCTCACTGAACCAGGGCTCGCCCATTGGGTAGATTGGTTGGCTATCAGGTTCTACCTGTCTCTGCCTAACTAAGGCTAGGGTTACAGAAATGTGTGGCCACACCCAGCTTTTTTGTGGGTGCTGGGGATCCCAACTTAGGTCCTCATGCAGTGTTTAGGTGGCAGGCACTTTATCACCTGAGCTATCTCATCAACCCGCCACCTCCCAGCTCCCCACACCCTTCAGCACCCCTCCCCCCAACCCCCATTGTTTTTGAGATAAGGTCTCACATAGCTCAAGCTGATTCTAATATACTAGCCAAGATGACCTTGAACCTGTGAATCTTCCTGCCTTCACTTTTCAAGTGCTAGGATTACAGCCCTGCTGTCAGGGCTAGCTCACCTTTCTTTCCTTTTTGTAGGCAGAGGCTCTCTCAAACTTAAAATCAATGCTGGGTGTGGTAGCGCATGCTTTTAATTCCAACACTCAGGAGGTGGAGGCAGGTGGATCTTTGTGAGTTTGAGGCCAGCCTGGTCTACAGAGCGAGTTCCAGGACAGCCAGAGACATTAAACAGGGAAAGCCTGTCTCAAAAAATCAAACCAAACCAAACAACATACATACACACAAAATCCTTACAATATGGCCTAAATTCTAGGGGTACAGGTGTATAGCTATTTTGGAATATTATTTTAACTGGACAAAGATGTATTACGTTTGTTTATACTACAGACTGTTATTTTAACAGTGTAAAAGTGTTACTTTTGTTTATGCTGCGTTTGTTTAATGATGTAAAAATGTGTATTTAATTATGCAAAGATGTGTTGCATCTCTGTTTCACCTAAGGCACCTGATTGGTCTAATAAAGAACTGACCGGCCAATAGCTAGGCAGAGAAAAGATAGGCAGAGTGGCCAGACGGAGAGAATAAATAGGAGAGATCTAAGCCCAAAAGAAAGGAAGAAGAACAAGAGAAGAGGAGGAGAGAGCAACTAACGCAGTCTGGGCCAGAAACCAGGCAGCCCTCAACCATCCATAGAGACAGCAAGAAAGCAAGACAAGCTAAAAAGCCCCGAGACAAAGACAGATAAAGAGAACAGGTTAATTTCAGTTAAAAGAGCTAGTGAGAAACACACCTAAGCTAGGCTGAGCATTCACAATTAATAAGTCTCTGTGTTATATGATTCAGGAGCTGGTTGGCGGCCCGAGAAAAAGCCCGACACATGTACCTTTGTGTCTTACATAAAATGAGCTACAAGTGCTCCTCTTCTCTCTGGCAGAACATGTTTAAGCTTGGCATTAACTCTCATATTGGATACTTTCCTGCTGCTTGATAGAACGCTAGGGGCAAGGTGACTTGCACAAGAAAGGCTTTATTTCGGCCAGGATCCAGCATTCAAGATGGCAGAGTGAAGGCTTGGTGATTGAAGCAGGAAGCCAAGGGCTTGGGTCAACCTCAAGCAGAAAGCAGAGACAGCACCCTGGGACTGGAGCAGGCTTTAAAACTCCAAATTCTGCCTCCAGTGGCAAACTTTCTACAACAAGGCCACACCTCCTAAGCCTCCCCAAACATAGCCATCAACTAGGGGCCAAGTTATGGGGACCAAAACTACAGGGGATACCTTGCTCAAAGCACCACATTCTTCTTTGAATGTTTGATGGAATTCTCCAGTGGAAATATCAGGCCTCAAGTTTCATTTTGATTGACACATTTCGAATTGGATGCCACTTTTCCCATAGAGTGAGATTCTATGCAGCATGGGGAGGAAAGCCCCAAAGCCTTTGCCTTTCTAGCAAGAATGGTGAACTAAGTTGAAGAAACTTAAAAAAAAAATCATCTGTATATGTATATGTGTGTGTGCATGAGTGTATATGTGTGAGTGTGTGTGTGTGTGTGTGTGTGTGTGTGTGTACCACAGCATGTACTTGGAGATCATAGGACAACCTGCAGCACTAGGTTCCCTCCTCCCACCGTGTGAGCTGAGTCCCGGGGACTGAACTCAGGTTATCAGCCTTATCAGCAAGAGCCTCTGCCCACTGTGTCATCTCACACCCCTAGTGCCAGTTTGAGATGGAAGCTTTGGTTCAAGGTGTCAAATGGTAAGAGACTTAACACAGGGATCTTGGTGAGAACAGAGGCAGAACAGTAGCTCTTTGTACCTCCTTAACCGAATGGGACACTATGCAGGAATGAAGGTGACTGAAGGGACCTGGGGAAGCCCAGCCTCAGAGTCCTAGTCATTCCCAGTTCACATACATATCAGTCAGCAGAAGGTGGGTACCAACTGGCTTAAGGTGTGCGTGTAGCCGCTACCTAAGCCTCTACGTGACTACAAGCGTAGGTGGTACCTGTTGGTGCTAAACAGCCATCAACTTAGCCAAGAAGGCAGACAGAGCAGACACGATACACTAGCAAAGACAGGCAGTGAAGGGCTGGTGGATTTTTCAGCAGGATAAAAGTGTTTGCCACCAATCCTGCCAGCCTGACCCTGGTGGGAAGAGAGCTGATTCCTAAAAGTTGTCTGACTTCCACATAAACACTGTCTCTTCCTCTCCCCTTGTCTCTGTCTCTCTCCCTGCCCCCCCACCACATAATTAAAGACAAAACCCTGAAAACACCAATAATGGCATACCGGCGCTGAAATAGATTAAACAGTTTAAATCTGGATATGTTGTTGGAAAATGAGAAAAGAAATTAATGACCAGCGTGGTATGGTGTTGCAAACTAGTAATCCTAACCCTTGGGAAACGGAGGCAAAAGCATTGTGATTTGGAGGTCAATGTGAGACCCTGTCCAAAAAAAATGCTGTGGGTGTAGCTCAGTCAGTAGTTTGTCTAGCATACATGAAGCCTTTGGTTGGATCTCTAGCATTACACAAATTCGCTGTGACGAGCACACCCAAAATCCCAGGACTCAGAAAGAATCAGAATTCAGCCACCCCCTTTGAGTCTGAGGCCAACTTTGGCTTTCAGACCTCATCTCAAAACAAACGAGGACTGAAGTGAAGACTCACTCAGCAGGTAAGAGCACTCGCTGCTCTTAAAGAGTTCCTAGCTCACATCAGGCAGCACCCAACTACCTGTAACCCCAGCTCCAGAGACCCAACACTCTCTCTGAGCTCTGGGGGTGCCCGCACCCATATGATGCAGATGTAGATGAGCAGGTGTACACACACACACCCCAAAACAAACTTCTCAATTCAGAGTTCTTTATCTAGCAAAACTATTTTGTAAAACAAAATAAAGGCATTAACAGATAAGCAAAGAAACGGAAAGAATTTGTGGTTGGCTGACCTCTTACTCTGCAAGCAGATCCATCATGCATTGTCAGGCAGGATAAGGCAGCAAGCAAGATCCTGTTCTAGGCTGTCAACAAGAGAAATAAATTAGATTAATGAGCACAGTCTATTAAAACTAGAAGTCGGGACAGGATACACTATATAAACAGTAATTTTAAGAGAGCTGGGACCGGGTGGTGGTGGTGGCAGCGGTGGTGGTGGTCGCACACACCTTTAATCCCAGCACTTGAGAAGCAGAGGCAGGCACATCTCTGTGAATTTGAGGTCAGCCTGGTCTACAAAACAAGTTCCAGGACAGTCAGGGTTGTCACAAAAAACAAACAAACAAAAAGTCAGAGAGAGAGAGAGAGAGAGAGAGAGAGAAAGAGAGAGAGAGGGAGGGGAGGGAGAGAGAGAAAGAGAATGAGGCTGTAGTTGCTATTTTGGTATCAGTTAAGCTATTTGGGTTCAAATGATTGAACTTGGGGCCCCTTGCATGTTATGGAAATGTTATACCTCTGACTGAGCTATGCCCCTGGATTCCAGGTAGATTTAGAACATAGGACTTGCTAGGAATAAATAGAGACATTTCATAATAAAATGTAATATGTTAAAAATTTGTTAACAATGCCGGCTGAGATTTTGCTCAGTTACTAGAATGCTTACCTAGCAAGCATGAAGCCCTGGATTTGATTCCCAGTACTGAATAAAATTGGGCATTGTGGCACAGGCCTGTAATTCCAGCCTTTGGGATGTAGGACCAAGAGGATCAGAAATTCAAGGTTATTTTTGTCTTCATTGTAAGTTTGGGGCCAACCTGGAACATGTGGAATCCTGTCTCCATGTGTGTGTGTGTGTCTATGTTTTATATATGTTTATATATGTATATATGTATGCACATACACAATTAGTACATATATATGCTTCTAAAAGAGATAAGCAGGAGGCACAAGTCTTAGGAGACTGAGAACAATGAATTTGAGGCATTCTAAAATGTAGCAAGACCCTACCTAAAACAAGAAAGCCTCAATATATATGAAGAAAAAATAATGATGTATTTGAAAAAACATAAATTATCTTTTTTTTTTCTAAGAGAAAATATTGCTATTTAGCTCTGGTTGGCCTGGAAGTCACAGCGTAATTCAGGCTGGCTTTGAACTCATAGAGATTTTTCTGCCTTGCCTCCTGAGACAATTTTAGTTTGAGATTTAGTATTTCATTCATAGTGTATGGTAGCCTGCAGTGCCCACTTGCCTACAGGAACATACATAGCCAATTTGTCTGGCTTGCCAGGTGGTAGTGACACACATCTTTAATCCCCGCACTTGGGAGGCAGAGGTAGGAAAACCTCTGTGAGTTTGAGGCCAGCCTGGTCTACAGAGCGAGTTTCAGGACTGTCTCCATAACAGCTGAGAAACCCTGTCTCAACAAACAAACAAACAAACAAACAAAAAACCAACCAAACAAACAAACAAAAGAAGATTGGGCTCTGAGATTGGTTTTTGCATTTTCTCCCCGGCTGTGCTTCCTTGCTCTACTCCCAGTCAATGAATGGAAAGAGCTAAGAGCTAGGATATTAAGTGAGGTCCATTTCTAGGAGACAGTCGACTCTTCTGGTTGTCAACAGCTTGGCACAACCTTTTTTAGTTTGCCCAAGTAGTCTAGGAGCTTCTACCCTGTCTGGCCTTCACTCAGGGCATAGCTTGTCTTCCCACCAGAAAGCTTTCCCAGGCTCCTTCCCTATTTCCTGTCCTACACCATTCCCTTAATGAAATTGTTCAAGTGTGTAATTTCATCTTGACACCTGCTTTTTGGAGGGGGCAGACCAATACAGGATACTAGAAATGAACCAAGAAAATAGGCCAGGAGCCAGTGAGATGGTTCGGTGGGTTAACACACTAGCCAACAAGTCTGACGACCCGAGTTCAATCTTCAGGCCCTCATAGTGAAAGGAGAGAACTGACTCCTGATGGTTATCCTCTGACATGTGTTCATCTGAATACGCCAGTGCCCCGCCTCTCTCCACTAAATAGAAATGATCTCCTTTCCAGGAGGATCTCCTCACCCCCCCTTTTTTTTTTTTAAAGAGAAACAGGGGTCAAAGAGATTGTTCAGCGGTTAAGAACACTGGCTGCTCTTCCAGACGTTCCTAGTTTAATTTCCAGCACCCACATAGTACCTAACAATGGTCTGTAACTCCAGTCTAGGGAATCTGGCTCACTCGCATGGACATACCTACAGGCAAGGCACCAACGCTCGTAAAATAATTAACAAATTATAAAAATTAATTAAAAAAAAACCTTGGTCTCCTTATTTAGCCCTTGGCATGCCAGGAGCTTGCTGTGCAAACATGGTTGGCCTTGAACTCACAGAGATCTGTCAGCCTGTCTCCCTGTGTGTTTGGATTAAAGGTATGCCAACACACTGGGCATGATCTCTCTCTCTCTCTCTCTCTCTCTCTCTCTCTCTCTCTCTTTTAATAAAGAAAAGGTTAGTAAGATGAGGATTTCAGGCTAGCCCACATATGCTTGGCAGATGGAGAAGGCTATCCTTCCTGGGAAGTGGTTGTGGAGTGAGGGCATAGAAGCCCTTAATCCTGGTACTCAGGAGGATCAGGAATTCAAGATCATCCTTAGCTACACAGCAAATCTGAGGTCAGCCAGTGGCTACAAGGGAACCTTTATTTCATGAAAATTGGTGTGAAGATACCCCGGAACTGGGGTTACTGATTTTTGTAAACTACCATGTACTGGGAATTGAACCCAGGTCCTCTGGAGGAACGGGCAGTGTCCTTAACCTCTGAGCCATTTCCCCAGCCCCTCCACCTTATTTTTTAAAATTTATTTATTATGTATATAGTGTTCTGGGCACCAGATTTCATTATAGATGGGTGAGAGCCATCATGTGGTTGCTGGGAATTGAACTCAGGACCTCCGGAACAGCAGTCAGTTCTTTTAACCTCTGAGCCATCTCTCCAGCCCCCACCTTATTTTTTGAGACAAGATTACTTGCTGAACCTGGAGCTCACTGATTTGTCTAACCCGGTTGGCCAGCAATCCCTGGGCACCCTCCCCAGCACTAAGTGGATAGATAGGCTTACTGATTCTGCACTTTGTGTGGGTTTTCGGGGATCAAAATCAGGGTGTTATGCTTGTGTGGCAGGATGTTTCCTGATTGGAACATCTCTCTAGCTCCTCAGTGTTTTTCAGTATGTTCAAGGTTGTGAAACCATCACAACATCAAGAATTCTAGACCCATTCATAGTTACTAACCCATCCCTCCCCAAGTCTTCTAGATAAATTCTGACTTTATAAATGTTCCTATTCTGATCATTACCTTTTAAGAACATATTTACAAAATATCAGTTTAAACATTTGACTCTTCCACACTGTCATTTTACTTGGAGATTTTTTAAAAATTATATTTATGTGTATCTGTGTACCAAGTGTGTATTTATTATCTTTATGGGAGGACAACATGTCTTGATTTTTACTAAAAAGAGCCTTTGAAGATCAGGAATACTTCCTTTTGGAACACCTAATCCCTGAATGGTACACTCTGTGTAATCCAGGCAGCAAGGAGAAAGAGCAGGGATAGGAGTTGATACTTAGCCATGAACGTATGGTAGTTTGTGATGATTTTCACAACCATCCTGCCAGTGTGTTATCACTTAACAGTGCTAATGTTTACAGACTTGAAGTAACTTGCCAAAAAAAAAAAAATACAAAACTAGACACAGGACTACGGGTGTGGCTGGCTTGATGGGGTGCTGTTGTGAAATATTCTAACTGGGCAAAGATGTGTTATACTTGTTTATGCTGCGGAATATTACTTTACCTGTGAAAAAGTCTGTTACTTTATTTATGCTGCATGTTTTTAATGGTGTAAGGATGTGTGTTTAATGATGTAAAGATGTGCTTTTTCACATCTGTTTCACTTTGCCTGCTAAGACACCTGCTTAGTCTAATAAAGAGCTGTACAGCCAATAGCTAGGCAGAGGAAGAATAGGTGGGGCTGGTGGGCAGAGAAAATAAATAGGCGAAATCTAGGTTGGAAAAGGAAGAAGGAGAGAAAGAGAAAGAGGGACATGCCCGGGGCAAGAAGTCAAGCTGACACCAGGCAGACAGATAAAAAGAAGCAGTGAAATTAAAATATACAGAAGAAAGAAAAAAAAAGCTAAAAGCCCCAAGGCAAAAGGTAAAGAGAAACAGGTTCATTTCAGTTAAAAGAGCTAGCCAGAAGTGAGCCTAAGCTAGGTCAAGCATTCAAAGCTAATGATAAGTCTCTGTGTCATGATTTGGGAGCTGGTTGGCGGCCCACAAACAAAAAGCCTGGTACGGAATGCTGTTTACCTAGCATGAGCAAAGCCCTGGGTTTCATCCCCAGCAATACATGAACAGTGCTCTGTGATTCAAGTTTGTGAGTCAGACTGGGCTGGGGTAGGTGAGACCCTGTCTCAAAGTCAGAAACAAAGCCAGGACATAAACTTCAGTTTTCTAACTAGCCCTTCACCCTCAAGCCAGGTCAGTGGTTCACTAACTTTAGTGGGCAAAAGACTCCTCTGGGGAGCTTGTGAAAGACTGACTACTTGAGGTCCATCCACTGAATTCCCGATTCACAGCTTCTGGGGTGGAGCCCAAGCATTAGCATCTCCAACCGCACTGCCAGGAGACAGCTGCAGCAGCTACTGCTGCTGGTGCTACTGCAGGGCTGACACTGCATTGTTTCTCTCTCTCTCTCTCTCTCTCTCTCTCTCTCTCTCTCTCTCTCTCTCTTCCTCCCCCTCTCTCTTTCCCTCCCTCCTTCACTCTCTCCCTTTGCTGTCAGGTGCTGTGCTTTTATGCCAGATAGCATCAGCAGCAGGAAAGATGAAGGTCGCAGGGTGGAGGTTGAAATAGCCTTCCTATCAGAAGGTCATCTCTTTAGAGTAGTTGTGTACAGCTTTGTCATAGCAACTGCTGACCGAGGAAAGGTGGAAATGGCAACAGAGAGGACAAAAAGAAAACTGCTAAGTGGTTTGACCTCTGTGCGGGAGGTCAGGATGGTGCTGAAATGTGGTAGCATATTCTTCTGGTGGGGGATGAATAGGCAATAGGAGAATTGGTCATTGTTCCTGAAGCAGGAAGAAAGATTCAGTCGGCTTTTCAGAAGGAGTGGGTGCTGGTGCTTCAGGAGCTGGGCAGGCAGGCAAAGGACTGTCAAGGAGCGATGTCTCTTTGCTCTCTGGCTACCGCTGTATCTGCCTGCTCCTGCTGACTTCATTTCCAACCCTCCCCCGGCCAGGACTTGAGCAGGCCGAATCTCTATAAAGGAAAAAGAACCATCATAGATAGCAAGAAAACACATTTTCTTGAGTCTGTGGGAGCTCTTAATACACATGTACATATATACTACACACACAGAGAGGTACGTATATATTTCCCTAATAGGAGGTGCAGAGGATCAGACTGAAATCACTTAAATCTGCAGTGTAATTGCAGAGGAGGCTCGAATACAAGGTGAGCATCCCTGGCTATGGGATTTGTGACTGGCTCTCAAGAGAGGATGACACAGCACAGGGAGCAGCAGAGGCAGCTTGCTTTGCTCTGTAGAGAGCGAAACACTTAAGTCCTTGGTGAGGTCACCATACTGAGAGTAAACAAGGGCAACTTCTTTTGCGAAGGCAAGCCAGCCCTAAAGATGGGAAGGGCAAGGGGAAACAGAGTGGGGCGAATGCAGTTAACTCGGCTACTAGGTAAGCTCAGCTGGGTAACAGGCACACTGGGAAGCAAGTTACTGTGTAAATCTAAAGAAGGCCTTGGGAAACAAGAATGCCTCCACGCAGGGCTCCAGCATCTATAGGCTTCTGGTGGGGGACTGGTTTTAGGCTTCCTCACAGCACGGAAGATGACAAAGCAAGGTCAGGGTGTGGGCAGTGGCTTGCAGATGCCGTGCGGTGTAGAGGAGACATTTGTGAGAGAGGGAGCACTGGAGAGACCGGGACTCTTAACCACCGAGCCATCTCTTTAGCCCTTGTTGGTACCTTTTAACCTTATCTTTATCACCCTGGGAGAATGCCATTCATCCTATTGTGAGGCTGGAGCTCATGTGACCTGTATCTATCTCTCTTAAAAGGTCCCAAGAACTTTTTTTTTTTTTTACTGTTATATAGGAAAGCGATTATCAGTTTGAAATTTTGGTGTGGACAAACTACATTGAAAACGTAACAGCCAGGAAAAAAAATTAAAAAATAAAATTAGTAGTGGAGTGTGTTGGCACACTCCTCTAATCCCAGCACTAGGGAGACAGAGGCAGGCAGGTCTCTGTGAGTTCAAAGCCATCCTGGTCTACAGGGCAAGTTCCAGGACAACCAGGGCTACACAGTAAGGCTCCTCTCCCTCTGCCCCCCCCACTTCCTGTCTCTCTTGATTACAATCACAGGGGTGATTTCATTCACCCTGTGAATGAAATCATTTTAGTATGATAAAAAAATGTGTATTTGTTGCTACCTTTTTTACGATTTAACTTTATGTGCATTGGTGTGAAGATGTCAGATCCCCTGGAACTGGATTTACAGTTGTGAGCTGCCAGGTGGGTGCAGGGAATTGAACCCAGGTCCTCTGGAAGAACAGTCAGTGCTCTTAACCACCGAGCCATCTCTTTAGCCCTTGTTGGTACCTTTTAACCTTATCTTTATTCATTTATTCATTCAACAACCACACATCAGATGCATCCTACTTGCTTGTCATTCTTGGGAGCCTTGGGGATGCAGCAGAAATGAGATGTGGCATCTCCTTCATCCATCCAAGGAGCATTCGCTGAAGCCCTACTATGTGTTAACTACTGTTCTAGATGTTGGGATTAATAATTAGAAGGGAAAAGGGCAAGAAATGTCAGTTTAAGTCCTCAAAAGTTATCTTCATAGGTAGAGACGGGCCCATGACAAGTCACATGATATAGCAGGATTAGTATATCAATGGTGGTTTTTTTTTTTTTTTTTTTTTTTTTTTTTTTTTTTTTTTTTTTTTTTTTGACAGAGGCATCTCTTTATAGCCTTGGCTGTCTTGGAGCTCACAGATCTGATTGCCTCTGCCTCCCAAATGCTGGGATTAAAGGTGTTTGCCCTTATACCCAGCCTAGGGAAATTGTTTAAAATATTTAAATTTAATCTGGGCAGTGGTGGTGCACGCCTTTAATCCCAGCTCTCAGGAGGCAGAGGCAGGTGGATTGCTGTGAATTCGAGGCCAGCCTGGTCTACAAGAGCTAGTTCCAGGACAGCCACCAAAGCTACAGAGAAACCTTGTCTCAAAAAAAAAAAAAAAAAAGATGTTTCAAATATGACTGAAAATTTTTGTGCTAAGATATTTTCCATATCTTAACTATCTTAAGCTAGATTTTGGAAAAGTTCATGCTGTGGCCTTTTCTCTTTCTGCTTAGCTGCCTGCTACAGTCATGTTAATCTGTGGATTCATTAAACTCCACAGGCCTCACACTGGGCCATAAATAGAGATTTGCAAATCCTTGATACCCCCCTTGAAGAGGAGAGACTTTTGGGAGGAGACAACCCACCTACAGTCAGATGGGCCATTTGATGGGGTGAGGTCCAGCCAGCCTCTCCCAGTGCCTCCTACAGACACCAGGTAGCCACTCTCAGCTTGGTTCTCTCCGACTGGAGTTTGGTGTTGTTGGTGACAATATTTCAGAAAAGAACATTGGTAAGGTGAACTTGGTGGTGTATGCCTGGAATCCCACCATGTGGGAGGGGAGACTGTAGGAAAAGGAGGGTCATCTTCAGTTAAGTAGGAGCCAAGGATCAGCCTGGGTTACAGAAGATTCTATTCTCAAACTGGGCGGTGGTGGCACACGCCTTTAATGCCAGCACTCAGGAGGCAGAGGCAGGCAGATCTTTGAATATGAAGCCAGCCTAGTCTACAGAGCTAGTTCCAGGACAGCTAGAGCTACACAGAGAAACTCTGTGTCAGAAAAAGAAAAAAAAAATGAAGTTTTTTTTTTTTTATTTTTGAAGTCAGCATGAACAAAGAAAGGTAGAAGCCA
Source organism: Myodes glareolus (assembly GCF_982192425.1). Taxonomy (NCBI): domain Eukaryota; kingdom Metazoa; phylum Chordata; class Mammalia; order Rodentia; family Cricetidae; genus Myodes; species Myodes glareolus. The sequence goes on from NC_142030.1 coordinate 57,177,625, forward strand.
GACTGACTGTGCTTGATACCTTGTAACAATATTTTCAAAATTAATATTTACAAGGGAATGTGATGGACATGAGCTCTTTTACATTTTTACTTTTTAAAGCTTAAAAATTGTTTTATGTATATAGGTGTTTTCCCTGCATGTATGTCTGTGTACCATGTGTGTCTGGTGCAGACTGGACAGAGGTGGGCATCAGATCCTCTGAAACAGGAGCTACAGATTGTTGTGAGCTGCCATGTGAGTGCTGGGAACTGTACCCCGGTCCCTCTGGACGATCATCCACTGCTCTTAATGGCTGGGTCATCTCTCCAACCTCTTAAGCCCCCTTTAGGGCCCGACCAGTTCACTGCTAAGGTTCAGAGTCCAGAGAAGCAGAGATTCTTTCACACGTGCCAAGCATAGCTGCCCTTTCTGGTTCAGTCCTTTAGGAATCTTTTCAAGCCTCAGTACAGGCTCAACAGTGATATTCAAGCATTGTTCGGAAAACTTTACCTATGATAATTCATTGACACCCAACAAAAATCCTAGCGTGTGAGCACCATTATTATTTCCATTTTATAGATGGGAACACTGAGGCACGGCACACTTGAAGAAATTTGGCTCTGGAGATGAAGACGACTCCTCAGTTTCTATTTGGTATTGTCTTCCTAACCAAGTGACACATGGCCGACTAATAAACTATGTCAGTTAAGAGTCATCCAGGAATCGAAATGACATGTTTCTATTTTCATTAACCCTAGCTTCACAGGAATGTCAGTAACGGGGATCCAGAATGCTGCGGTGTGGAAGGGCACTGATTTTCCAGGAGGGGGAACCGTCCCCGAGTCACCCTTCATTTGGGGAGTCACATGAGGACAGACCTGCTAAAGAAAATGGCACTTGGGGGTTTCCAAGACAGGAAATCTATAAAGTCATGCGGCTGACAAACTATTTTGGCATACAGGGCGTGGGAAGGGAGTCCCACTAAAAACACAAGTTTTAGTGTGGATAAAGGGTCCAGGCATTAACCGTGCTCCAGCTCCATCTTCCCAGCCTTTCGTCTCAAACCTGAGGCACTTCCTCCATTCTCGGCAGCCTCTTCTGTCTTTTGATCTCTTTTGAAACAGGAGGCAGACTGGCTCATTAAAACGCTGACCCAGCCAGTTTCTTCTCCCGGGCTCCGTCCGGGAAAGGGTTAATCCGGCGGGTGGGGAGGGGAGTGGCGCTCACACCTTTCCCAGAGACCTCGGGCGGCGGCTGCGGTGGCGGGGCCCGGGCGGGGCGGAGGCTGGGGCCAGACTCCTGGCGAATAGCAGCTCGCAGCCGGCCCGGATTGGAGCAGCCTCATCACGCTGACCTCTGCCTGGGATGTAAACCCCACGGGCCGCCACGGGCACAGGAGAGCTCTCGGCACCTCCGGGCAAGCCGTCTCAGCCTCCCCTCCCCACTCCCTCCCCCGCTCCAGCAGCGGCCGGCCGGCCCAGCCTCGACCTCGGCGGCAGCGGCGACGACCAGCGGCGGCGGCGGCGAAGACGCTGAGCGAGCCGGGTCGGTCGCGGGCGGGGAGCGTGCGTCGCTTCGCACAGGCTGCGAGAGGAGGGGCGGCGCGAGTCATGGCCGGGGACAGCGAGCAGACCCTGCAGAACCACCAGCAGCCCAACGGCGGCGAGCCCTTCCTGATCGGCGTGAGCGGGGGCACGGCCAGCGGCAAGGTAAGGGGTCCGCGCGCCCTACCCGCTCGGCGGGCGGCACATGTGGCCGGCGCCCGCGGGCCGTGGCAGTTGCAGCCTGCCACCGCGTGGCCCGCGCGCTCCTCGCTCCCGGACGCCGCGCTCAGGCGCCGTCAGCCTCGCGCAGGCTCCGGGCGCGGCGTTGGGGATCGGCGGGGTACTGGGACGACTGAGGGTCCCGGGTGTGGGTGTCCCCCCCCCCACCCTCCCCGCAGGGTTGGTGCGCTCCCTCGCCCGTTCCCCGGGGCGGCTGGGACTCGTGGTCAGGGTCCTGTGGGGGAGGGGCGGAAAGCGGATGCTTATTGTTTTGTAAGTCGGGGATGAGGATGGGGCATTTGGGGAGCCCCCGTGCGCTCCCCCGCCCCGGTTTGGTCCGGACCGGCCGCCCAAACCCATGGGCTGCGAGGGTGGCGGGGATGCGCGAGGTGGCGCGCCGGCTACCGGGAGCCCACCTAGGGGGTGCAGGGCTTTCCGGGAGGGAGCCAAGCTCGGGGGGCGCTGTCGCGGATGGGATGACAGCAGGGGTTGCTGTCTTTTACAGTTGGAAGAGAAAACGGGATCAGTCTTAGTGAGAAAGTTGTACTGGTTCCGTGCTCTCTGGCGTCCGGGTCGCTCTCTCTCCTTGGACCCCAGGGAAGGGGATACCGAGTCTGACTTTCCGAGGGACCCCCCCCCCATTTAATTTTCCCCCAGCAGTGACAGGCATCTTGGCTTCACCTCGGGTCTTTTCTGCAGGTGGAGAAGGGTGGAGCCCTCCCAGATGGTTTTCTTTACCCCCATCCCCCGCTGCCTTTTCAGACGTGGCTGCTGGCTCGCCTTCCGTTTAACAGCCTCCAAGTTCAGTGGGTGCTCGGGCTCCGCGAGGGGCGCCGGGGAGTGGGGGAGCTGGGCGCCGCGTGTTGGGGGAGCTGGTGAGGCGGGATGGTGAGTCCTCAGGCTGGAGAGCGCGGAGCAGAAAGGCTGGGTGGCGCCATGAGACGCGCGCCACGCGCCACGAGGTTTTTTGCTTCCAGCCCTTTTCTCCTTGGCCCCTCCTCCATTTTGATTTTTTTTGTATTTTCCCTTCAGGTCTGGAGTACTTTAGGCCAGTAGCTCAGACTCAGCGTTGTATCCTGTAGAACTCCTGCCTCTATTAAGTTCAAGTCGTTTTTAGCTTCCACGGCTAGCACGCTGCAGTGCTGTTTGGGTCTCTGAATTAGATTATTTGCTCTTTGCCTTATATATACATGTTAAGTTTAAAACTATGTTCTTCAGTAGTGCGTCTAGGAATGCTAGGCAAAACACGGATGCCAGTCCTATCAGGCCTCTTCATTAGCTCGTTTTGGAATTAGCTCTGCCACCTTGTTCTCTTCCCAGTGTTCCTGCTGTAGAGGTGCCTTTTCTAATTCGTGGCTGTGTTTCCAGAGCGATGCCTGGGGTGAAGTTGGGGGTTGCACGTTAGCCTAAAGTCCAGTCCTCTTAGTGGGGAAGAGACTTTAAACTTGCAAATGAATGGAACATTTAGAAACAATGACCTTGGTCATCCCCTAAATAATTCAGTCATCACAGAGGCCGAAATGTGACACACTGAAAAGGCGAAAACATCCTTATTCTGTGTTACTAACTATTAAACGGCGTTCACAGTTGATATTAAGGATGGGTTTTAAGGGTCGCCTAGACTGCTGGAATGGGAGAGGCAGTTAGCCACTGTGGCAGTAGCCGAGTTTCCGCTGATCTGCTTCTCATCAAGGAAGAGGAGGAACTCCCAACCGAAGAAGGGTCTTTTGGTAGTTTTCAAAATGAACATCTTGGGCATGTGATGGCTTGTTATGGTTAAAGAATTGTGCTTGTATATATATGTATGCATGTATGTATGTATGTATTTTAAGACAGTGCCTCCTGGTTGGCTTGGAACTCTTTATGTAGATAGACTAGTCTGGTCTCCCTCTGGGAGATCCACCTGCCTCTGCCTCTTTAGTGCTGGGATTAAAGGTGCGGGTCACTACACCAGACAGTGTGTATTAATTTTTTAAAAAAATTATCCAGCTGCCTGTGGTACCAGATGGGGTATGACGCCAGCCTGGACAACTTAACACTGTCTCAGAACATTGAACTTCTAAAAAATTTCATGTGTGGACAGTTTGTTGTAATTATCTCATAATTATTCCAGTCCTTAAGCGTTTTTCCACAGATTTTGGACGTTTCTTTCTTTCCAACTTCCTTTTTGTTTTTGAAGTCAACATGAACAAACTGGATCTCCTATGGGAGTCTCAGACCTATGCAGTAGGGGCTAGAAACAGGGCAGGTTGATACCCTCTGTTCTGGTGAAAGGAAACTGGAAAAAGACAAAGGCTTTGAGATAAGCTGCAGTTTACAAGGAACCTCAGAGCCTCTAGAGGCCAGCAATCTAACTACCTGTTTTAAAATTTGTGTTTTGGGGTGGTGGTGTTGTAATCCAGGAGCTTGCACGTGCAGAGAGGAGCGGAATGAGGCCGAGCTAATCATGTATGCCGGTCACGGAGTTAGTGGCAGAGCTGGGACTAGAGCGTGGTGCTGAGACACGGAGACATAGCACAGCTTCACATTGTCAAATCCAACAGGGAATGTATGGATATAGCAAATGGCGGTACCTCTCAGCCCTATCCTGTATGGATCCTGATCTCCCTTTCCCGTCTCTTCCTGAAGAGAAGACCACTCTACTCGTTGGAGGCCTTTTCCTATGGGACCCCCCCCCCCCCTGTCTCAATGTTGTGGCTCTCCAGAGTGCAAATATTTTATCTCAGTCTAAATTACTTTGGTCGTAGAAGGCAAAAATAGTGATTGCAGTTCCATGTATTTAATTTATTTATTTGAGAAAGAGTCTTTGTAGTTTAGCAGGCACTGAACTTGTTCAAGTTCAGACTGGTCATCTTCCTCCCTCTACCTTCCAAGCACTCGGATTATGTAATGTACTGACACTCTGCTCTGTGACATTTTCTGAGAGTTGTTTTATAGATGAAGATGAATGGGAAATTTAAATTTTTCTGGGCAGGCATTGTCAGGTCATTTTAAAATTTCCCGTTGGTGGTGGTGGGGGCCTAGAGTGATGGCTCAGCAGCTAAGGGTGCGGGCTGGCTGCTCTTGCAGATGAACTGGGGTTTGACTTCTAGTGCCCAGTACTAGGAGATCTGATACCAACTTCTGGCCTCTGCACGCACAGGGCATGCATGTGGTACACAGATAGACAGGCAAAAACATTCATACTCTTAACTTAATCCTGGTGTGGTGGTGCGTACCCTTTGGCCTGGCATTTGGGAGGCAGAGGCTGGTGGGTTTGTGCGTCAAAATTAAGAAGAAAATTAAAATGCCTTGGAGGATGTGACTCCATGTTAGAACTCTTGTCTACTATGCATAAGGTCCTGAGCTTGATCCCCTAAACCTCAGAAGCATGAAGCCACTCTGTGTAGTGGATGAGGAAGTTTTTCTGACCATTATCAAAAGCCAGACCCTTATTTCCTCCTAAACAATGAGTTCAGATGATAGCAAGAAATACCATTGGAAGGAGAGGCAGAAACAAAGCCAACAAGCCCCCACCAGCTCTCCTGTCCACGCCTGTATACATTTATCATTAGGTACAATTCCCTCCCTCCCTTTAATTTTTGCCCTTGACCAATAAAGACAGCCTGCTCCCTGTCACACCCTCTCAGGTGGCCTTCCTCACGTCAGCTCCTGCTGTCACTCTCCTTTCCACACACCTTGATGTCCCCCCACGGTTCAGAGTACAGGTCAGAAACTCTAGAGGCCCTCGGATGTGGTCCTGGCCCGTGTGTTTTGCACGTCTCACTAAACGGTCTTCACTGATGCTGTCGCTCATGTCTGCTCTGTAGGTGCTTTAGACAGGTGTCTTTCTAGAAGAGACAGAAGTCTTGACTTGGGGACAGAGGTGGGGCTGGGATCCAGTTCTTTGCTTTTCTGCAAGCCGTGACCACCCCTCAAAGGTATTTTTAGGGAGGCTGGGCTGTGAGTAATCCAGGACAAGCGGTCTCCATTGAGGTGTGGGCCGATGGCTCGGCTCAGCTTGCCTGTGAGTCAGCATCTGCTTTTGGACTGCTTCAGAAGGCTGTGGGGCCATGTCATCGTCGCTGCTTCTGCTGCCCCATTCCCAGGACCTCAGCTGCTCCGCTTCTGTCCGGATGGCTTATTCCATCTCTTTCTGGGTGTGGGCTTTGTCCCCCGGGCTGTTTCTTTGAGCAGGCACTGTGTGTTTTCTATCACCCCAAATTGCTGCCTTCGTCTTGGTAACGCTCTGGTGCCCTCTGCCAGCCTCATGCTCTTACAGTCACTGCCACTAGGAATGCCATGCCTTTCTCCTCCAGGGAGGGCCTCACTTCTGCCTGCTCCTTCTTCACATTCTTCCATTTAGTTCAGTGCACGCATCCAGCTGTGGAGTGAAGAAGCCTACTCCAGCTTCTCCTCTTCCCTGCTGCCTTCCTTTCCTCAGGAAGCCCTTCCTTTATTTGACCGAGTGTCTTTGAGATGTCCTTTCTGTGGCTCACCCCTGTGCTCATCTAACTCCATCTTGGTATATAGGGTTTGCTTAGGTCTTGGGCTTGATGCAATTTCTTTGTAGAATCTTGTTTTAAATTTTAAAAGTGATTCCTTTATTGTGTGCTGGTATCTAGCCTGTGCGTAGCCTGCTCATGTGTATAGACGTGGTGGACAGGGAGAACCGGCTCCCACGAGTTACTTCTCAGAGTCTAGCCTTTATCAGCTGCCGTACTGCAGACAGCTTGCCTTTGGGCCGTCCACTGAAAGTGTGAGATGTGACTTCTTGCTGGTGGGATCTATGATGGGTGTCTCAATTTTTAAATCTTTTAGGGTATTTCAATTTTTTAAATCAATAAAAATGTCTGAGGGTGTACTTATAGTTAGTGTATTAGACTTTTCTTGGCCTTTGAATCATTTTTATCAGCTTTATCATTAGTTCATCAAATTTAATTATAAGTGTGCCCCCATGTTTTTATGAACTGACAGAATAGAAATTATGAAAGGATGGAATTGGTGTGAAGACATTCAGAAATGTTTCTTTAGTGTAGAGATCCTTTGGTTCCTTTTTTTCTTTTTTTTCCCTACAGTTTCTTCATGTCGGAGAACTCATTCTGTAGATCTTGATTTACCTGCCTCCTGAGTGCTGGGATTAAAGGCGTGCGCCACCATCACCTGGCACTTTAGGTTCTTATTAAAATATTTGTAATTGAAACTGGGTGGTGGTGGCGCACACCTTTAACCCCAGCACTTGGGAGGCAGAGGCAGGTGAGTCTCTGTGAGTTCGAGGCCAGCCTGGTCTACAAGAGCTAGTTCCAGGACAGGCACCAAAGCTACAGAGAAACCTTGCCTTGGAAAAAAATGTGATTGAGATGTGTCTTTGGTACTGTGAGATGCCACAATGGGTAATGTTTGACAACCTGAGTTTGGGTCCTGGAACCCACATGGTCGAAGAGAACTGACTACCAAAAGGCATCCTCTGACCTTCACATGTGTACAGTAACTTAAGTTTACATGCTTTGTGTACACACACACACACACACACAGACACACACACACACACACGGACACACACACAGACACACACAAGAGACAAGGCTGGGATTAAAGGCATGCGCCATCACTGCATGGCACATGTATGTGTTTTTAAAAGGCCTTTTAAAAATATCTGAATGTCAGGTGAAACTGAGCAAGTTATTTTATTCTAATTGGAGTGAGTACCGGTATGCTAATGTCATGCACAACCTGTATGTAGAGGTAGAGGATGACATTCTTGGGAATCAGTTTCACCTTCTACCAGCTGTGATCTGGGGATTGAGCGTAAGTCCTCAAGCCGTCTACCTGCCCAGCCATCATCTTGGTCGTCTGTCTGTCTGTCTGTCTGTCTGTCTGTCTATCTATCTCTGTTCTATCTACCTACCTATCATCTACCTGCCTTCCTATGTCTGTCTGTCTATCTATCATCTGTTTGAGATAGAGGCTCATGTATTCCATCCAGGCTGGCAAAGCTAGGACTAGCTGTGTGACTGAGGATGACCTTAAACTTAGGATCTTCGTACACCTCCTGGGTGCTGACCTTCCAGGCACGTGCCACTATACTGTCATGTTTTATGTGGTGCTGGGGTAGAACCCAGCGCTTGGTGCATACTATGCAAGCGCTCTATATTTTTAACCCAAATCATGTTAAATATTCAGTGGTTTTTAGGTAGGTGACTTGGTGACATTAATTTAGAAGTTGACTATTTGGATCTGTTCAGTGTTTTGAATATTGACTTCATGACTGTCATTAACTCTGCAGACATCCAAGTCAGAGAAAGTCCTTTTAACAATGGGAGGCATGTGCCAGGCACACCTGTGTAAGTCAGAGGACGGCTTTTCCTTTTTCTATTGTGGGTTCTGGGCATTGAATTCAGACCTTTGCAGCAAGTGTTTGACCAAATGAATTTTGATGGCCCTCTTTTTTCCTCCCCCCTCCGAGACAGGGTTTCACTGTGTAGTTGTGCTGGCCTGGAACTCATTCTGTAGACCGACCAGGCTTGCCTTGAACCCAGGGATCCTCTCGCCTCTGAGATTAAAAGCTTGCACGCCTTACTGCACGCAGCCACAATCAGTTTGTTTGTATGTTTTAAAGATGTTAAGTTTTCCCTGCAAGTATGCCTGCTTGCCAGGAGAAGGTATCAAGATCTCATTACAGGTGGTTGTGAGCTACCATGTTGTTGCTGGGAATTGAACTTGGGACCTCTGGAAGAGTAATCAGTGCTCTTAACCTCTGAGCCATCTCTCCGCACCCTCACCCCTTCTTTTTGTTTTGTTTGTTTAAAGGAAAAGTCCACAGGGGCTGTAAATGGCTCTGTTGTGTGGACTGGTTCCCTAGGATGTATTTTCCCTCACAGGAGGTGCTAGCTCAGTTATCTGGTTCTAATTGCTCTAACAGTTCACTGATTGTGACCTTGAGTGTTCGCTCCTGACCAGTCTTCTTGGAAGTGTGTGTCATGCTCCTCTATTGGGTGCGTGACTGAAGAGGGCGCAGCATTGCCCAGTTACCTCTTCTAACAGTTTGGGTGTTGCTGCGGTTGAACGCCGGACCTCATAAGCCGAGCATGTGCTTCCACCAAACCACCCTCCGGCCCCCAGGCCTTGTTTCAGCATCTCAACCCCTTTGCCTTGGCTGTTGCTGGAAGATGTGGGCAGTGCTGTTCATGCTTGTGTGTTCTCTTGGGGAGGGGTCCCTTGTCTGGAAGGGGCTGCTGGCATATTCCAAGTCATGTGACCTAGAGTAATTGCTCTTGCTTGACGTCTTAGAAAACTGATAGAACAAGCTGGAGAGTGACTTGGAGGTTCCCCTGTGGTCCTCTGTTTTGTTTAGGGGAAGGGTTACTGATAGGAAGTGGATCTTCAGCCCAAGAGACTGACAAGATAACCCCAAACAATTATCTTCTGGGAAAAGGTAGACCTGCCTTGCTTGGAGAAAACCCACCTGCTGTTAGTCAGTTTGCAGGGCCTCAGCAGGGGCCTTTTATAATGGGGATTGGAACTGGGCCCTGCTGAGCCGTTACACTGTGGGAAAACTGGTGGGGTTGTTTATTTTTTTTTCTTTTTCTCCTACACAAACACACACCATCTCCCCTCCCCATCCCCAAGACAGGGTTTCTCTGTGTAGCCTTGGTTGTCAGGAACTCTCCAGTAGACAGGCTGGCCTCGAACTCACAGATGCCTGCTTCTGAGATATATGCAGATCATGTGCAGGGGTGCAAAGATGTCTGCAGAGGTTGTGTAGGTGCTGGGAATGAAACCCTGCGCCACTCTCTGCAGTAAGCAATTGCTGAGCCCTCCAGCTCACAATTAGATCTAATAGATCACGACATCTATTAGAGAAAACACTGCACGTTCACAATTTACACTGGCTTTGTGCTCCTTTCAACGAAAAAGGACATTTTAAATAGTAGTGTCTAGGATCTTCACAGAAGTTTATAATTATCATCTGTCCTGAAGGAATGGTGATCATCCTAAGGAGACAACACAGAATGACATACAGCATTATGCGGTGTGCTTTTAAAGTCTCTCTGGTCTAGTGAAGGCATGCCTGATTCCTCAGAAACACACTAAACTTAGCAGATAAAAGGCTATCAGTTTCAGCCTGGCATAGTGGTGCACACCTATATTTATTTATTGGTTATTCAAGACAGGGTTTCCCAATATCTTTGGAACCAGTCCTGGAACTTGCTCTATAGATCAGGCTGGCCTTGTACTCAGAGATCCACCTGCCTCTGCCTCCGGAGTGCTGGGATTAAAGGCACGTGGCACTGTCTGGCTTGTTTATTTATTGGCAGGTGCCACCATTGCCTAGTTTATATACTTATTTATTGGTGGTGCACACCTTTAGTCCCATCACTAGGGAGGCAGAAGCAGGTAGATCTCTATGAGTTCGAGGCCAGCTTGGTTTACCTAGTGAGTTTCATGACAGTCAGAATTGTATAGTAGATAGACTCTGTCTCAGCAACCCTCCTCCCGCATGAATGAGTCAGTAAAAGGCTTGTGATAGTGTTGGTAATGAGTACTTCTCTCTAGGACTCAGAACTCAGGGTTAGAACTTGGCTGCAGGTAGCCTACAGCATCTGTGTGGCTCACATGTCCACCCCTGTTAACAGTGTGTGGGGAGCCGGATATGACCGCGCTCTCAGAAGAGATCTTGTGCTTCTTTTGTAGATTGTCTGCGGGGACTTTGGGATTTCTCCAGATGTCCCATTTTGGGAAGGAGACTGGTTCTGAGCCTTGCTGTATCTGGTGGCTTATTGATTGTTCTCAGGTCAACGTGCCCTTTGATTAGCTAGTGGCTGCAGTTTCCCTACACCTCTCTTGTGGGGAGAGCAAACATTTGAGAGCCGAACAGTATGAACAATATACCCTATTTGAATGAGGGAGGCTTTTGAACACTGCTCTGGAGGAAGTGCCAGCCACAGGACCTTCCCTGTCTGACGCCCCAAGACACACTGGAGCTGGGGTGACCTTTACCTCCTGAGTGAATGCAGGGGAGACTTGTATTTCACACACATTATTTGAGAAGAGCTCAGTCAGGCCTTCCCGGGATGATTTGAGGTCTTCCAGCCTAGTAGAGAAGGTTTATGGTGTCTCTGTATCAGATGGTGTGGAGACCCCCCAGGCTCCTAGCACAAAGGTTTTCAGGTGAGGTCGGCGCTCCTGACTTTGTGGAGCAGGGAGCATAGCTTTTACTCAGGCTTGCTTTCCTTCCTGGCCTGGCCTGACCCATTTTCATCTGTTTCTTCTGAACCCATCCCTCCATCTGTGGAGAGCAGATAAAGTCTAAGTTGTTTGGAAAAAGTGAGAAAACATGACCCAGGGTATACGTAGCCATGTCTGAACTGGGGTCAGGTGCCCCCCCTCCCGCATTCACATTCTAGAGGATGTGCTCTGTTGGAATAGCCTCTTTGATCGGTCTGCTTTGTTGAAAATATTCTCAGTGTTTGTTTAATTGGGGAATACTTTTAATGATGTGTTTGTTGACCTATGTTCACATTGTTGAATGGCCAAGCCCAGTAACCGACAGATCTGTCACCTTGCTGTTTTGATGTGAAAACACTTAAAATCTAAACTAAGGGGCACGGCCTGGGGTGCCTGGAGTGGGGTGCAGAGTGCAAGGAGGTTCTTTTAGTTACAAAGCCTTGTAACTCACTATTGTGATGTTCGCGATGTTCATAACTTAGGTCACTTGCCCATCTCTATTGGTCAGGCGCAGAGAGAGCTAGCCGTCGGGCATCTTCCAGAGTAGACTTCTCTCCTTGTCTCCTTCCTTCACTCTCTCTCCCTTCCTCCATCCTTTTTCTCTTCCCTCCTTCGCTTCTCATGTTTCCTAAACTGACTTTGAACTTGCTGTGTAGTTCCTGATCCTCTTGCCTCCCTCCCCCTCGTTGACACTGTAGCAGTTACTTTTCTATTGTGATAAAACCCCATGGCCAAGGCAGTTTATAGACGAGAAGGTTTATCTGGGCTTATAGTTCCAGAGCGTGAGTGGCCATAATGGATGGCAGAGACAGCATGACGAGGCATGCAGTAGACATGGCAGCTGGAGCTGGCGGCTGAGAACTGAGAGCTCCTCTCTCACGCCGAAAGCAGAAGTAGAGAGCTAACTGGGAATGGCGGCTGGCATTGCAACCTCAGAGCCAGGCCCTAGTGGCTGTACTTCCTCAACAAGGGCACCCATACTTGACTGCTCAAACAGCGCCACCAAGTATTCAGATGCCAGAATGGAGAGGGGGTGACAACGACATTTTCCATCCAGGCCACCGCAGCCATCGTAGCTGGTTCGTACAGTTGCAGCTGGGGCTGCAACCCAGGGCTTTGTGGATTCTTTACTGTATGCCTTAGGTGGACCTTTTAAAGTTTGTTTTAGTTATTTTTTTGGTGCAAAGTCTTACTATGTAGCCTAGGTCAACTCCCAACTGATAACCCTCCTGCCTCCACCTCCCAAGTGCTGGGATTATAGGCATGTGCCATCGTGCCCCCGATGCATCTTTCAAACACATTTCTAACAAACTTTAGATTGGAAACTGTGAACATGTTATTACCTGTGAGTGAGTGCTTGCGTCGAGAGGATGACATTGTGGAATTGCTTCTGCTCCTTCACTTTCACGGGGGATCCAAGCATCATGTTGAATTAGGCTTTTGTGGCAATGTTTTTACGCGCTGAGCTGCTGTCCCTAGCAACTTGAATTAAATGAGTAGTTAGGGGAAGACAAAGGTTTAACATTCTCTTTAAAAGTTAATTTAATTAGAAACAGTACAACATGTTATATCCGCTTACAGGTTTGATTAAGTTAAATTACCACAAACTGAACCCACCCGTGTTAAGTACCAGCGAGCCATCAACAGCCCCTCAGCAGCCCCCACGCCTAATCACTACCACCTCTGTGAAAGATTTCTTGAATCTCCCCCCCCCCCCCCCAAAAGCAGTGTTTAACTGCTGTAGTCTAGAGGTCTGTGTAACTCAGACACTGAAGTGTCCCTACATACAGGAAAGACACAGATGCGAAGTCAGGTTAATAGCACTGGCTGCTCTTCCAAGGGACCCATGCTTAGTTCCCAGCGCACACGGTGACTTACACCCATGTGTAACTCTAGTTCCAGGCACGCTAGCATGCCCTCCTGCTCTCCAAGAACATCAGGCACACATGTGGTGCGTGCTCTAGCAAGCAAGACACTTAAATGTCAAATACACATAGAAAATAAAAGTAAAAATTAAATATGCTTTTGAGACAGGGTCTCACTGTGTCCCGGAACTCACTCTGTAGGCCAGGCTGAGTTTAGACTCAGAGATCCGCCTGCCTCTGCTTCCTGAGTGCTGGGATTAAAGGCGTGTGCCGCCATGCCCCGCTTGATATTTGTCTCTTTATAGGAAGAAAGTTTCCATGTGTGAACGTGGTGTGAGCATGTTGTGAGCCAGGTGTGGTATGCATCATCTGTAATCCCAGTACTGTGTATGTGGAGACAGGATGGCCGTGAGGGCTAAGCCTTGGCGTATGTGGCAGAACCCTGCTGCAAACAGCAAAACCACAACGGCCCCTTGAAGCTTTCGCTCCTTCATGTTCCTAAAGGGAGAGGGCGCTTTCTTCCTCAGCCAGGGGCTCTTCATTTGACAAATATCATTTGAATGTTGATCGTGTGCTGGGGTTCTCTAAGGTATTAGGGCATCGCAGTGCCTGAGAGAACGGCCCTGACCCCAGGGATCCTGGCTCCAAATCATCCCTGTTAAATCCAGCACACGGTATAATTGCTGGTCATGGGGTCGGTTCTTCGTGAACATGTGTTGAGCGGGACTAGGTGGGACTCCTTAAGTCATTTGTACCTATAGAACATTGTACCTGTGATTTTGAGATTTCAGGATTTTGGGTGTGGGTTCATGCCTCGTGCCCTTGACCTCTTGCATGGAGCCGGCTTCACTGATTAAGGAAGTGATGAGTGCCACACGTGAGTGGCAGTCAGTCCTGGGCAGGTTGAGAGGAGCCGGAGAGTTCATGGCTGTGGGGAAGCTTTTCTAGCTGGATTCGAATATAATCACCCAGTCTCCTGCTAAAGCCGTTGGTTCCTAACCGCGCCTTTCTGTATGATATGACTGTGCTATTGACTCTGGGAAGTGTCTCTGGGCTCTCCCGGCTGCAGGCTGCCTGCCAGCTTCCTGCCTCTCAACTGTTCTGTTGCCTCATGTATTCATTCTTCCTGGGTATGGGTCCTGCCTCGGACGCTCATTGCCTCACCACTTTTCTCCCTGTCTAGAGTTTGTATTCTCATTTGTCAGTGATGGTCTGGTCAGTTATTTCTTGTCCCAAGCCTTTTCTCATTCATTCAACTGTTACCCTGCATTTCTGCTCTCTGCATGAGAAGTGGGATCCTGCTAATTCTTGCCGGGCTTCCTTACCACAGACGCGCTTTCCCATCTGCACAGTCTCTCCAGCCATGAACGGGAGGACAGTTTGCTCTCCCCTCCGCCAGTCTGCAAATCCATGTCCATCCACATCCATCCAGGCCGCCCATTCCATCAGTTCCACTCGGACTCTTACCCTGCTTCATCGTTTCCGGACAGCATGACTCTCCAGTGGCTGATTTCCCAGCCGGCAGCCTGGACTACCTCCAGAACATTCTCCACATTGCTGCTGGAGTGATCTTTAAACAAATGCAGCTCGGATCCTGCCCGTCACTCCCAGGGCATTCTTTGTGGTTCTCCGGCCTTTCTCTCGCCCTCAGCATTTCCTCCCCACTAAGCCGTAATTATAGTCTCTTTACTGTCTGTCCTTTTGCACATACCACACCTGTCCTTTCCCACCCTAATTACCAGCCACTTCCGGGGCCCAGAGCTCAGCTCACCTCCACACCTGTGCCTCCTCCTTTCTCTCCCAGCTGGGTACTTGTACTCATCTCTTACGGTTCTCTTCAGCTGTTCTTCCCTTGCTTGTGTCTGCCACTCCACTCAAGTCTGAAAGGGGATTCCTGTCTTAGGGGTTTCTTCCTCTGGCCTGCTAATTTTCCCAGCAGAAAGTTGGAGTGTGCCCTGTCATGTCTGTATGGGGTAGCAGGTACTTGGGCACCTGCGAGTGTATTCAGGTGTCCTTCGTGTGCCTTCCCCTGCCCCCATTCTGACTCTTAAATTGGAGATCTGAGAAGTTATCTCACATGCCAGTTCTTGGAAAAGCCAGCTTTAAACGGACCCCGTGTCAGCAGCAGAAACCATAGCTCTCCTGTTGAGGACTTGGACAGATGGTTGAGTTTCAGGAAGTTGTTGGCTCTTGTTTTTTTTGAGGTGTGGCACAACCTTTGACTTTATTAGGAAGAATAACCTTTTCCTGGTGTACTCCTGTCTCTCCCCCAACTCCAACACACACAGGGTTTCAGCTCTAGCTGTCCTAGAACTCCTTTGTAGACTAGTCTGGCCTTGAACTCGGAGAGATTGCCTCTGCCTTCCGAGTGCTGGGATTAAAGACACGCGTCACCGTACCCGGCTTGTTTTCACTTTAAAAATACACTACACTTTTATTTCTATTTAACACACACACACACACACACACACACACACACACACACACACACACACACACACACGGCATGGTAGCTCATGCTTTTAACCAGTACTTGGGAAACGGAGGGAGGCAGATCCAGCCCCATCCTTGTGAGTTCAATGCCAGTTTGCTCTACACAGGAAGCTTCAGACCAGCTAAGGCTATGTATATAGTGAGATCCCATCTCAACAAAACTGTAAAATAGTAGAGCAAATCTCCAAACAACAGTGAAACTTAAACACCACAATTTCTTCCTCTTTTCTTAAAAACATAGAAGTTCATGGCTTTTTAAAATTATATGGTGCGTTCTTTTTTTCTTTTTCTTTTTTTAAGATGGTTTTTATGTAACCCTGGCTGCCCTGGAACTCATTCTTTAGAGCAGGCTGACTTTGAACTCAGAGATCTGCCTGCCTCTGCTACCCTACTGCTGGATTATCACCACACTGCTTAGAATTATGTTTTATATCTGTGGCGTGAATGTATGCATGCACACGCATGTTTGCTCATGTGCCACAGCATGAATATGGAGTTAAGAGGAGAACTTGGAGGAGTAGGTTCTCTCCTACCATGTGTGTCCTGGAGATCAAACTCAAGTAAGGCTTAACAGCAAGGGCCTTTACCTACTGCACCATCTTCTGGCTTATCTGGTTTCTTTTTAATCTAAGGTACCCCATGCATTTGTAAAACCCTGTCCTAGAGAAAAGCTGTGAAGTCCCCTTACCACTCTGTCTTAATTTTCCTTCTCTTACTGACACTACCTAAAGTTCCTAATGTTTGTTTATTGTTCCTTTCCTTTTCCTAAGTATGCCTTGATTATAATAGTATTTATTTCCTGAGCCCTTACTGTGCTGTCTTAGGTGTAACATCTGTTAACTCCATAACCTCCCCAAGCCCCGGGAGGCAAGCTGCTGTACCGATCCCCAGTTTTCAGAGTTCAGTAACCACCCACAAGTCCCGTAGTCAGAGAACGGTGGTGTTGGGTCCAGAGCCGGTCTGGCCTAGCCCTAGAGTCTAGAAAGCTGCCTGGTTTCTGGAGCTCCAGCACAAGCTTGCTAGGGGCAGTGCAGTTCTGGGCTCCCTCATAGGTGACGCCAGATTCAGAATGAACAAGCGGAAAGCAAAAATAGGAACCTTCAGCACTGTGAATCGGCCATTTAAGAAGGAATGTGTGTTTGATCTCTGTTCAGTTCAGAACTCACACATCTCTAGTGTGTGGGAAGATCAGGAGAATCTTTTTCTACTTACAGTTTTTGGTCTTTGGCTACAACCCGCTGTCCCTGTAATTGTGTCAGTCTGTTCATCATTGTCACATCGCTGTGACTAAAAGAGTACACAAAATGAACTCAAAGGAGAAGACTTTTGGCTTGCAGCCTCAGACCATGGCCGCTGGAGTCTGGCAGGCAGGGCCCATGGCAGGGCAAGAGCATCTGCATACTGGTGTGAAGAGCTGCTTCCTTCTTAATAACCAGGAAGTGGAGGGGATGATCAGCGTCCAGGAGCCACAGTGACACCCCTGACCTACTTATTCTTTATCTACCGCCTAGGGTTTTAAAGCCTTCCCCAGCCCCCAGGATCTTATGGCTGGTCTAGAGCCTATGATCCTCCTGCATCCACCGGCCGGGTTATGTGGCGGGTTAGTGGGGTTTGAGATAGTATCATGTATCTCAGGCTGGCCTAGAACTCACTACACAGCCGAAGGATGACCTTGGTTTTCGTGTCTGAGTGCTGGGTGTGCACCACTATACTCAGTTATAGGTTTGTACCCCCTCCATATCACACTTTTATGGGCTGCTCAGAATGGAACCAGGCTTGGCATATGGAAAACTCTGCCCACTGACTGAGCTGTATCCCTAGCCCATAACCGCTACATTTTTCTATGGTTCCAATAGATGATCAAATTTGAACCCATCCAAGAATGGGCTAGGCATGGTGGCACAGGCCTTTCATCTCAGAAGAAATGGGTGGATCTCTGTGAGTTTTGAGGCCAACAGGTCTACCTAGAGTCCCAGGTTAACCAGGGCTACACAATGAGTGAGACTTAGTCTTAAAAAAACAAAAGCAAGTGGGGTGTGGTGGAGGATGCCTTTAATTTCAGCACTTGGGAGGCAGAGCCAGGTGAATCTCTGAGGCCAGACTGGTCTACAGAGTGAGTTCCAGGACAACCAGAGATACAGGGAAACACTGTCTCAAAAAACCCTAAACAAAGCAAGCAAAAACCCAAACCAAAAAAGAGCAACAACAAAAGAATTGATCTTTTGATATGATCATCTTCTTTGCGATCTTCCCGTCTTGAGATATCCAGGGAGGGAAAGGAGGTAAATGTTGAATTGGTCACCATGATTGGGGCTGTAATCAGTCATGCCTGTAAAATAAAACTTCCATAAAACCCAGCAGGATAGGGTTCAGACCGGCTGCTGAATAACTGAGCGAGCAGAGATGAGGGAGGCACCCAAGCAGTGTTCGAATGCACCCTGTGCCATGTCTTTTCTGTCTGGCTGTTCAGATGGTTTATAGCGGTGAACATAGGAGAGTCCCTAACAAGTAGAGAGTAAGGAAGCCCCATTGTATAGACTCTGGGTCAGAAGCATGGGCCACGTAAGTTGGGGCTTGACTTGAGCATCCGAGGTGGAGGAAGTCTTGTGGGCCTAAGTCCTTAAACTGCAGATCTGATTCTGTCTCCGGGTTGGTTTCATGAAGGCGGAGTTCATTGTAGTGCACCCAGCTGGTCCAGTGGAGAGTTGAGAAAAGAGGAAATACTCTAAAGTGAGTCCAGAGGGGGGCACTAAGGTGTAGACCTCAGAGGCTTTCCTCGTTGTGTCCTTTCATTTCAGCTGGCTCCCACTATGTTTGTATCTCCCTTCAGGATTATAGGTGTGTACCACCACACCCCCGTGCACTGCTAGAGTCAAACCCAGGGCTTCTTGTGTGTTAGGCAAGCACTCTTAGCAACTGAGCTGCATTCTTAGTCTTTGTTTTGTTTTTTAAGTGGGGGTGACTGCCTCACTATGTTGCCCAGTCTGGTCTTGAACTCCTACTTCAGCCTTCTGAGTGCTGAGGCTACAAGCATGTACCAGCCTGCCAAGGTAGATACAGTGTATCTGTAGGGAAAAAAATGATTATCCTTGGAAAACACATTTTCTCCTCTTCTTCCTTCTTCCTCCTTCTCCTTCCTTCTTTCTTCCTACTTCTTCCCTGGGGAATCATGTCCCTTGAGATAGGACATTGTCTTGACTACGCAGCAATCGGCTGGATCCTAGCTTGTTTTACATGAACTAAATGTCAGTTTCCTTGAAATTTGGAAAGCGTTTTGGCGTCATCAGAAAAATCGTGTCAGGGTTGGAGAGATGGCTCAGAGGTTAAGAGCACTGGTTGCTCTTCCAGAGGTCCTGAGTTCAATTCCCAGCAACCACATGGTGGCTCACAACCATCTATGAGACCTGGTGCCCTCTTTTGGTGGTCAGGCACACATGCAGACAGAACATTGTATTCATAATAAATTATTAATAATAAAAGAATGTAAAGTACTGCAATTTTAAAAAAAAAGAAAAATCGTGTCAGGGGCGTACTGCTGCAGGTGTCCACACTCACCCATGTTCTGTTGGTTCTGACAGGAATGTGGTTACCCTGTGAGGAGAGTTAATGTTGAGAATAGCTAGGGTATCCCTTCTGGAAATTGGAACATCCGTGTTATTGACTGTTGGTCCGTTTCCTATTGTCATAAGCAAGTGCCCAACGCCAGGCAATGTGTAAAGAGAAGCGCTTATTTCCCTTGCTGCTTGAGGCTGGAAGTTCCAGGCTGAGTGACCCCCATCTGTTTGGTCACTGATGAGGGCCTCATGGCCGATGGTGCCATGGTGGAAGCTTGTATGAGAGACAGGAAATAAAGAGGGTGGAAGTTACTAGGCTTTCTCTTTGTTCACACATTCTCCCAGACATTAACTGAGTCCTGTGAGAACGACAGTAATCACTTCTGAGAACAATACGCCACTGCCAACTGTAGATCCCACCTCTTGTAGGCCCCACCACCTCCCAGTGCTGTGCTCCTCAGGGCCCAGCCTCCACCTGCGGACAAACTGTCTCTAAACCAGAGCCCTGCTGACACCTGGGAGGGGACTGGCTCTGCACTTGTTTTCACTCCTGAAGGTAGACAGTTTCTCTTTAGGGCAGAATAGTTTAGATTATCGGGGGAGGGTTCCGCAGGTGAGCAGGCCAATTATCTCCTGAAGCTGCTTGTTGAATTTTGTTGAACACATCTCACAAGGTAAAATCTGAAAGGGGCTGCGCATAAAGCTCAGTGGTGTAATGCTTCATCTAACCTGCACAAGGCCCTGGGTTCAAGGGCCCAGTAACAACTAAAGTATGTGCACGTTGCTGGATGTCACTCACCTTTAATCCCAGCACTGTGGTGGCAAAGGCAGGTGGATCTCTGAATTGTAGGTCAGTTTGGTCTACATAGAAAGTTCATACCTTCTAGAGCTTCACAGTGAGATCATGTCTATATCGTTTGAAAAACATAGAAACAGACAACATGCACACTTACACGCACACGTATATACACACACACACACACACACATGTACACACACACACACACTGTCTTAGTCTGCCAAGCCCTAGGGTAAATGATCTTGGTTAACGGTACTTGCTGGTGTCACTTTCCTCTTCTATAAAATGGGTTCCAAGTCAGAGCTTGCCTCTGTCGTGAGGACTGTGAGGATTACGTAGCATAACGCAGGGAAGGCGATTATGAGTGGTTGCTTGGTGTAACAGTGGCAGCATCATTAGACATCATACCATGGTGATGGTGGTGCTGGTGACAGATGGGTGATGTGGTCCTGGTGATGCCGGGCGTGATGCCGACAGCTGCCCCTCTTGAGAGCCCTGTAACCCCAGATCAGCAGTCCTTGAATTGACTCATCCTGTTTCCCAGAGAACTATGTTCATCCCTTCTTCTGGTTATTTCTCCTTTTATTTCTCCTTACATTTCAAAACAAACAAACAGCTAAAATGTCATTTCTCCATCTCCCATCTGTAATAGGCAGTTTTATTGACTTCTTTACAGAAAATCAGATTAACTGATCTTCACTGACTTCTGTCCTTTTTCCATGTCTCCTTCTGATGTAATTTTGTTGGGGTTTGGTTAAATTGACAATATTTACATGCTCATGAATATTTTAACTGTTAAGCTGAATTGCAAAAGCAAACCACAGGGCTAGAAAGACCAGTGTTTAGGAGCACTAGGATGCTCTTACAGAGGGCTGGGATTCCATTCTCATAACCCACATGGCAGCTCTTAGCACCAGCTCGGGTATAGTGCCCCCTCCTGACTCCTACAGGCACTGCATACATACAGGAAGGCAAACACTCACGAGTAAAATAAATACATCTTTACAAAGCAACAACAGACTGATATTGTAGGGTCTTGTGGACAGATGGGGATGAAAGGACAGCTTCAGGTCTGCCTGGTGATTTGTTCTCTTGGGTGCTTATGCGTCTTTGTATCTCCTTGGTTTACCTGGACTTTGAAGAATTGCAAGAGGTTTAGCGTCTTTTGTAAACATGGATCTCTCTACACAGTCCTCCTGTCTCAGTCTTCTGAGTGTTTGGACTACAGTCATGTGCTGTAGTAGGGAGCGGGGCCCCTTGTTTGTCCCTGCTGCCCTGCTAGCTTACACCCAAAATAATCACACAGAAACTGTATTCATTTAAACACTGCCTGGCCCATTAGCTCTACCCTCTTATTTGCTAACTCTCACATCTTGATTTAACCCATTTCTAATAATCTGTGTGTTACCATGAGGTCGTGGCCTACTGGGAAAGATTCAGCATGTCTGACCTGGCAGCTTCATGGTGACTTTCTCTGTCTCTTTTTTCCTCCCAGAATTGAGTTCTGTCTCCCCACCTACCTAAGTGCTGCCCTATCAAAAGACCAAGGCATTTTCTTTATTCAACCAATGAAAGCAACACATAGACAGAAGAACCTCCTACACCAATGTGCCACTGTGCCTAGGGAGATTAAACTTCTTGAAGAGATACTGATGTTTATGGATGTGTTTGCGGTAGAAAGGGGTGCTCAGCATTAAGTCTGCACTTTTTTGATACCAGCTGCCTTTCAGAACCTTATCCTTAAGCTGTGGTTGTCTACTGTTAGGAAGCAAGCTGTCACATCTTTTAGAAAAGGTGACGAGGTCACAGGGAAGTAAGCTCTGGATTGCCCAGTTGGCTGTGGTCTAAGATGAGCCTAAATGTGGGAAAAGGCAGGTGGGTATGACTGGGGAAAGTAAATACAAATGCCAGGAGGGAACAGAAGAGGTTTTTAAAAGCTCGCTTAAGAGTTTGTCCTAGTGAGAAAACCAATATTGACTTACTCGGGAGTTTACCCATACAGTGAGGGAAGGGAAAGGGTTAGGAGCAACCAGTGCTCATGGGTTTCTTGAGCACAGCTCTTTGCCAGCAAACCAGATGGAAGCGGTCAGGTGGCAGAGAGCCTGGGTCCAGGAATCTGAAGTAGAGACCAAAACCCTGTCATTGCATCATGTGGAATTGTGGGTTCCTGACCTGGGAAGTGAGTGGGGGACCCATAAGGAAAGGAGGATTTCTGTAATTCAGTCCTGAAGGGATCTGCCCCCCTCCTCCCAAGGATTAGATGAGGTGTGGCAGGGCAGTGGAGCTGGGGAGAAGAGAGCCAAGCTGGATTCCCCTGAAGAAGCCATGCTGGACACTAAATTTGACCCTAAATGACCAGATCCATCAGGGGTCAAGGAGCAAGGATGCATATCTTTTGAAACAGTTCTCTCTCTCTCTCTCTCTCTCTCTCTCTCTTTTACTGTCATTGCCCCTAAATGCTGGTGTCAGGGAACAGGGAAACCAGACAAACTGGAAAAGTTGCTTTCATTAAATTTTTTAAATTGTATTTATTATATGTGTGAGAGGGTGAGCACACATTTGCTCACCCTTTGAGGTCAGTTCTCTGAACCATGTGGGATTCAAGGATCCAGTTCAGGCTGTCTAGCTTGGCGCCAGCGAGGCGACTTTGCCCACGGAGCAATCTCACCAACTCAAAAAGTTCGCTTTAGACGGGAAGATATGGCTCCTGGGTGGGTAGCAGGGGTGTGGCTCGGCCTAGCCTTTCTCACTTCTGTTCTTTTTGGTGTCTTTCATCCAACCGCAACCAAGTTTTGCCGAGTAGTTCCTGGCAAGGTCTTGCCTCTAGAACTTGGTCATCTTCCAGGTAAAGTAGGCGTAGTTAATCACACCTATTCCTCATGCTGTCTGCGTTAACAGGTAAGATGGTTGACTTGGTGACAAATGGCTGGAAGTAGTGAGAATAACCTGATAACTGTATGTCCTGCCTTAGAGCTGCACTGGGCAGCTTTGAGAGTCCCTTTCAGGCCACGTAGCCGCCACCTGTCTCATTGCCTGCAGGGCAATAGGATGGTTCCTAAAGACCTCACATGGGTTTAAGGGTTTTTTTTTCCCCCGTCTCTGGCTTTCCCCAATGCACAGCCCCATATCTTTGTCTTACCTTCCCTTTGGATATCTGAAAACCCATCTTTTTGTGTTCTAGTCTTTTAAAATCTGGGTGTGGTTCTCAGTGGTGACCTTCTGGCCCAAGCCTAGATGTTCAGTGCGTTGTGGTTTCCTTTGAACATTTTGGAAGGTCCTTTTAATAGAGTGGCAAGGATCAAAGCCAGGGTAGTGAAGTTGCCACTGATGTTTTCTGTATAGCTGTGCCACCTCCCGTCTCCCCGCTAGGGTCTCATCTGCCAGCCTAAGTCGTCTTCTGCACCCGGGGTGAGGGAGGCTGGGCATCTGGGCTGGGGAGGGAGAGGATTGATGTATATGTGGGGCAGCTGGGCCAGGAAGTAGGTGGCCCTTTAGATGATCCCCAGCTCCAACGGGCACACACCTCTCAAGCATCAGCATCATCTTCCTCTTAAAAGGTTGCCCCCGCCAGTATCCTGGCTCCTGTTTCTTTTCCAAGTTGCCCTTTCTTGGGAGTTGGTTGTATGGATACTAGACTCTCAGCCCTGCCTCCATGTGAACCCCAGCACAGACTCACACAGGGAGTAGGCTTTGGAACTGCACTGGCTTCAGGCTCTGGGATTAGTGCCTGGAGACACCGTATGATCCCAGCTCTCTCCTGGGTCTGAAAGAAATGGGAGGGGGCTTTTACCCTCTCCCCACTCAGGTTTCCTCACAGTGTCCTTTCCACCCCACCAACAACTATATTAAATTCTTTATTCTCGTTCTCACTCTTTCTGTATAGAATCCCAGAACTTAGGAATCCTTTAAAGGGTTCATGGAGATGGCTCAGTGGTTAAGAACACTGGCTGCTCTTCCAGAGGACCTGGGTTTGATTCCCAGCATCCAGGTGATAGCTATCAACCATCTGTTGTTGTGATCCAGCTGCCCTCACTCCCCCTGACTGGCAGGGGAACTTCCCTGTGGTCTGTAATTGACAAGGATGTTTGTGTTTTTTCTGGCCATTGCGTCTCCACAGAAGGAGTAGAGGTTTAAAAGGTTGCTGGGCAAAATAAAGCTTGCTGTTCTTCCACCTGAAAAGAAGCCTCTGTCAATCCCAGCACCCCCCCCCACCCCACCCCCCCCCACCCCACCCCCCCCCCCCGCCAGTCTTGGCATCCAGGCTGTACTGGCTGCAACAGTCTGTAACTTTTAGGGGATCAACATCTTCTCCTTTGGGCACTACATGTGCAAGTTTTGTAGACATACAGAGAGTCAAAACACTCAGACACATACCTTTTTTTAAAATTGATTTGACGTGTTTTGTATGTTTGGCAGAGTGGACGCCTTGGTGTACATGCTAAAGGTCAAAGGATGTCTTGTAACAAATAAATATCTCAGGGGCTGGAGAGATGACTTAATGGCTAAGAGCATTTGTCTTTCTTTCTTGCACAGGACTTAGTTCAACTCACAGCGCGTGCAGACCTAGTGGCTCATAGCTACCAGTAGCTGTAGTTCAAGGGATTTGACAACCTTTTATGGCTTCCATGGGCATCAAACATGCTTGTGTTGTACATACATGTGTGCAGGCAAAACACACATGCATAAAATATATCAATCTGAAAAAAGATCTTTGAGGGAGAGAGAGACTGCTGGTTTGAATGAGATTGTTCCCCACAGGCTCAGGTTTGAATGCTTGGTCACCATGGAGTGGCACTGTTTGAAAGATTTGGGAGGTGTGGTCTTGTTGGAGAAAGTGTATTTATTACTGGAGGTGGACTTTGAGACTTAAAGCCTCAAGCCAGGTCCAGCAAGCAGTCTCTTGCTGCCTGTGGATCTGGATGTAGAACTCTCAGCTACTTCTCCAGCACCATGTCTGCCTCTGTGCTGCTATGCTCCCCCACCACAATAGACTGTAAGCAGCCCCAGTTAGATGCTTTCTTTTATTTTTTTTATTTTTTTTTTAATTTTTTTGTTTTTTGAGACAGGGTTTCTCTGTAGCTATGGAGCATGTCCTGTAACTAGCTCTTGTAGACCAGGCTGGCCTCTAACTCACAGAAATCCACCTGCCTCTGCCTCCCGAATGCTGTGATTAAAGGCGTGCACACCACAGCCCGGCTGATGCTTTCCTTTATAAGAGATGCCATTGTCATGGTGTCTCTTCACAGCAGTAGAACATTGACTAACATGGAGATCATATTCACGTAGCTTTCATTAGTGCTACTGCTATAATTATTCTACTAATAGTTACTGTTGGTTTCTTACTGTCATAAACTAAACTTTATCCAAAGTGTTTGTCTAGAGCTCACTGTTGATCTGTAGAGTTCAGGCAGGTGAGGGGAGACTGCTGCAGTGGACAATGCTCGACAGCCCATGTACGTGTTCTTCCTCTGGTTTATTTTTCTGCATTGCTGGGTCTCAAGTCCAGAGCTCATCTGTGCTAGACAGGCACTCCACTACTGTACTCCACTGCCAGCCTACTCTTTGTTTCTGTTCTCAGGACAAGGTTTTACCATACATCCCTGACTGGCATGATGGAGTTTGCCGTGTAGAGCAGGCTGGCCTCATAAAGATCAGGCTGGCCTTAAAATTTACAGAGATAGTGCTGGGAATAAAGGTGTGGGCCATCATACCCAACACTCATTTCCTGTTTCAAGCTGTCTTACTCTAGAGGGAAAACAACAGCAACAACAACCAAAACCCCAAAACATTGCTTTTCCCGGGGATGACAGATGGTGGTCAGACAGGGTCTGTGTGGCTCCGTTTAGAAGTTCATAGCACCAGTACTCTGTGGTGGGCATTTGCAAAGTGTCAGGGTTTCTGAATACAGTTCACAAAACCCCACTCCTAGTCCCTGTCTGGATCGCTTGTTATTTTACAAGAAAGATGGACCCAAAATAAGACATTTATATATAGCAGCCGGTCCCGCTTCCTCACATCTTGCTGCAGAGTGGCACCCACAGCCAAACACGTCTCAACAGTAACAGACTCCAGCATGGCAGGAAGCAAAACTGTCTTACATATATATTCAGTCACTTTTTTTCCCTTGCAGGCTCCTTATGTCCTGCCTAGCCCACATATTGTCTGTGAGCTGAGTTGCACATTCCAGGGTTTCTGTGGGTGTCTGAACAAATGCAGGGCTAGAGAGTGTGTGCAGTAGGAACAGCTCTTCCTTACCATTGCCAGAGTGGGGCACTGGGACGGGGTTCAGAGAAGCCAAGCCAGTCTGCTCAGCTTCTGCATGCCCTGGTGCAAGACTGGTTCCTTTGGGGCGTGTGTGCACACACGTGTGTGGTGGTTGTGTGCCTCTGTGGGAGGGGCTGGGGGGTGATTTCTGGAGTGATTTCCTAGGACCCTGAGCATGCTAGACAGTATCACCACTAAGCTGTACCCCCAGTAAAAATCTCTGGTTTCTGATCATCTTTGAAATGGAAGAGTATCTTGCCTATGGTCTCCTGGTGTTATGAGAATAAAATGTGAAAATTTAGAACCATGAAAAATTCTCCATAATAAAGTGACTATATACTAATGTAGCATATTGTGTGTATGTGTGTGTGTGTGTGTGTGTGTGTGTAAACAAACCTAACTCCAAGGGTGCTATAGTAGTCCCTTAAATAAAGTGATAATATTTGCAAATAATCTATGTATATTCTACCATGTACTTGTTGTGTATCTTTTAAAAATATTACGTTTTGTGTGTGTGTGTGTGTGTGTGTGTGTGTGTGTGTGTGTGTAGGTCGGAGGACAGCTTGTAGGAGTCAGTTCTCCGCCTCTACCATGTGGATCCTGGAAACTGAACTCAGGTCATCAGGTTTAGTGTGGCCTTAAATTCATAGGTCTGCCTGTCTCTGCCTCCTGAGTGAGTGCTGGGATTAAAGATGTGTGCCACCATGCCTAGCTTGGTTTTCCTTTTGTGTTTTTGAGGGCATCACTGGTAGACAGGTAGACCTGGCTGGCCTGGAACTGACAGTGTAGACCAGGCCTCTGATCCACCTGCCTCTGCCTCCGAGTGCTGGGATTAGAGGTGGGTACCACCATGCCCAGCTTTTTCTAAACAACTTGTAATGGGCTTCACTGTAGTGACTTTTAAATTTAAATTTTAAATAATTATTTATTGGGACATAGTATTTTCCGTTCCTTTTCTACTGCTGTGATAAAGTGCCCTGACCAAGTCCACTTGTCAAAGAAATTCGGGGCTCACAGTGCCAGCAGGTCGTAGAGTTCATGACCATCATGGTGGGAAGCGTGGTGCTGAACAGTGGCTGAGAGCTTATATCTTGAGACAACCACAAGGGAGCTAAGGGGTGATTGGGACTGATGCTTATAGGTATCAAGTGTTCTGCCCTAAGCTTCCACCCCCAGCCAGTTCTAAGTCATGAAGTCCTCGTTGGTGCGCCTGTGTATCTTCACGCTGGAACTGTTGGGAGTGTCTTGTAAAGAAGGGAGACTTCGGATGATTTCAGTCAATATTTTGGGGCTGTGACACACGATCATGACAAATCACATCTGCTCACTTTGCCAGGACTGAGTTCACTGTTAACCTTCTCAGGTCTCAGGCTTCGGGCTTACTCAGTGGAAGCTGGAAAGCTTTGGTCGATAATGAACTTGGACCGCACTCCCAGAGTGGCTGTCATTCCTCTGGCAGCTGCACACGTTAACTGGGACAAGTGTCCAGTGTCAGAGAAAATTAAGGGTACGTGTTAACGAGGAGCCCTTGACGGGCCCTGGGGTTTCTTTTCAGTTTTTGCTAGCGCACTGACACTGGAGATTACCGGAAGGTGCTATCATGTGCTTCGGCCTCACCACCTGCAGAGATGATTTAAAGATCTCTGGAAAGCATACAGACTCAGGGCACCCACGGCTCACAGTTACTCTGCTTCTTTACACCTGCCCTCCTGATGGAGCCTGAGTCAGCCAGAGTCTTAGTGAGGAAAGGGTCAGGGTGTAGCTCAGTTTGGAGTTTGGTGATTCTGCTCATATCTTTAGGTTTGTTCCTCTAAGTAATTTGTCTTAAATGTCAAAGGGTGAGCTTTAACATTTTAAAGTATTTATTTAGTGGGTGAGAGTTTATACAGCATGGGCTGATCTTAAACTCGAGGCTCACCTTGCTTAGCATACAGGAAGTCATGGTTGGGTCCCTAGCACCACATAAAACTGTGTGTGGTGCACACCTATAACCCTAGCAGGATCAGAGATTCAAGGTCATCTTTGGCTACACAGTAAGATAGAGGGTAATCTGACCTACATGAGACCCTATCTCAAAACAACACACACAACAAACAAACAAACACACAACCCCCCCCCATAAATTTATGATAAAACTAGGCTGAAAAGATGTGTCTTTCTAAGGTACCTGGTACATGACCTGTGGTCTTTGACTCCTATTTTTTACTCGGCTGGTCAGAGTTCATCAAGGCATTCATTGGGCAGTGAATTAGTCAGGTTCTCTAGAGGAACAAAACTAAAAGATATTAAATATATTATATCAGGTTACAGGCTGTGGTGCAAGTAGTCCATCAGTGGCTGTCTCCTGATGGCCAGGGACACAGTAGTTGTCCAGTTCACCAGACTGCACATCTCAGTAGTCAGTCTGGGGCCGGAGTCCCAGGGGAGGCCTAGAGGGCAGCTGGTTTTCAGCATGTGATGGTCCCAAAGGAAACAGAACATAACACCAGTGGAGAAATGGCTCAGGAACAGGATGGGTGAATTTGCCAGTGGCAGCGCAAGCAGGCAAAAAGCAACCACATTCTTTGCCAACATATCACGAGAATAGTCTCTAGCCCAGTTGTTAATGTTATTCCTCTCTGAAAACCCCGAGCTGGACCTCCGTAGTCCACAAGGCTCTCTGCACTACTGCCCTCCAGGTTCCTTTCTAGGATGGGCTATTAAGCCCTCCCACATTCTTCCACAAGACACAGGCAGGCCTGCCCAGCAATATTTGGAATCAACCTGTCTTAGTTACTGCTCTGTTGCTGTGAAGAGACGCCACAGAAGAAAGCATTTAATGGGGGTGGCTACAGTTTCAGAGGGTGAGCCCATGACCACCGTGGTGGGGAGCATGTAGGGAGGGAGACCTGGTGCTGGAGCGGTACACAGAGGTGGGAGACGGAGAGAAAGAGAGTACACACACGCTCCAGCCTAATAGTGACTCTGTCATGTGGCTCACTCCTATGCAAGTCCTCAGTGGGATACAAAGTATACAGTTTAAGGAGAAAAAGAACACCAGGGAACTTCATGTTGGAGCCTTGGTTTGTGTTGAAAGAGATGAGGAGAAATGGGATTAGAGGGAGCGGTGCTGTCAGGATGAGGCCCCACCCAGCTAATCCTGCAATTTAGGAAAAGAAAAGTAATTAAGACAGACATCCTAAGGTGTAAGGTTACCTGACTCACTCCCTGGCAAGCAAAGATGAGTAAGACAATAGACAACTGATGAGCAGGCCACACAGGCCACACGATACCGAGTGCTGAGCCACAGGGAAGTACCACGCTGGGAGCAGATGTGCTGGGTGAGGAGGTGGGAAGGCAGGTGGCCAGAAAGAAGGTGATGACAGAGCAGGAATTAGCCAAGATGCAGAGGGTGGGGCTAGGCTTGGGCAGGGTGGCGCTGGAGACAGAGCTGGCCGGATGGCTTGGAAGGCGGTGTGTGTTCACACTCTTGTGTGTTGCAGGAATTGGAGACAGGCGCAGCAGTTGGGGGTCAGTTAAACAGACGTGGGCTAATAGCACAGCGCTTGAATGATGTGCTGTTACCATTGTCAAGCGTTCAGGACCAAGCGTCTAGAATTGGCTCTCTGAGAAAGCTGGGGATGAGCATGGGAGTAAACCCGAGAAAAGTTTGATCCTTTCAGACCCTTCCAAAAACTAGATATTATTTTAGGCTTGTGTGTGAGGGAGGGATTTGAAGAGCCATAAGCATCGATGGAGTGTTCTAGCCAGGACATGCGCACACCACGGACAGCCTGTGTGCTCTGTCCTGAGGTGTGAGGAGGGGCTCTTAGTCTTTTGCTACATTGGAAAAAGCCAATGGAAGCATGTGGCAGCTCTGAGAAGCTGACCAGGTCCCCCACGGTTGCCTGGCCATAAAGGATGGAACCAAGGATTTGTGTGTGCTCTGCCCAACTTTTCCTCCAAGCCCCGTGCTTCTGCGAAGGTAGGTGTGTTAGCAGTGCCCTGAGCGTCCTGCATCGTGGCTGTGAGTCCCCATTTGCCCCCATGGCAGCTTTGCTTACATTGGCTCGGTTTGCTGACAGGTGAACAAGCAGGCAGCCAGCTGCTCGCTCGACTTGGTCTGGGATCTCGTCCCTGGAGAGAGTGGCCAAGTCCGAGGAGATGTTTGCAGTGACCTGCTCAGGGACCATTCTTGCAGACCGATGAAGCAAGGAAGACTAGGAGGAGGAGGCTGGGCCTTCTGGCTCAGTGCAGAGCAGTGGTAACTCCAAAGGGAGTATTTTATACCGCCGTCACCCCAAGGCCTTCAGGGACTGTTGAGTTAAAGTGGTGAGAATATTGACTGAATAAATCACGGATTAAATTCTTTAGACACAGCTTCTCTTAGAAAAATTAAATTAACTCTGTGTGTGTGTGTGTGTGTGTGTGTGAGAGAGAGAGAGAGTCACACATACTTGGTGATCGGGACAGCTGTGGAGTTAGCTCTCTACCATGTGGATCTTTGGATTGAATTTAGGTCATCAGGCTTGGCAGCAGGGGCCTCTATCCACAGAGCCATCTAGATGACATTTCTTGGAACCGTGGATTGTGTGTCACCTGATGTGGGGCTGTGTAACTCAGTGTAGGGGCTGCGGAAATCGTGACAATAGGAAAAGGTTTCTGAAAGCACAGTGACTAAAAGTTAATTCAGAAATCAGTAGTTAATGAGTCACCAGCGCTTTCGGCAGTTACTTTAATGCAGCCTTAGTTGCAAACGCACAGCATGAGCCCCTGACACTGCGTACTGCTGCTGAGACACCGGTGCCAGTCGGAGACGGTTGTACCTTAGGAATTGCAGTGTTGTCAGAGCGTACAGAGAGCTCTGCTCGTGTAGAAACTTAGTAGTTATGAACTTAGTATGAGCAACAAGGACAATATTTTCCTGCTGTCACCCCTCAGCATGTAAGCGTTAGATTAGTATATCTTGGATTGTGTTGCGTTGAAATGCTTAATTTTAAAAGTTGCTATTTGGCTTGCTGATCGGAATTTCTTAATCATCTCATGACTTTTGCTTAGAATTCGGGGACAGTTGACAAATTTTGGATATGGTAATAAACAGTTATCTGTCATTTTGTAATTACGGGATGGGGTGTTTTCAGCAGTGTCCATTATAGAGTAAAAATATCTATTCTGGACGGGCGGTGTTAGTGCACTTCTTTAATCCCAGCACATGAGAAGCAGAGGTAGGCGGATCTCTGTGAGTTTGAGGCCAGTCTGATCTACAGAGCGAGTTTTAGGCACAGACTCCAAAGCTACACAGAGAAACCCTGTCTCAGAAAACAAAAACAAACAAGCAAAAATCTATTTCGAAAATTGTTGAAGAGGATCTGTTTTCCATTATCAAATCTTGAATTAAGATTTATTTTTCAAAAAAATTAAAGATTTATTTTATATGTGTGAGTCTTTTGCCTACATGTGTGTCTATATATCACCTGTATCCTGGTACCCCCCAAGCGTCAAAAGAGGGCTTTGGATTCCCTGGAACTAGAATTACTGATATTTGTGAGCCTTCGAGTGTGGAAGATCCTTTGGAAGAGCTATAAGTGCTCTTAATCTAGGAGTCAATGCTAAAGCCCCAATACGTTCTTAATTATTTATTTGTTTGTTCGTTCATCCACCCACCCACCCACCCACCCACGACAGGGTTTCACCATGTAGTCCTTGCTACCCTGGAACTTGCTATGAAGACCAGGCTAGCCTCAAACTCACAGATCCTCTCGTCTCTGCCTCCCATGTGCTGGTATGTTAAAGGCATACATGTGAGCCTGGTGGTGGTGACACACGCCTTTAATCCCAGCACTCAGGAGGCAGAGGCAGGAGGATCTCTCTCTCTCTGAGTTTGAGGTCAGCCTGGTTTACGAAGAGCTAGTTCCAGGATGGCTAGGGCTGTTACACAGGGAGATCCTGTCTTGAAAAACAAAACAGAAAAGAGAAAGGGGAGGGGGACAAACGTGGCTGAGATTTATGTTTTTACAAAAGGAATTTAAACTACCTATTGACTGATGGGTGAACAGCATCTAGGTTGATAACATTCTGATATTACAAGTTTATTTTCCTGGGTTTTTCTGTAGAAAGTTAAGAATTCTTAATGCAAAAACAAGCAAACCTATCCTTCATTAGCATGTTTTTATCTTTTATCTTTAATGAGTGACTAAATTATATATTGGCAAGAGACTTGTTTTAAAATAAATCTCAATATTGAGTAGTAAATATTTGATTTGTATCTGGGGTTGTAAAAACTCATATAAAAGGGGTGAAATAAGTTGAGACCCTGCAGGACACCTGCTGCGTGCATTCTCCAGGATCCCTCCTTGTTCTACAATATATTTGATAGTTGTGCGTTTTGAGAACAAGGAGGTTAACCAAGTTGCTTCATCTCTCACAGGGATAGAGGACTGTAGTGAAACCCACCTAAGAGGACACCCTTTCTGTTTACTTTCAGCTTTTGGGGACAGGTGTTCCAAGGAACGCCACTCTCTTGGCCTTCTCTGTGGAATAGCGGTGACACCAGTGGCTAGCCTACATTTTCTGGATGTCTGAAGAAGGGACCTCTTTGTTCACCCTCATCTCCTTCCTCTGTCGGAAGCATGCTTTCTGCCCTTAGGTGTTGTCAGACTTGGTTAGCTCTCACTGAACCTCTCCGGTCTCTAGCACATCCTTCTCTGCTCCAGCTCCCAGAGAAGTGGCCTTCTGTCCCTCTCACTCTGTATGGTGCCTGGAGCTAGGGCCGTCAGTGGTCATTGTTTTTACCTTGATACATGTCCAGACCCCCAGACTCTGATCACTGTAGCTCTGCTGTGAATCCTCACATGCGCATGATGCTGCAGGGCCCATGTCTGTCTCAGGCCAGGTCCTCACTCTTGGAATTGCTGTTCTTTTCTGTGCGTATCCCCCCCCCCCCTTGTCTTAAGTCACGGCTCACTCTCGGAATGCCTCCCTTCTCTCTTGATGCCTGTGCTTGATTTCCACTGGAAGAAGTGGAGCCAATACTGCAAGGACTCCAGTGCTCCTCCTGACAGATGTACAGGGTATGTGTATGCAGATAAGTTCTTAATGTTAGCTGAGACCTGCTTGCCATTTTGTCGCTCCCCGGTTTCTGTTAATACTGTTAGACCTGTGACAATTGATAACGAGAGCACAGGGCGCTTCAGACTTTATTTAAAGTGCTTAATATTTTGCCAGGGACTTAAAATTGCTCTTGTTGAAGAAAAAGAAAAAGCCACTGCCTTTCTCTGCTTGGTTTGTTAATAGCAGAATACCCTAGAGTGGGTCATTCATACAGAGACGTAGACTGCTCCCAGTTGCAGGACTGGCAGAGTCAGTGTCTGGTGAGGGCTGACTCTGCAGCCCAGACATGGCCTTCTGTGTACTCTCACACTGTGGAAAGGCCCGAGGGCTCCCCTCACTCTTGTCTAAGGGCACCGATGGAATTCATGAGAACGGAGGCCTCTTTACCTAATTACTTCCCAAAGCTTTCCCTAATTACTTCAAACATTGCATTGAGGATTAGGTCTCAACAAGTGAATTTGGGGCTGGGCGTGTGGTCACAAACACCCCAAGCCAGCAGTTACTTGTCAGACAAGCAAAGCAGTTGGCTCTGGCTTATACTGTATGCCTGTGCAAGACAGATGCCCCCCGCCTGGTCACCTCACAGATGGAGAGAGTTGATTGGAAGGTGAGCCACCTTGTCTAAAACTTGTCTAAACTCAACAGACACATCCAGAGTCAGACGTGGGTTTCATAAGTCAGGTGTGATTCTGCTGTTCTTATTGTTGTTTTCCGCTTCCAGCAAAATCCATACTCTTTTCGTAACTCCAGCCATTATCTGTTCACTGTCTGCTTAGCCGGATAGTAATTATTGGATGCCCTTTGAGATCAAAGGGGCTCATCTGATGAAGGCCTTCAACGTTTTTGTTCTTGTATGATTCCCACTTGAATAACCAGCTTATTGAAAAGCAAGTCCCACGTGTGGAAACCCTTGCCAAGTGCTTGACTGGAAAACACTGGTCACCCGGCTCGGTTGCGTCTGTCTCTTTGTTCTCGCATCTTTCTCACTTGTTTGTTCTTTCGAGTTGGGGTCTTGCCTGTCTTTATAGTCCAGCCAGGCCTCCCAGGTGCTGGGATCTCAAGTGTCTGCTGCTGCACCCAGCCGCACAGCCCCTTAATCTCTGCTTTCTCTTCCTTTTGATTATTTAATCTTCATTCAAGTGATAAAACTCTGGGTGCCAGTCCTGCTTCTGACCTGGAGGGTGTCTTCCCGCAGCCTGACAAGCAGCAGTCTTGCCCTTTCCCAGGCATCTGGGCCCGGACACTGCTGTATGCAGAGAACACCCTTAGGGGTGCACATATGCACGCACATGTGACCCTGCGAAGACCAGACGGCAAATTTGGGTGTCCTGAGGCACTGTCTGCCTTGTTTTTTGAGACAAGATCTTTAGTTGGTCTGGGGCTTGCTGATCTGACTATGCTAGCTGGTCCTGGAACCCCAGGAATTTACCTTGTTTCTGCCTCCTCAGAGTGGGATAACAGAGCCAAGCTTGGTGTTTTAGCAGGGTTCTTAATAATTATCCAACAAGCTGTTCACTACCAGACCATCTCCCCAGGCCTTTGCTGGTCCTTCTTGAGGGCCAGCACTCGGGAAGACTTGGCCTTCAAAGAAATGACGGGAAGTCTTCTCAACCCCTTGTTTTCTGAAGGACAGTTAGAGACTGGACTGTAGCAGCCCCTGAGGCCAGCATCCACGACTTCCTTAATTAACTGTGCTGGCACCATCAGATGGCAACTGGTGGTTCTAGTTTCAGTTTCTGGTCTTTGTCATTGCCGAGTGACCGTGATAGGACACTCACACCCTCACTGTTCCTTCTCACGGACGCTGATGAGCATTGCTTGACCTTTGCAGCCTTTGAAATCTGGAACAGAAGCCTATTAGATTCGTGTGTGGAAATAGAGAACAAAGGATGCAGTTTTGCTGTACAGGAAAGTCGGTCAGGCATTGGTTTGAGAGACGTCATTTATACTGCCTGGCTCTCAGATGCCCCATCCGGAAGCGGGGAGCCTAGGAATCGTGGGCCCGCTGGTGCAAGGGGCGTTGCTGAATAACGCTTATGATGTCCTTGTAGTACTCTAGCCTCCTTAGGGCTGGGAAACCAAGTCATTTCAGTACTTGAGGAGCATCTCTCAGAGTCCATAGAACAAAGCAGGGGAGGGGTTGGGTATAGGGGAGGCTGGAGAGGGTGACAGGCTATGTTGTGTGCTGGGAAACAAGTTGTGCCGGCCCTTCGCTGTGAGTGTGTACAGACAAGAATAACCAAGAAACTGAGGAACGTGGATTGCTGTATCTGCAAGCAGTGTCAGTTAGGGCTCATTTGTGTCTTCGCTGCTGTAGGTGGGCCTCAGGGTTCCATCAGCTGTGTGGGTTACAGTGGCATTTGAGGAGATGCTAGGGCTGGGGTGGGACCACTGTGGAGTGCTTGTGTAGGGTGGGCAATGCCCTGGCACACCATTGACCAGAAGAATCAGACCAGGCAGGTTCATTATCCCAGTTAGGAAAAAACGTGTTCACTGCTACATACAGTGAGTTCACTTTCTGGTGACAATGTGTGTTAGGTTGGGGGACTGAAGAGTATTGCATGAAGAAGGGGGCATTCTCTCAATTCAAGGACTTCTGTGGGGTAAGTGTAAGCTGTCATTGGAACCAGGTGCTATGCCCAGCTCTGAGGTAACAGGTGCATACCACCATACTCTTTTTTTTTTTTTAATTTAAACATGGGTGCTGGTGATCAACTTTAGGTTCCCATGCTGTCATGGCAAACCCTTTACCAGATGTGCATCTCCTCCAGCCTCCCATGAGTTCATTTGTGTAGATAATATATACACTTGTTTCTTCTTCTTTCTGCCCCCCCCCCTTTACCTTCAAAATTTTAAAAATTGAGGTTTTAATATGTGGTCTTCCTTCAGTATCCATAGTTGATTTCAGGAGCTCTTCCCTTAGATGTTGAATGCCCAAATACATTTTAAAGAAGTTCAGTCAGGGTGTGTAGTTTAAACCCTTCTATATTACTTTCATATCTAACAATGCTAATAGCAGTTATACTTAATTGTTCAGAAAGGAACGATGAGAAGACGTCTAGGCATGTTTAGTGTGGATCCCGTCTGTCATTGAGCGGCAGGTTCTCTTTTTCTAGTGCAGACTGAAAACTCAAGATCTTTCGGCCTCAACTTCCCAAGTACTGGGGCAGTTGTGTGTCACCATTCCCAACTAGATCCTATTAGGAAAAAAATTGTTCTTGGTTGAATATGTTGATATAATACTCATGATAAAGAAGACCAACTGCATAGTTTTATAATGTATTCTGAACGTTTTTCCATGCTGTAGCTATTCTTTGCGAATGGCTTTCGGTAGCTCTGTATGTTGGGTTTGTCAGGCACCAAGATTTAATGGCCTCTGATGCTGGTGACCAGAGGTGGTGATACTAGCTCTCTTGCAATGGTGGGCATTTTTATAAGACAGACAGACAGACAGACAGACAGACAGACACACACACACACACACACACACATACACAAAACACATCCACATTTTATGTATATGAATATTGTCTGCATGTATATATGTGTGCCATGTATGTGCTTCGTGCCTTTGAAGGCCTGAAGAGGGTGTCAGAATTCCCAGGGACTGGGTTTAAAGTTGGTTGGTTGTGAGATACCACGTGGGTGCTGTGCACCACACCAATCCTCTGCAAGAGCAGCAAGTGATTTTAGTCCCTGAGCCACCTCTCTGGTCCTGCAGTTTTGATTGTTTTTATTGCCTTAGAACAAACATGTCGAATTGGAATTTCGTGGCTAAAAAGATGACCAGTTTATATTCTAGCCTATCCGCTGGGCAGACTCTTTGGTGCTGGCTGCTGAGAGCGGCTGAGGAAGTTGCCCAGGTGCACTGTTGCTGGGGTTGCTTAGCTCTGAGCAAGCATAGTGCACACAAGGGCGACAAACTGGGAGGACGGCCTTTCCCAGCATCTTCGTGTGTTCCCTCTTTTTTCCCAGGAGGATGGGCACACATGGTTTTATTGCTGTGCGATCTTGTCCCCCACCCCCACCCCATGTAAAGGATAGATCGAGTTTCTCACATAACTCCATTCCTCCTTTCCATCCTGTTCCGTGTGGGCAAGACTTTTATATATGTCTGACGGGGCTGAAGAAGGGAGGAGAAATGGACTGTACGCCTGAATGAAGTGGGGAGGGGGGGAAGGAGGCAGTGAGCAGAGGTCTCTCATGCCTTTCTGGTAAAGGGATCTCACTGGTACGTTGGGGCCAGCCTGTGCTGGGCTTTTAGTTTGTACCAAGGAGCCAACACCTTAAGAGTCCCTCTTTAAGATGGGAATTGGTCATACTGTGGTTGTCTCTTTTTAAAAATGAGACATTTGTTGAAGAATAAATCATTTTAAAATCAGGGAAAGGTTACAGGATGAGAGCTCCCCCAGCCAACTGTAGTTTCAGGGCCTTGACCCCTGGCATTGTATACAAAGGGTAACCAGATAGGGTTCCTGTCTAAGATTTATTTAGATAGGTAAGAAACAGAGGGAGAAGTGTGTGTGTGTGTGTGTGTGTGTGTGTGTGTGTGTGTGTGTGTAAAAGTTGTGATAAAATGCACATAATAAAGTTTGCCGTTTTGAGACACGTGGAGCAGGCTGTGGCGCTGTTTGCAACTGTCAGCCATCCATCTCTAGAACTCGCGTCGCGTCTTCTCCAATGTAAGTGTTGCACCTGCTATTTCCTCCCAGTTCTCCCTCTTCCAGATCTTGGCAATAATAATTCTACTCTTGTTTCTATGAATTTGACTACTGCAGACTCTTACAGTATCTTTCATTCTCTCATAAACAGAAGAGGAGATGTATTAGGCGCATACTCCTGCAGGATTCCAGCATCTTTTCCCAGGACAAAGCATGCTGTTATCACTCATTTAAGATCTGGGTTCTGCACCATCGTGAGGGTGGTCCTGCTTGTATCCGACATAAGGAACTAGAATGTGGGTTCGTTTCTGCTTGCCTTTTGATCTTTCTTGTCCTTTGTGCCAGCCTCAAACTTGTCCAGCACATGGCTGGCGGAGAGTCATGGCCTCTCTCTGAACCAGGCTTCTCTGAAAGACCTCAGCAGTTGGAAGAATACCCTGCATCTGAATGAGCAAATCAAATGTGATCTCTGAAGGATGGGTCTTAGTGTAACCACAAAATTCCACTTCTGGTTTTTTTCATGGTCACATCCCTCAGAGAATTTCCTAGAATATGGTCCTCCTCATGCACTCCAAATGTTGCACAATGCCTGTCTGTTGCAGCTGCCTGGCTGTTTTCCAGGGCTGTCTTCCTCTTGCCTTCAGTCATTGATTTTTGTCAATCCTTGTATTTTTCTCCCCAGATCCTGGTCCTCTTCCACCTCGGGAGGCTTCGAGGATCTTGGGTGATGCTGATGAAAAGGATGAAATGTTGGTTGATTGGTGGTAGCCACACCTGTAATCCCAGCACTCAGGAGGCAGAGGCAGGCGGGTCTCTGTGAGTTCAAGGCTAGCCTGGTCTACAGAGCTAGTTCCAGAACAGCCAGGGCTACCTAAAGAAATCCTTTGTCTTGGAAACAACAACAACAACAACAATAATAAAATAATAATAGAGAAGAGATGGAAATAATGAGGACTAGTTAGTATCTGTCTCTTTTGATTGCCTTATTTTGCTTAGCACGAGTTATCATTGAAGGCTGCATTCCATTGTATGTACAGCCAAACTTTGTTTACCTGTTTATCTGTGGTCAGATGCATTACATCTTGGCTGTTGTGTGAAGTGCTACTGTGAACAGGAGTCTACCTGTTCAATCTCTGCCTTAGTTTTTTGGGGGTACATATCTGTTAAGTTTTTTCCTTCTGCTGAGTAAGCCTCTCTGCAGGCGTAGTAATCCAAATAAAGCCAAATCAGACTGAATTAGGAAATGCCAGCACTCCTGGGTGGCCCCCCAGGAAAACAAGGAGAGGGGGAGGAGGACCCGAGTGACCACATGTTTGTTCTCTGGGGGGTGGCTTAAGTAGCCCTGGGGAGTGATCTTGACCCTCCCTGGGGAGGGGTTACCATTTGGTGGGCTTTCTGGGAGGTGGAGTTTGGACTGAGGCAGCTCCCAGGGGAGGAGGCTTTGACATGGAGCTTTCCACCCAACATTTCAGAATGGATGCCAGGGGGCTGGGGTGAAGATCCCAACCAAACATTCCAGACTCTGAATAAAGGGGCTCCGGCCCAAGTCTGGCTACTTCCTGCGGGCATGGGGGAAGGGGAGAGTTGGGAGAGGTGTGGCCGGAGAGGCATCCAGTTTATTGCCATCTTGGAGACCTCAGGCAGCTAGCTAGCTGTTCCCTGAGAGAGATGAGAAAATATTATTGGCCCTGTGAATGGGACTCGCCATGGGAAGGGTCATTAGCTGCACAGAGAAGTGCCCTGGTGGTACAGGAGAGGCATTGGTGAATAAGTGAGACATGAGAGCAGACACACCCTTTTAAAACCAAAGTTTAGTTGGTAGGTGTCCTTTTGAGCCAGGAGAGTTGGTACCGATGGTGAAGTCCCAGGAGCTGGTGCAGGTGTTGGTGCTGTCTGGAGGGCCCTTTGTAATATGCTTGAAAATGGGTGGGGTTAAAATAGGCTCTGGAGACTGTTTTTATTTATTTATTTTTAAAGCAGACCTGATTTGATAAAGCAACAGAACTTATTTTTAGGAACCCACAGGTATTTGTAAGACAACTGGAGCAGGAACATTTTAGAAGACAATTAAAGGGAATTGGGAACTCTGTATCTCTGGAGAGACACCTGAAACTTGTTAATACTGGACTATGAAACCTCTGAAAGAGGCACACCTGTCTGTATTTTTAGAAGGAAACTTAAAAAATAAAGTAATGAGCTCCCAGTACCCTAAGTCATCGAATGCCATTAGACACATCTAAGAAGGACAAATGAGCACAAATGAGACAGCTTTTTTTTTAAAGCTACACAGGCAATCCCAAGTCTCTCCTTAGTCTTTAGAGAACACCAGTCTAAGAAGCAGTACTTGCCATTAGCTGCTGAGTCCAAGAGGCCTGAAGATTTTCCTGTGGGGGGAAGATTTAGTCTACTTGTATTGGCAGGATGAAATGATCAGTCCTTGGTGTAGCGTCCAGGAAGCTGATGAGGTGGAACTCTGCTTTTTGCTGTGTGGGTGGCTTTGCCATACTCAAAGGCAAGCCTCTAGGCAGAAGGTCTTTTGCATTCATGTCTCTTCTTGGAGGAGCTATAGGATACTGCAGGAGCTGGCATGTCTCTTTGTTAGAAGTTCATTTGTTAAATGCCACACTCTCAGATCTGTAAAGGCACTTGAGAATTGGGTACCATTACCTGTTAGTTATATTTAAATTAGACATAAGTTAAATTTAGACATGTATTTTACTCAGTTAGTTACAGATTAACCAATGCTAGTAAATGTAAGAAGATTAAAAGGACTATTTTAGTAAGTTACAGAATTTGAGGCAGAATTGACTCCTTGGTAGGTCCGGCACACATGGGTACTCTTACTAAAGATGGAGGTGAGGTCAAAATGGTGGCTACCCATGTGTTTGTATCTTTTTAGAGCTGTTGTAACCTGGAGTTTCAAGTTACAGATCTTAAAACACGCACGCATACACAGAAATAAGACAAGTATAGTATGGAAACATACATGTACACATGTAGACATAAAAGCATAGTGTGGTCACATTATTTTAACAGACAAATAAAACTTTTTTTTTTGAAACCTTGTCAGTTGACCATTTATAATCCTGGCGTAGGCAGGCGGCAGAAGCCAGGGAAGCACACAGGTGGTCCCATTAAGGATCAGATTAGCAGATGCTGCAAGAGAACAGAAACAAACGTTGGAACACCTATGCAGTGTTAGAGTGGAAAGACTGGAAACCGATCCCTTGTCGAGAACAGTGAGAGAAGAGGGGATAGGGAGGGGCAGCGGGAGCACAACATCCAGAAACCATGGGCATATGGGGCCTTGTTTGTTTTATGTTAGGGGTTAGCCCCAATTTAAAAGGATTTTTGTTAAAAGGCAGTCCAAGGGTGTTTGAAGATCTGGCTTTGAATTGCACCCACCGTGCACCGTGATAAGACTCTTGAGTCAAAAACAGGGGTGTGAGAAATGTGTGGGCAAATGTCTCCGTCCCAAGCAATCCCACCTCAGCGAGGATGCCTCGCCACAGGTGAGGATGGAAGCCTGGCACGCCCGTGGCTTCAATAGACAAATGACAAACGTAGACGAATGGCTCCTGGCACAAAGGACAAGCAAGATCAAAAGGCAAGCAGAAATGAACCCACATTCTAGTCCCTTGTGTTGGATACAAGCAGGACCACCCTCACGATGGTGCATGTATTGAGAAAGGGGAACTCACCTAGATGAAGCCAATCTTAGCCTGGTGGAGAGCTTGGGCAAGAAGGGCATTTTCCAACACATACCCCTGGGTCAGTGGGAAAAACAGCCCATCTCAGTGGGACCTCCAAATGTTAAGGTTTTTTTTCTGGCCTGGTAAACCTCTCTGCCAACACAGTAATTCAAAATCAAACCAAATCAGACCGAATTAAAGAGTCCAGATTTAATGGATGCTAGTGCTCCTGGGTGCCCCCCCCAAAAAAAACAGAGAGGAAAAAGGGGAGATCATGTGTTCATTCTCTGGGGGGCAGTTTAAATGTAAATAGTCTATGGGAGTGGTCTTGATATCCCTGGGGATGTCAGTGTTTGGTGGACTTTCTCAGAGGTGGAGTTCTGACTGAGGCAACTCCCAGGGGAGGGGGCTTTTACCCCCAACCAAACATTCC
The DNA here is from genome assembly GCF_982192425.1 of Myodes glareolus. Lineage (NCBI taxonomy): Eukaryota > Metazoa > Chordata > Mammalia > Rodentia > Cricetidae > Myodes > Myodes glareolus. Next base: position 57,219,424 of record NC_142030.1, read on the forward strand.
AGACTCCTTGTATTTATGGATGCCAGAGGGCTGGGATGAGGCTTCCAATCAAATTCTATTCAGATGCGGAATTACTACATCATGTGGTGATTTTATGAACAGTATTTTTAGGCATTATCATACCATTGACCACCGTGGCTGCTCCATTCTATACCATTTCTGTCTACAAAACTTCCAATTTCCCTGTCTCTCTAACACTCTTTCCTTGAAAGTATTCTAATGTGTGTGTAGAAGGCTATTTCCTTGTGGTTTTGATTTGCATTTACAGTGGGTATCAGTGTTGAGCAGCTTCCTTTGTGTTTTTGTCTATTTGCATATCTTTGGGTCATAACTTTGCCCGTTTTATAATCAGGTTTTTGGTTGCTGTAGTAGAAGGTCTCTGTGTATTTAGGACATCATTCCCCAGGCAATATGTGGCTACAAATACTTTCTCCCACCCCACAGGTTCCTTTTTACTCTGGAGAGTAGTAAGTACTCTTTGGTTTTCATGAAATCCATTCAGCCTTCCTGAGTTTTGGTTCTCTGTGCTTTGGTATCATATCACAAAGCATCCCAAACCCTGTGTTAGATGTTTTTGCCGCCTATGTTTCCCAAGTATTGTGTAGTTCAGCTCTTCTGGGCTCGTTTTGTTTGGTATAATGTAAGCAAGGTTTTAGCTGTGTTTGGGGAGGGCTGGCTACGTTTCTTCAGCACAGTTAGTAAAGAGTAATTTTCTTATTGGAAAGGAGGTAGCTGCTGTGTAGGTGATGCTGAGCGGCATGCAGTGTAGGAGGGAGATTTTATTTAAGCTTCTCGTTATACTGTGGCCCCACAGCACACATCGGGGAGTTGCGATGAGGGGACTCCGCAGGGACCATTGCCTCTGAGACACAGGGAGGAGAGCTCGAGGGAAGGAGGAGGTTGTCCAGGATAGATGAGAAGCACACACTGTCATTTCTTAATTTTGCATCACTAGTTATATATGTGGCATTATTTCATCAAAGCCTTTGGGGGAGGGGCAGAAACTCCTCACCGATCTTACTAAGGCATGTAGTTTTGGGTGTTTGAGGAGTTGTGTACTACGTGTGAGGGGTTGAATGTTTGTGTGTCTGCATACACTTACGTGCACATGCTTGTGTGTGTGTGTGCATTAGCAATTTCCTGTGGTTGGGGGGAAACAAGATCTCACTCAGCAGAACACTTGATTTGAGGTGGAAAATAGTTCATGTATTTAAAGAAGACAGGAACTGCGCAGAGGATCTTTGTCCTTGTCTTTGCCATCTGTTGTGGGTTTTTGCTCCTTTAGTGCGGCCCAAAGCCAAGGCCTTTCTCGGGTGCAGCTGTGAGCCTGCAGGCTGGAAGCAGAGCCTGGTTCTCTGCCCTAATGGATTCCATGGGGCACACAGCTGCAGGTCTGTCTGGCTCCTTACCACCCACTCAGGTCTCATCTGCCCTCTGCTCTCCTGTTTTTGGGGTCAGGAGCTACTGGATTGGTGCCCTCTTGCGGTCTTCCTGTGACCTGTTTGGCATTTTAGGGAGGCAAACAGGATGAAGGAACCACCAGGTAATAAAAAGAGTGTGAAATGGAGAAAAGATTAAGAAAGTAAAAGAAAATCTGTGGGTGAGGAAGTTTTTTTTTTAAAATGTTAAGGTTAATTTTAAACACATTAATATAAACAGTTTCTTTACTTTTACCTTTTAATCTGTGTGTGCTTTTGTATATGTGTGCACGTGTGTGGGAGGCCGTAGGTTGATGCTGTGTCTTTCCTTGATTCTGCTCCACCCGTTTTTCAAGACAGGGCCTCTCAATGAACTCAAGAGACTGGCTGGCCCATGAACTTCTGCCTGTCTCTAACACTGTTAACCTGTGAGTGTACTGTCTCATTCAAGGATTAATTATTCTGTCTGTCTCCTTTGCATTGCTTAAGGGGAGGCCACTTTACTAGGGGTGAGCCAAAGTGATTGAAAAAGCCCAAACACAATGAGGTTTTCACCTAAGACCAAGAGGGGTTTTCTTCTGTTCCAACAATAAAGCCTTCTATGGACATTTGTATACATACTTCTCTTGAGTACAATTGTGGGACCATACAGTAATTACGTGATTAGTTTCTTTTGCTAAAGTAGACTTTTGAAAAGAACAATTTTAGTTTCACAGAACAATTGAGCAGTAAGTATAGGAATTTCCCTTATATTCTCCCGTAGGCACGGCCTCCACCTGAGTGGCGCGTTCACCGCTTTGTCACCCTACAGTGTACAGCAGTCACTAAAGCCTGCGGTTCACACTGGGGTTCACTAAAGCCTGCGGTTCACACTGGGGTTCACTAAAGCCTGCGGTTCACACTGGGGTTCACTCGGGTTCTGTGCCTTCTGTGGGCTGGAGATGCTCACTGTTTCAGTAGCAGGGGAGCTCGCCTGCCTTGATAGTCACGAAGTCAACATGGGGACTAACTTCTAGCGATTTCCAGTCTTTAGACTGTCTCCATGTTTTGTAAGATGAGTTAGTTTTTATGTATAGTGTGAGGTTCCAGAGGAGTTTGGGGACCCTGGAGAAGGTGGTGAACAACGAAGCCAACAAAATTGGTAAGGAAGCATCCTAGAGAACCACCTGCCGGTAAAGGATTTGAATTCTCTCAGAGTAGTAAAGACTGAATAATAAGCTAAGTTCTCAAAAGATGGTAGGAAGGGAGAGGAGGGAGGGAGGGCGGAGGTGCTTGGCACATGCTGTTTCCGCCCCACCATCCTGCACTTGCACACCAGACACCATGCTGGATGAGAACGGAAGAGGAAATTGAAAATGAATGTGACATGGGTGGGTCTCTGTGGAGTGGAAGAGCGGTCTGGAAACGCTTCGTTCAGCTGAGCACCATCGTGATGTGTCTGCATGAATGGTTTGTCCGTGTGGTCCGTCACTCAGAGATTCTGCAGCAGGTCCTGCCTCTTCCGTTCCTCGTCCCTTTTTCCTAAGAGACGGGCTTTGTTGTGTACTTTGGTCGTGGTTGCCCATTTACCCCCTGTTGCCCCTGCACATCGTGCATTGCTGCATAAGCAGGAGAGGCTTTTCCTCAGCACACCAGCTCCCGCAGCAGGCGTCTTTTCGTCTTTCCTGAGTTTAGGAAGCCAGGTTATAGAAGTGGGTGGGTTTTGTATCCTCCTGTGGCAAGGGGCCTTGTGTTTTGAGTTTCACCACCCTGTTTTTGTCTATTAACCCCAGGCAAGGCAAGAGGTGAAGGAACTTGACCAGCCCACTTGTGTCTTCAGAGTCAGAAGCTATTGACCCTCCAGTGTGACTCGTGACACTCCCGCCCCCCCCCCCCTCCAGGTGCTCTCAGAACCTCATCCAGTAGATTGACCAAGGTTAACAGCAAGCTCAGTTCCCTTCAGTATGTGTGCGAGGCCAGATTTCATATTCAGGTCTAAGGTGAGGAAGAGGAGGCCACAGTAATGCATTCCTTTGTGCAGAATGACTGTTTGCGAGGGTAATGTGACCACCTGAATCCCACACAGGTTGCTGCCTGAGATTTTGCCTTTGCACAGCTGGTAACCAGACTGGATGACCCTAGATCTGGTTTTATGTGGGAGTGTCTTCCCGCTCCTACCTCTCTGTTTATATTGATGATGTAGAGCCTTGATTGCTAAGTTTGCCGCTTGTGTTTCCCTTCTCCGTGTCTGCCATCTCTCTCGTGGCAGCAGTCGTACATCGTGTTTGCACCTCTCTTACACACGTGCTCATGGCTGTTAGCTTGCTGCTCGGTCAGAGAGTGGGAACACTGCCATCTTTGGTGTGGCCCTCCATTTGAATGGGCTCTGTCAGTTCGCAGCACGATGCCAGCTCAAGTAGCAGTTGGCGCGCGATGAGCTTTGCCACACCACTCGTTTCCTTTTAGAACACACCAGGGACTCCCCTGCTTTCTACAGTGGCGGTTTGTGCCCCCTAAACATGTACTCAGATACCCCTTTAACCAAAAATAATTGTGGACGGAAGTGGCTTACCTTCTCCTTCATATCAGAGCAGTGAACTTCGCAAGGGGCCCAGCAAGTGTGTGAGAACCTGCAGGACAGGTTACAGAGTCTTCCTGACGATGCTTTCCTTCTGTGTTCCATTTAAAAACATTGATATTATGCTGTGTTTGAAGAGTCCTGGGGCTCCTGGGAAGAGAGAGCTTTCCATCCGCTCTGAAGAGTAGTAGGCCCGGCAGCGCGTGCAATGATTACAAGCGCCGGACCTCTTTGCAGCCTGTCTGAGCTTGCAGGCGGGCCCAGCTGCTTTTAATCTTCCTCTCTGTGACTTCGTTTCCTGTTGGGTAAGAGAGGATAATGACAGCCATGTCATTAAGTGGCTGTAGTCACAGGTTCTGTATCTTCGGGTTTCTGTGATACACCACGCTTTTGTGACCAAAAGCAACTTATTATTTGGCTTAAACTTCTATGTCGCTGTTCATCATCAAAGAAAGTCAGGGCAGGAACTCAAGCAGGCCAGGGACCTGGAGGCAGGAGCTGATGCAGAGGCCAAGGGACAGTGCTTACTGGCTTGCTCCTCATAGCTTACTCAGCCTGCTTATAGAACCAGAACCACAATCCAGGGATATCACTAGCCACATTAGGAAAATGATATACAGATTTGCCTACAGTCTTGAGTTTTATGGAGGCATTTTCTTAATTAAGGTTCCACTTGTCAGGATAACTTTAGCTTGTGTCAAATTGACATAAAACTAGGCAGCATATTCTGTGTCTAATGGGACATCCAAACTTAGATAGGGAGGGAGGGGAGGGAGGGAGGGAAGAAGGGAGAGAAGGGGGGGGGGGAGAGAGAGAGAAAGAGAGAGAGAGAGAGAGAGAATTTTAAATCACATCCAAACCTCAGCATGACAACTGCTTGTGTAACTTCTATATTGCATTAGGTGTGATAAGCGATCTAGAGAGTTAATTTTTTTTATTGCTCTACATTTTTCTCTGCTCTCCTCCCTTCCCCTTCCCTCTCCTTCAACCCTCTCCCATGGTCCCCATGCTCCCCCTCTTTACTCAGGAGATCTTGTCTTTTTCTACTTCCCATGTAGATTAGATTCCTAATTTTTAAAGTCCACAGGAGGCTATCTGCAGATACTGTCATCTTACATAGGGGATTTGAACATCTGCAGGGGTTGGGTGTCTAAAGGAGTTCCTGGAACTGATCCCATTGGTCTATGAAGGAGTGACTGTGTGTGAAATCTTCAGCACCCTTCCTGATGCTCAGTATGTTCTGTGAGAGTGTTGATGATGTGATGTTATCATCCCTCAGGTCGATCTGTCTGTCTGTCTGTCTATCTATCTATCTACCTACCTATCATCTATCTTTCTAGCTATCTATGTATCTATCTATTTGTGTATTTATGTATCTATGTATCTATCTAATCATCTATCTTTCTAGCTATGTATCTATGTATCTATCTATGTATCTATCTATCTATCCAATCTATCATCTATCTATCTTTCTGAGGGTATTTTATCACAGCAGTAGAAAATGAAAGTAGACTGTTTCCCAGAGTTCTCATCTTCTTATGTCATATTCACAAACACATGTCAGCCTGGACATATTTTCACATAGCATGCACCATTACTCTTAGCCGATTTGTGGTTGTTTTGCTCTCAGACTTAATTTAGCTGTGTCCGTCTTTAGTTGCTGCAGGGTGACTGCTTAAGCTCCAGATATCAAGTCTTCACTATTCAACAGGAAGGAGGAACAAAAAGAAGGTGTGCTTAATTATTTAGAGCAGATTCCAGGAACTTTTCGATTAATACCTGCATATTTAAGTGACTAGCATTAGCATAATGACAGACTGCAAGGAAGGGCGGGGAATGTCAGTGCCCCGATAATGCTCAGGTCTTGAGATTTAAAACACACAGCCAGCCATCTCTGTGAAGTGTTTTAAGTGTTTTGTATCTGTTCGGCTGGAATTTAGGAGGAGAATAATCTAAATCAAGGCTGACATTAAAAAGGAGTGGTGTATGCTAGGTTTAAAGGGAAGGAGGACTTCTGTTGTGTCAGAGCCCTGCCAGTTCCTGGGGATTTAAAAACCAAGTCACAACTGATCCTTGGGCTCCGGGACTTCTTGGGTTGTTGGAATGATCTGCGGCCTCTTTGGGGGTATTTGAGACCCTCATTCTTTAGTGACAGTTCCAACTTCTCATTGAGATCATGTGTGCGCACTGGGGCACAGTTAGTTTGCCTGCTTAGCAGGCCATGATTTTGGATCACCTGCTCCAAGACGAGATGATGTTCAGCTACTCCAGGGAAACAGTTGACATCTTTCTGCTGTTGCCACAAGGTTGGTTTGCTTCTCTTAGAATCAATAGATTTGAACTCTGTTCTCAGTTGTGGCCAGGGCAAATTATAGGCGTTTTGATGTTCTCACACCTGTAAATTAGAGCCTCTGGGTTGTGTGGGGGAACACCCCGGCCCCCAAAGAGTGATGTAATGTCTGGGGCCCATGGTGTTTTCTTCTTGAGATGGACACCGTAGACCTTAGGAAGACAGAAGAGTGATTGGTGTGACTTATTTACGTTACCAGAGCAAAGGACCAGATGGCTGTTGAGGCCTGGCCTTTCCCACCACCAGCTGATGAGGTCAGTTGAGTTCAGGGCAAGTGTTAAGGGACGGAAGGAAGTGAGAAGTCTGCCTGCCTGCTGATTGGCTCCCCCCCTCCCCCCACTGTGATTCTGAAGTAGCCTCCCCAGAACACGAGAGGCAGCTTGATGGGATTGCAGCACGCTGGGCAGAGTGGCCCTTAGCCAGGATGTCTCTGTGAGGCTGCTGGTGAGAATTACCACTCCATTCCTCGAGGGACACAACCAGCCTTCTGTCCCTGCAAGGGTGGGGCCCCCGGAGCTCTGCGGCCCTGGCCTTGACTTGGGGATCCTCAGTGCTCTGTCCCTCAGCAGTATTGGAACTGGCCAGGGGCATCTTACGGATTAGCTCCCAGAAGACACACTGCTCGAAATAGAATAACCAGATGGTGTCTGGGCTGTGTGAACCATCCCTTGTATGAGGATGGTTTTAGAGAAAAAGCCTTTCTTTAGGCCAGAAACCGTGCAGCAGGCTCAGCAGCTACCCTTTTAGGCTCTGCCAGCTGGAGGGTCCTGGTGGGTAGCTGACACTTCGGGGCTTCCTGAGGGGCAGTGAGAGTGTCCTTGAGAAAGGGCTTCAGTGTTGAGCACATCTGGTGCACTCAGCCTGTGCTCCCAACAACTGGATTCTTCTGAACGTAACATTTCTAGAAGTTTTGTGTATGCACTTTTCACTTCCTTTTCATAGGCATTTAACACTTGCCTGCCTTTAGTTATATGACATTCTGTGACATTTAACACAAACAGTGAGCTAAAGATGTGGTGGGGCTGGACACTTGTCTGCTCAGTATTCCGTGTCCGCTGTCCCTGCCAATGTCTGCTGGAATTGGAAGAAGCTTGTGGAGAATATTGGAGCTGATACCAAACCCACTTCAGTTCTGGAGTGATAAAGAGGATTGTGTGTTTGAGCGTAACAAGCTTTCAGGTCAGCCCCGAGACTGAACGCGTCATGTTTTTGCTTGTATTTAGACAGTTGCTGTAGGCTTGTCCTACCTTTTAAAAATACAAATTTCAAAACATTTTAAAGATTTATTTATTTTACTCTATGTGTATGAATGATTTACCTGTGTGTGGGGTCAAAAGGTGTCAGATACCTGGAACTAGAATTACAGATGGTTGTTTAAACCACGATGTGGGTTCTGGGAATTGAACCCTGGTCCTCTGCAAGTGCAGCAAGTATCCTCCTCCCCACAACAGGGTTTCTTCGTGTAGCCCTGGCTGTCCTGGAACTCACTTTGTAGACCAGGCTGGCCTAAGACCACTGCCTGGCTTAAGAGCATTTACCCAGTCCCCTCTTGTCCCACTTCGGTGTGTGGGAAGGGGCAGGAGGATAATTGTCTGGTGCCCCTGAGATAAGGGTGGAGATATACGAGGTGTGGTGCACCCCTTAATCCCAGCACTGGGGAGGCAGAGGCAGGCGGATCTTTCAGGCCACTCTGGTCTATAGAGAGAAGAGAGTTCTAGGACAGCTAGAGATACACAGAAAAACCCTTGTCAAAACCAAAAAAGGATGGAGCTATGCAGAGCTAGGCTGCACCCAAGCTCCCCTAGGCCGTGTTAATACCTGTGAGCTGTTACAGGGTGTCAGGTGGGCCCTGGATTTGGGTGTCTGGGCTTTGGGATCCTGTCACCTTAGTGTTGACCATCTGCTGACCTTCAGACTAGTGGTTTCTATTACATAAGGTTATAATAACCAAAATAGTCTTGTTAAAAGGGCGGAGCCCAGTTTGTCACAAAAATAATAGTTATTTTGGCTCTTTTGAAGTAGGGTCCTACTGTGTAGTCATGATAGCCTTGATTCTCCCACCAGCCTTCCAATTGCTACTATACCCAGCTAGTGATTATTTTTAATTTGATATTGATGTTATAGGATTTATCATCATACACATACCTCTTATTTATTTATATGTGCAGTGCTCAGGATTGGGCTAAGACCCCAATATGCTAGGCAAGCATTCTATCACTATTTTATACTTCAGCCTCCATCATAACTTTTTTTTTTTAAAGATGCGCTGGCTAGTTTTATGTCAACTCGACACAAGCTAGTCATTTTGGAAGAGAGAACATCAACTGAAAAATGCCCCCACTAGAGTGGCCTGGGGACAGATTGTTTCTTGTCAGGCCGGCTAGCTTTGTACAGTTGGCAGTGGTGCTGTGGTATTACCATGGATCAAAATATTTAATAGGCTAAATTTTTCTAAAACCGAATAGTGTTCTCTCTCTCTCTCTCTCTCTCTCTCTCTCTCTCTCTCTCTCTCTCACACACACACACACACACACACACACACACACACACACGGCTTCATGAACTATGGAAGAGTTCTGTGGTTCAGAAAAGCATTCAGGTGCAGCCCATTCTCACCACCTTCGAGTGTCGGGGACAGATGCCAGTTTGGAGAAGGCAGTCCCAGCCTACAGATGTGTGCTCATGTCTCTAGCATTTCCAGTCTTGAATTAGAGAATGGCAAGCCCCCCCCCCCCCTTCCTCTGTTTGATAGCTCTTCTTTGGGGGTGGGGGAGCATCTCGGGGAAAATCTCCATCCTCAGGTCCAAAGTTGTTTTAAACTCTTATCTGTGTAAAAGTATCACCAAAAAAAAAAAAAAAGGAAAAACCATTTTTGAATAATAAATGCACCAATTGTTCCTCCTTCAAGGTTTCTTACTGCTGGGCTGTATGAGGAGCATGCCCCACGGTGCTGTGCAAGCAGCCTGATTTGTCAGATTAGGACAACAGGACTGGCTGTTGTTCTCACGATCAGATACATGAAACAACTTTATAAAATTTGTGGCTTTACGTTTTGGTGTGTGTATTTGTTGTTAAAATCAGATGGCAAAGTTTATAAAATAGATTCTAAAACAAAACCGAGCCCAAGAACTCTCTGGACGTGCTGTTTCTTCTTGTCTTTTGTAACAGATTAATCAGCTCCACAAGGAATGTTGTTATTCCTTTTAGAGCCCTTTTTCTTCCTAGCCATGGCTGTCCTGGAATGCATTCTGTAGACCAGGCTGGCCTTGAATTCAGGGAGTGCTGGGATTAAAGGCGTGCACCACCATTGTTTGGCACTTCTGGGAGCTTCTTATTTTGTTATTAGCATGTTTCTTTAGTGCACCTGTGTACGTGTACACGGGTGTCAGAGGACACCTTGTGGGAGTCGATTCTTTCCTTCCACCACGTGGCTCCATACAGGTCTACACAGAATATCAGGCTTGGTGACCGGCACCTTTCCTCACGGAGCCATCTTGTCCAGCAGCTTTTGGGGTGTTTTGTGTTTGAAGATTATCTTTTTATTTATATGCACTTGTGTGTGTCTGCATTCATGTAAAGCCAGAGAGGTTGTTGACGTCCCAGGAGTTGGAGTTATAGGTGACTGAGCTATACCGCACCTGGGTGCTGGGAATCAAACCCGGGTCCCCTGGAAGAGCAGCAAGCACTAACCACTGCGCTATCTCCCCAGCCTTTGCTATGGCTCTTCCTTGCACCAGTGGAGGTGTGTAGGGGCTGAGTGCCCCGTGCTTATGTAGTAATTCTTTATTCCTTTGGCCTGTCCGCAGAGGATTAGCTCCACTCTCTAGTGTTTGGTGTGTTTTTACACAAGGGGATAAGAAGGCAGATTAATACTTCTGTTGTCACTCAGGAGGAGGGAAGCCATTGCCTCCACACCTTTTAGCACTGAGTGCCCTGGGTAGTAGTAGCATGTTGAGGACTTTGGGATCCTTAGACCTCCTTTTAGCAGGCTGGTCCTCCCTTCGCCTTTTAATTAGCCGGATATTACTTGAGCTGCTGGCTTCCCTCAGCTCCTCTATAGCGAGGATGGCAGCCTAAGGGTCGGCACTTCCTTTGTCCCAGCACACTTCACACACCTCTTATTCCCGCTGTCTTCTCTCCTTACAGTCTTCCGTTTGTGCCAAGATCGTGCAGCTCCTGGGGCAGAATGAGGTGGATTACCGCCAGAAGCAGGTGGTCATCCTGAGCCAGGATAGCTTCTACCGGGTCCTCACTTCAGAGCAGAAGGCCAAAGCCCTAAAGGGCCAGTTCAACTTTGATCACCCGGGTGAGTTGGGAGTTGAGGGGTGTGTGTGTGGAAGGTGGAGCAGGTAGTGGTTGTGTTCATGAGGAAGGACTTAGCTTCTCCCAAGTCTGTTGCTGTCGACAACATAGGGGCCCAATGACCATCTTGCTTGGCTATCCTGGGCTCTCAGGAAAGAATGGGTTTTGGGAGACTTTGTAGAGAGCTGGTTGAAATTGTGTTGAATGAAGGTGAACCATGAAAGCTGGGCAGAGATCCCCAGAAACAAACACAGCTGCTCCTTTGCCTTTGGATGTGTATCAGCCTGTACCACCCCGCACCAGCCTATGGGCTCTGCTTGGTGACCAGCAGGAAGGGAAGTGGCGTGTCTTCAGGTGACCTCCTGAATGAGTTTTGCTGATAGCCCAGATCAGTGTGTTGCCCCTTCAGATTGTTTAAGTTTCTCGTGTTGTTGGGAATCAGCTCTTGTTGGCATGGGGCCCGTGCTTAGCATATGCCACTCCCAGGACACCAGCTGACCTTTGGGAGGAGAGGATATGTTGACACCAGGTTTAGAATGTCAGCAGAAAACAAATAAAATTAGTTTGCCAGAACTCACCCACACACTGTTTTAAGATCCAGGGAGTGTTTGTATCTCACCATGGGTAGACATTGGCTTTGGAAGGGCAACGTGTATCGGGTGTGAAGTTTGTTGTGATTTTACGACACGTTAGTTTAAAACCAAGAGCTGTTTTAATAGTTTGATTTCCTTCAGATGCCTTTGACAACGAACTCATCTTCAAAACACTCAAAGAAATCACTGAAGGAAAAACAGTCCAGATACCCGTATATGACTTCGTCTCCCACTCACGGTAAGCAAGCTGGACTAGGCTAGAGGATGTTGGCTGTTGTAGCTCAGAGCATCCCAGGGGTGCACTTGGCTTCCTTCCTCCTGTCTCGTGTCTCGTCTCTCCTCCCCCCACCCCCTTTCGTAGTGTTTTTTTTTCAGACAGGCTTCTCTGTGTAGTCCTGGTTGTCAGGGATCTCGCTCTGTAGACCAGACTGACCTTGATCTCAGATCCGCCTGCCTCTGCCTCCTGAGTGCTGGGATTAAAGGTGTTGCCACTACTGCCTGGTACCTTCCCCATCTTTAATGAGGATGTTTCTAGGAATGGCTGGATCATTTCCTTTTTCTCTCTGAAGGACGGACTTGTTCTTTGGGCTGGTGTAAGGGATGGGTGGTGTCTCAGTTAGGGTTTCCATTGCTGCGACATAACACAATGATCCAAAAGCAGGCCAGGGAGGAAAGAGCTTATTCTGCTTACACTTCCACACTGCTGCTCACACTGAACGAGGTCAGCACAGGAGCTCACACAGGGCAGGATCCTGGAGGCAGGGGCTGATGCAGAGGCCATGGAGGGGCCCTGCTTACTGGCTTGCTTCACATGACCTGCTCAGCCTGCTTTCTTATAGCATTCAGGACCATCAGCCCAGGGCTGGGTTCTTTCCCATTGATCACTAGTCATGGAGGCACTTCCACAACTGAGGAGGCTCCTCTCTGACTCTAGCTGGTACCAGCCAGGACAGGCAGCGCGCTTATTTGTTGTGATGTGCATCCCTGAGTCTTTGCTCCCTAAAGAAGATGTCATGGGGAGGACCCAGGTCTGGAGAGGGAAGAAACAGCAACATTTCTCTGCTCTCATGCTCTAATTGCTTTTGGATGGTGTGGCAATGCATAAAGGCCATCAGATGCACGTCCCAAAGTTAGTCCCCATTCTCCGACAGCATCTCAATCAAGACAGACTTGCCTTCTTTTTTGAAGCCCCTCCCGAGGAATCCTAGAGCATAGTTAGATTCTGAGCTCTCCCTCTAGGCCCTCATGTGAGAATAAATTTGGGAATGTTCATACTTGTTGGCCAGACACAAGTCTTCAGGTTAACGTGCCACATCTTGGGACTCCAGAGCCACAAGCTGCACTTTTAGGTGGCTTGCTCACACCTAGTACAGGTGTGGCTCACTGTACTAGGCTTGTAGTGGTTCAGTAAGTGTCCTTATCTGTGGGCAGTTACAGATGCTTCTGTCCCTGGCTTTTCATGCTTCTTGATTACTCTCTGCCATTCTCCTTTTCTGTTGAATTCTTTTAAAATAGGAAATTAGACATAATGTTTATCCCTTACCTGACGTTCCTGTCATTTTAAACCTAGCGATTGCCCCTCCACTATCCTGTTCTACCTGTTTCAGCCCTTAGTGCCTTTCTCATAGCCCAGAACTTGAGGCTGCAGCAAGGGTTGGGGTAGAGGAGGACAGGGAGAGCGAGCTCTGTAGGCTGTCTTATTCCCTCATTGGTGCCTCCTGTGGGGGGCAGATCCTGCTGTGTGGGGACTCAGGAAGTTAACACCAAGTATCATGCTAACTGTATCTCTTGTACGGAACCCCTAAGGATTGTGCAGGAATAATGGAGTCTACTGTAGGAACTGGAGTTACGCTGCATGTTGGGAGCTGACTTGGAAGGGGGCAGCCAGACAGTAAGAGAAAACAAACCTCAAACCCGACTATTGGAGTAGACACCGAGGCTCATGGAAAAGTGCAAAAAAGTATACATTGTGGGTTTTCCTCATCATCTTCTGATTATTTGTGTCAGCAGTGTGACCTGGAACCACACAAGAAGGAGATGTGGGTGAACTAGAGTTTCCTGCTGTAGGCAGAAGTGGTGGTGTGCAGCCAGTGAGACACTCCAGTGCACGGCTTTTCTTCCAAGTTCAGGGAAACACTTAGAATACAGCTGGGGGAAGATAAGGGCCTGTGGAATAGTGTGAAGGAGGGAGAAAGGCTTAAAGGAGTAGAGTGGAGAGGAGGTTCATCCAGGCTGCCTGGAGGAGGTTGTAGTGTCCACTTGAGACTTTGATACAAACGCATGTGGAAGGTACTTATGGAGGGACAGCATCCTCTTCCATGGGCTGTTCTGCTGACCTCCCTCTGTGTTTGCACAGAGATCTTTTGTTGCTTAAGGAACGTAAAATAGTTTGTGAATGGTAGTTCACTTGGTAGTTAGGCAATCATAAGCTGTACAGAGTTAGCAGGGTAAGAGGCAGTAGGGGCCTGTAAGGAGGTGTTGAACAGATAGATACCTTATCAAAGGCTAAGAATTGCACTGAAGAACGGGGGTCAGAGAAGCCCCAAGCAGGCCTCTCTGTGAGAGACCCAGTCCATGACCATTTCGCAATATGTCACCCACCTGGCTTTTGTTTACATTGGGATCTGCCTTGGGCTGCCCAGCCCTGTAAATGAGTTATCAGCCAATAAGGATGCCTTTGAAAGAGGTGGGCAGAGAACCCAAACTTTGAACTTCGGTCCAATGCTTTCTCGTTCATCTCACCATCCTTCAAAATTTCTCTTTTCCCCTCCTCATCTCTTTCCTTTGCTTCTCTCCTCCTCTTAAGTTGCCCCAGGAATAGAGGAATGGGTGGAATTGTACAACAAGAACTGAATATCTAATTCTTAAGGTTCAGAATACTAAGTTGCAGAAGTGCCAGGCATGAAAACATTCCTGGAGACACCTTCAGAGAAACTAGAAATCATATCTGCTTTTGTAGAGACAAAATGCCTTGTATATTGTCTCCTGTCTATGCTGTCCACACGTACAGACAGCTGGAGAGAATGATACCTTTACAGACACAGCGGCCTGATTGGAGAACAGCGTGTGGATGGGACACACAGGAGATAGTAACCTGGACATAGATGTTAGAGATGAAATGTCTGTATTCTTCAACCTGTTGATTTTAGTTAAAGAAGACGGTTGTCTTCTGCTTTATGGCAAAAGTTGAGAAGAGCTTGCCCTAACTTCTTAACACCTTCCTGTCTGTGGTGGTGACCTGGGGCCTCTGGGCCTAGGAGCAAAGCTTCTCTACTGTTAGGTGTATAGAGGGAGACCCTGGAACCCCAGCCCAGCAGACACTCTGATCCTCACTGTCTCCCCGGCTCCCTGGCCTTTCAGTCCGTCATTGCTCTGTGCTTTGCAGGAAAGAGGAGACGGTCACTGTTTACCCCGCGGATGTGGTGCTCTTTGAAGGGATCCTGGCCTTCTACTCTCAGGAGGTCCGAGACCTGTTCCAGATGAAGCTTTTCGTGGACACAGATGCGGACACTCGTCTCTCTCGCAGAGGTGCGTTCTGTAAGCTTGAGATGGCAAGTTTGGGGGGCACCCTGGGAGCAGATAGGTGGGAGCCCATGAGAGGCATGTGCACTCCTGAGTTTGAGTCCTGGACCTTCCTTATGCAGCTGTGTGCCACTGTGGCCAGGGCCAGCTGTATTAGCCCAACCTTACGACATCCTTGCCACCTAGTGTTTAGTGACATTTAGGAAGGAATTAGTCACTTTACTGTTTAGATAATGAAAGGCTTGTGAGGTCACTAAGATGAAATAAGTCTAGTTTCCTTGGGAATTGTCTAGTTAAATGCTCATTTTCTCATGAGGCATCAAGGAAAGATGCCTTGGTCTTGGAGGTGCCGGCCACCTTCTTCCACCATCTGCTTCTGTGTGCTCTCATTCTCCCCAGCCCTGGGCAGATTTCCCGGCAGGTTTTCCTGAGTGTGTCCCCGTGTGTCTGTCCAGCCTGTGTATTCTCAGAAGTCGCAGAACTGGGCGGGGAGCTGAGCTCTGCCGGATGCTGAGCCATGTGCTTCCACTGGGAGCTTTTGGGAGGAAGAGGGTCAGGTCACAGGGCTGAGGAGGAACTGTGGTGCAGGCAGCTAGAGAAAATGCTCGTTCCCTGTAAGACACAGTGGCCTGCTCCGAGGGCAGCGTGAGGATGGAATGTTACAGGAGATAGTAGACAAGACATTAGGAAAAGCAGCTTGGGCTAGGGAAATAGCTCAGCTCAGTGGGTCGAGTGCTTGCCCAGCATCTATGGAGCCCTAAATTCAACTCCAGCATCACACAAACAGGTATCTTAGATACCCATATTATACCCAGAAGTAGGAGGATCAGAAATTCAAGGTCATCCTTAGCTATGTAGCAAGGCCAGTTTAGACCCTGTCTCCAAAAGATCCTAGTAGGTAAACCTGTGCATTTTTGGACATTCTAGTAAATAGATTGATAATGTAATCTAATATTTGGCAGGAACTGTTAATGGAACCAGTAGAGCTGAGAGAGACTAATCTGGGTTTGCATGCTCATTTGGAGCCAGCTTACCTCTGGGGGGAGGGGCAACAAAGGCATCACTGTGTGAAGCGGGGAGAAAGGACAGGAGAGCCACGATACTAGTTTCGGCAGACAGGTCCCCCATCTAGCTTTGTGACATTGGTTCTAGGGATAGGTGGTTTCTTTCCTTATGGCGCCTCCCAACTTCCATGCATCTGTCCCAGTGTCTGGCTTGTCACCTTACTGACAAGCCTAGCTCCTTTCTTACTTTGTGGGTCATTGTCCCTGATGGTTGCCAAGTTAAAGAGGCGGTGTACTATATCAGGGAAAACAAATTCAAAGCCAGGTGAAACGGACCAAGATTGCGACTCCACTGCTCATTGGATGTGTGGCCCTGGGCAAGTTGTGTTTTCACCTCTGAACCTCATTTTATGTCCTTGAGGGATCGATTAGAGGTGATGCGGGACAGTGCCTGCAGCTCGGTGGTTGACGGTTGGTGCTCTCAGGCCAGGATCTGGGAACCGTAGGTGGCCAGTATCTCCCTCTGCAGTGTTGCTGGGCCTCTGGAGAGTCTGACCCCAGGAGCCTGTACCCTACTGGCTGACTAGTCTTGCAAGTGGGGCTCAATCTTACCTCAAAGGAAAGAGAAAAGATAGCTTCTAGGGAACCAGAACCATCTTTGGAGTAGCTTTAAAGTCTTTGGAAATAGAGTGGGTCTTGACTCAAATCAGATCATTAGAACTTTTTCCTTTCCTTTCTTGGCCTGAAGTGGGGAGAGAGTCTTTATATGAATATGGGAAATCCTTAAAATGATTTGAAACTTGTGTTTTGAAACAGGGTTTCTCTGTGTAGTGCTGGCTCTGTAGACCAGGCTGACCTTGAACCTAGAAATCTGCCTGCCCTCTGTCTCCTGAGTGTTAAGATACAAAACATGTTTTCTTTGGTCAGTGCCTGCCTGCCCGTTGTTGTCCAGGCGGGTTGCTGTCTCTTCATCTCAGATGTATGTTTACAGGTCCCCCTCTGCCAAGCCACGCTTTCTCATGCACCATTTATTTCTCCAAAACATGCTTGGCACATGCTTGGTGGAGTGCAGCGGGCTGCAGGGCAGGGGTCGGTCGGTCCCTAACAGTGGTAGATACAAGGCTGGAGAACATTCTGAGAGAATTGAGTACCATGTCCCCCTCCCACCCCGTACCCCCCATCTTTCATAACCTTCTAGGCTTATAACTCTAACATACCCAATGGGTCTTGGAATCCTGAAGTGCCTGGGAAGCTCAGGCCCTCCTGGTTTCCTTTCCTCTAGGTGACCCAGTTGACTAAGCGCTTCCCTGTCTGCTCTTTGCTCTTGGCTGCTCTAAACATCAGAACAGGAAAGAGTGGGGCAAGACTCTTAGAACTGAAAGAGCATTGCTGGCCTTGGAAGGACTCAGTGCCAGGCAGGGAACTGGCAAACCCGTCACTTCCTGCCCATTACTTCGTCCTTTGGGAATGATCCCATCCTGCCCAGCACATGTGTAGGGCTCAGGCTGCGATGGGATGGGGGTAGGGCTGGAAGTGTTGGTTCTTTTGGAGTTTCCGGTTTGTGCCAAGATCGTGTTCTGACTCAATCCTTGGCCTGACTCTGCTTCCTGGCAGTACCCATGGAGCAGAGCGTTTCAAATGCAGTGAGCCCTCCTACTCTTTTTAAGGTGACAACTTCCTTGAAGGCTTAGGGAGTTGGCTGACAGTGTTTTCTGCTATTGGATGTCTCCAGTGTCTGGGGCCCATTTCTTTGATGTGAGTCTTCTTTCCTTCTGTCCCTTTTTAACATCCATTGCATGTGTTTGTATCCTGCTGGCCTCTCCTTACCTTTCCAGTGTTCTCCAGGGTTCCTCCCCCCTCTTTCCCCCATGCACCTTGCCCTGCTCACATTGACTGATTTTCCTGTCAGGAACCTCTGTTCTCCTGGAGACCCCTCACCCTCACCCCGATTGTGCTGGCTCTGCAGTTGGCACAGGAGGCTAGGCATATCGGCCATACTGTGCGCCAGCCGCCATGCTGGAGATGGTCTGTGCCCCCGTCTTCTTGAATAATAGCTTCATCACTCAGTTTGTAGCTTGCCTAGCATGAGCACAACCGAGGGTTTGATACACAGCGCTGCGTGAAAACCGGGCACAGTGGCAGACACCCGTGATTCCAGTTTTCGGGGGTTAGAGGCAGGAGCTTGAGTTCAGGGTCATCTTCAGCTGCGTGTCTGGACCAGCCCAGGCTGCGTGAGATTCCTCCCTCCCTCAATTATAAATAGAATGTTCTTTGTCTACTTTTCGTTTAAAGAAATAAAGAGGATAGTTTTAAGGTAAGTTTAAGGAAATCAAAGAGGATAATTCACTTGTCGAGCAGGAGTTTCTGGGGATGGGGCTCACATCGAGGTCACTTTCCTTCTGGTCCACACTCATTAGATAACGAGAGCCAAGCAGTCTTGGGCTGTGTCACTTCCCCCCTGGGGTTTACTGCATGGCCCACTAGCTTCTCTTATAACAGATGAAGTTACCAGGTTGATCCATGGGCAGCGGGGAGGTCTGTGTGGAGGTGCTAGGGAGAAGGGCAGAGCTCTCCAGGGTGCTAAAGCTGGTGGTTTCCTGAAAAGCGTGCACTGTGAGACAAACCCAGATTCCAGGGAGGAGCCCGTTGCTAAGCACGCAGGCGAGACCGTGCGTGTGTACATGGCAGATACACACACACACACACACACACACACACACACACACACAGACACATACATATGTATGTATGTATCTGCCTGGTGGCATGGCGCTTCAGAATCTCATTCACAAAAACTCTCCATGTTTGTTTGCAGAGATTTGAGTCTGTTACCTCCTGTGGTAGTCTCTGGGGATACAGGTGAAAATTTAGCAGGCTGACAAGAAGTTTGGAAGTGGCAGCTGTGCAGAGGGCTGTGCGGGTTGACAGGCCCTCCTGGACCTCCCTCCTAGCTCACTTCTCTAAGGGGAACTGAGGCTTAGGGAGGTCAGAGAACAGTGACAGAATCAGGATGCCCTGGCTCTTAAAACTAGTGTTTGTTGCAGGTCCCTTACTAGAAGGTACTGAGGAAAGATGGTAGATGGTAGGTGATAAATCTCTATCCATCTTGACTTCCCCCTGGCTTTGGCTCACTATTGCCCAGAGTGTGATTTTTTCTCACTAAAGAGTTTTCCATTTGCAAACTTCTGTGCCCCAGGTGAGCAGAAAGAGCTTCCCCACCATTGGTATTACTGCCCAGGAGATGGAGGGCGGTAGGTGGTTAGCTGGCCAACCCCACAGCAGTGAGTCTGGATTGGGAGCCCAGGTGAGCATTCTGCAGCTGGGCACCACTGCTTGCTGTTATTGTGGCTCTCCGGGGATGTCCTGAGCTTTTCTGGTTCATGTTGAAATTTTGTTTGTGTGAAACAAGAAAGCTGCTAGTCTCAGCCAGGCACCCTTTTATGATAGGGACCACACTGTAGTAGAATTTGATGGTTTGTTTTCTGAATCCGTTGCTGCTGTTCTGTCCTAGCAAGTCTCTGAGGAGTCCTGACTTCTCCATCAGCGGGGTTACCTGCAGGAATCGGCTGTGCTACCTTGTGCACTGTTTTCTTGATTTTTGTTTTTCCTTCTCTTACAGTGTTGAGGGACATCAGCGAAAGAGGGAGGGACCTTGAACAGATCTTATCTCAGTACATTACCTTCGTGAAGCCTGCCTTTGAGGAATTCTGCTTGCCAGTGAGTTGTACTCTTTGTTTCTGCTACACGTACATCTTGACATTTAATGATTAAATATTTTTTCAAAAAGTTTATTTTTATTTTATGTGTCTAGGTGTTTTTGCCTGTCTATGTCTGTACACCACATGCATGCAGTGCCCTCAGAGGCCAAAAGAGGGCGCGAGGTCCTCTGGAGGTAGAGTTAGGGATGGTCTTCAGCTGCCATGTGCATGCTGGGTCCTTCGTGAGAGAACAGGAGCACGTAACTCCCACCATCTAGAGAGATGCTGAGCTGTCTCTCTAGCTCCTTCATGATGGATTTAAAAGCCTGTAGGTTGCTGTGGTCTCCCTGGCTTGAATCTTCTCTCTTGAGTGAGCATCTTGAACAGACTTGGAAAGTGCTGGATTGTGGTGAAATCCTCTTCCTTGCCTCCCTCCTGACACAGCTGTGTTTACTGGAGCATCTTGAGTTCTCTAGTGAGCCGGCTTTCTGAGAACCAAAGGGGAATGGCTCTCAGCGCACAGTCAGCCGGAGAAGCACATCTCCCTGGGAGAGACCAAGTGGGACATGTGGAGGGAGCTGCCAGAGACCTGGGGTGCCAATGCGATTGTGGGAAGGGAAGAAAATACGGAACAGGGTTTAGTGTGGGAAGACATTTAATTTAGGAGAATCTTGACTCACCGTGTCTTCCCCGCTGGAGCAGGCTCAGGTCTGGCAAAGTTGGCCTTCGTTAATTATAATTAAGAGAGGGAGAAGTTGGGACTCAGGCTGACTTTTGAGTGGAATAATTTGGGAAGGTCTTCAGGATTACTGACTGTGCCTTTGCTCCTCTCGTGGAAGAGAGAATTCTCACCACGTCTGCTTCAGTCTGTTAGGAGGCCTTCACCTTACACCAGGCTTGGCTTGGTTTTCAGTCAGGGACTGGTGAACTTTGAGTCAGCCTGAACTCTCAACCCACATGTTGCCTTCTTGAAGGTTACAAGATCAGGTTTCTGGACAGGGCTCTCAGGGCCAAGGGTCTGTGAAATTCTTTTCATCTGTTTACCTGAGGCTCCTCCTCCCCCCACTCTTTTGACTTTCAGAGAGCACAGAGGGATTTCATCATGGGGAACCAACCTTACTGACGCGTTGTGCTGTTTAACTCAACAATGGGCCAGCTGCAGATTCTGGGATGTTTGTGCTCAGTCCCACTGTCCAGCTGCTCTTGGCTCAGGGAAGGACAGTTAATCTTTCCATATTGGGGACCTGAGAAAGGTCTGGGGTCTGAGATTGACATGACCCTGGGTCCTGTTAGGAGGAATGAGGACTCTCAGGCAGGCCACGAGCTTCTCATGGCTTGCATGAAAAAGTGGGGCATATTCTAGACATTTATTTCCAGTATGGCTCATGGAATCTCGGTAAAAGAAATAAAAATAAACACAACACACAAGGGACATGGTTTCACTTTTTTAAAAAAAATTACTTTTTATTGTAATGAGGAGTGAAGCCGATCACCAGGAGGGGATTGTCTTTTCTGACTTCCACTGAGGGCTGGGTGTGAATAGTGTCACCTCCAGGCTTCTTAAAGACTCAAGGTGGAAGATCCCCCGTTATAGGTATAGTTACTATTGCTTTGCTGGAGGAAGAACCCAGGGTATTTCTCATCCCAGGCAAGAACTCGACCATTGAGTAGTCTCCAGCCATTTATGTTTGGGTTTTTCTAATTAATATTGTTCCCGGTGTTGGAGACACAACGTGTCTGGCTTTTGCTGTGGGAAGTCTTACAGCCAGTGGTTTCCCGCCCATTGGGGCGTGGCCTCTTATACTACTTATGCTGATGGTAGAGCTCGCGCCTAGTCTCCTTTCCGGCTGCTCTTTCTGGTTGCTGGATTTGGTTTCTGTTCTCCATTCAAGCAGAGGATTCTGATTTGTGAGTTTACCACTAAATAAATAACCATCTATTTCTCAATTCTGAGCTAGTGTGGGATTTCTTTTAAGCGTCCTTCCACAGGTTTTAAGGTCATGTTCTCTGCAGGTCCTAGGTGGGAACAGATGTTAGGCATTAGTGTAATTACCTGGGGAAAAAGCTGGCTTTCTAATGTGGATATAAAGTAGACATTGGGGTAAGCATTCAGCTAAGCATTGGATTATGAATTGATTTTTGAATCAATCTCTTCATGGGAACCACTCTCTGACAAATAAAAGCCTCCATTTCTTTTCCCCATCCTCTTCCAGCATTCGTATTTTAGCCATGAAGGCAATCCCTTAGGCCTCTCCTTGGTTTTAGGTGCCTTTTATAGTATTGCGTTCAAAGCCTCAAACTGCTGCTAGGGACTGACTGGCCCTTACCTTGTGCCATTCATTGGAGAGGGGCTCAGGTTTGTCCCCGAATGCCCCTGTTGATGCGTTGTAAATCTCTTTCTCCACAGACAAAGAAGTATGCCGACGTGATCATCCCCAGAGGTGCAGACAATCTTGGTGAGTACCCGTGCGGTGTCTTCCTGTGGTCAGTACTTCTATCCACGCCAGTCATAATTTGGGCACAACGTGACCGTGCAGCGTCCTGAAGTCTGTGACAGTCAGACAGGTGCTTCTGTCTACAAGTCTAGTGGGAACAGATCCTTGGTTGTATGTATAGCGATGTTTGGGGACAGACATAATCCGGGACTCTCTGGCAGAAATAAGGGGCTGCAGACCCCCTTAGCTCCTACTCCAGTAATGACGCTTGAACCCCTGGTACCCAAGACCACCTTTCGGTGAAGGTAGACTTCCTGATCAGATGTACGGTGATGTGCCATCACACCAGGGCCACTCATGAAAAGGAGTCACATGATCTTCATATGTTTGACATGTCTAGGAAGTAAGTGGCCATTCACAACCTTGACCTAGTGTAGCTGAGTTCATCTTGCACAGGACTGGACCTCATCTTTTTATTCTCTTTTATTTCATTTTCTTCCTTTTAGAAAGTGTGTGCCCTGAGTTGTTTGAGTGTTCATCACAGCAGCGAACATGACACTATTTTAAGGAAGCACGGCATTAGCATTCCGTACTGTGGATCTACTCTCCTGGAGTACACTCGCAGTCTGTGTCAGTTTCTGCCCACACTAACTCTGTTAGGGGTATAGGCCCACTGTTTGGTCCTCAGCTTACACAGCCTAGAGAAGTGCCACGTGGCGTCTTTATCAGTCACATCACGAAGTGGTCCTTAGTTTGGGGCTGGAGAGTGACTCAGTGGGTAAGAGCGCTTGCTCAAACATGAAAGTCTTGATTTTTTTTTTTTTTTTTAATGAGAGCCAGGCATGGTGGTGTACACGTTTAATCCTAGCACTCAGGAGGCAAAGGCAAGTGGATCTCTGAGTTCGAAGCTTGCCTGATCCACATAGTGAGCTCCAGATCAGTCAGAGCTGCACAGTGAGACCCTTGTCGGAGAAAGCTCCCTAAATCCTTGGCCATAGCTGGGTCTGTGTGTGTAACCCTAATACTGTGTGGATTGGATACTCGGACCCCTGGTACCTAAGACTCCCTTTCAGTGAAGGTAGACTTCCTTCCTGATCCAGTGCTGGGGCTGTCTTCCAGCCTAGCTGTCTCCAGGTTTAGTGAGAGAGACTGTTTATAGGGTGGCAGTAGAAAAGGACACACCTGCCCTCTTCCTTTGACCTCCCTAGACTCTCTCACATTACCCCTCCTCACACATGTGCGCGCTCACACACGACACACGCACGCACAGCACACACTTCCTCTTTGGTACTGTTATTAGCCTTGGTCAGTCGGCTGAGGTACCAAGTTTCTTTCTGATGCTAATGTAGCTCACCCTTCTGTGGGAAGACGGGACTTTCTGCGTTGTTGCGCTGTTTGGGACAGAAGTTGATAGATGCTTAGGAAAAGGAACTTAAGAGGTGATGGTAGTAAAGCCATCTTCAGTCACATCCCCATAAGTTTTAGGTTGCTTACTTTATCCAGGGGGACTCTGATTAGCAGGATGTCATTCATTGGGTCTCACTTCCAGTCCTTTTAGAATACTTCGCAGGGAGGTAGCCTATGAGCCCAGCTGGAAGGAGGGAGCCTCAGGTGACTTGCTCTGGAGGGTCAGGGCCACTTTCCTCAAAGTCTTGGCCTCTGGTTCCTGTGTGCCCTCCGTGCATCCAGACCATGTTCTCACAGCCCTGCACATGCGCCCTTGCCCTCCTGCCCCTCCCTAACACTGTTGCTCTCTGCCCCACAGTGGCCATCAACCTCATTGTGCAGCATATCCAGGACATCCTCAACGGAGGGCTCTCCAAGAGGCAGACCAACGGCTATCTCAACGGCTACACCCCTTCACGCAAGAGGCAGGCATCAGAATCCAGCAGCCGGCCACATTGACCCCTGTGCCCTGACTCCAATTCCCAGCCCCCAGCTCCAAGCCACAGGAGGGTCAAGAGGCTTTGGTCATCTGTACATACGCCTCCTGTGAAATTACTGTATTTAAGAAAACACCGCGAAGATGAATTGCCTTGATTTTCTTGTTTTCCTTTTTTGTACTTTGGAACAGCAAATCAAACAGAACTTGACCCCAAGCTTAAGTGACAAACTGTGCCAACTACTACTGGTGATACCTAATTATGAATCCAACGTGTAACCAGTTATAAATACACACATGCATACATATATATAAAAAGGATCTATTTTTGTGTAAATGTACAAATACTGTAAAGCTGTTTGCCATAAGTATTCTGCAGGAACCTGTGTGTTTGGGTGTTGGGCCTGGAGCCCCACTCAGCAGGGCCCTGTGCTCTGGCATCTGGGGAGCCACGGGGGTGGGTGGTCGATTGGTTGATGTCCCTTGCTCTCGGCACCCTGGGCCTCAGTAGGGATGGGACTCAACGCTCAAGGCCCCCCTGACAGATGTCCCTTCCTTGAAACTGGAACTAAGAGAGATTTTTTTTTTTTGGCGGGGGGTAGTTGAAATTAAACTTGATCTCAACTCAAAAACTCAATCTCAGGGAAGAGGCCCACCGAGGAAGACCAATCTGGCTGCCTTTCTCCTTGCCTCACTCTGGCCCTGTCAGCCTGGGTGGCTCCACGCCTCCATCCTTCCTCTTCTGTCTGTCACCCTAGGAAGCCAGAGCTGTCTCTCCTGCTCTGGGGGGTGCAGGGGATTTTATAGGATCTCATCCTGCAGGAAAAGAGAGAGAGGTGGTGGGAAGGGCGGGACTGTGACTCTTGGCATGTTTAAGGAAAAACTGCCTCCTAGGGAAGTGAGTGGTCAGGTTGTCTGGACACATGATTGGCTATGGAGTGGCTCCTTGCAGTCTGGGCTTTGGTTAAGGACATCTGGTGTTGACCGCTGACAGTGGCTTATAGGATGCCCCTGGGAGTTCCTTTTGTCCCTTCTGAGCTGGAGCTGTTCAGTGAGACGAGGACAGTGTGTGTCTCCCACCCGAGAGTCCCACGAGAGCGGGGTGTCAGGGTGATTGCCTAAATCCCACCGCCCCGTGTTAATGTGGTGGCTGCCCAGCAGGAAGGGGCTAGGAGAAGGGAACTAGTCCTTAGAAGATATTAAGGGAGGGTATTTAAATCATGGGTACCTAAGCTGGGGTTTTATATTGAAGATGCCCGAGGTAGGGGCTTTCAGCTTTCCTGAACACTTTGTCTTGGTGGGAACCCCTTCCTGGAGGAAGCTGATTGGCGTGCTGAGAAGAAAACTGGAGAAAATGGGGACCAAGCGAGAAGGGACAGGTGTGTGAGATAGAGGCCTCAGTCTGTGCCCAACTGTAGAAGAGTCAAGGACTCTCATGTTGGTGATCACCATCCTGCAGTTTGTGGGCCACATGCTTAGTTACTGGTACCTGGACACTGCGGAGCCTCCTCCGTAGGTGGTGCTCAGCCCTCTGAGCTTCTTACTCCGTTCCTCTCCAACCTGGCTGAGGTTTCCGTGCTGTTTGAGCACCGTCCAGTTCCCCAATCAGGATTCAAATTTGCCTCCAACTCTGATTTTCTATTTAAAAGACATGAACCTAGTCCTCCATAGAGCTTTGCCGTTTTCCTGAGGCATCTGGAGGCCGAGGCGCAGGCCCTGCAGCAAGTTCCCATGATGGCAGCTACTGCTGGAACAGGGAGCGTTCAACTCAGGTACCTGTGTGGAAGGCACGCACTCAGCAAGACAGATGTGTCCTAGAGTGTCTGGGGGGCAGTCTTTATCACATCAACTTCACGTTAGTGGTAATCCTGAGGTTAGGGCCTGACCTGGAATCCCAAGGACAAGGGCCTTGCTGGGATGGCATGTGCTCATGGGAAACCCATTCGTGTCTGCAAGAGCCTTGGCCTCTCAGTGGGTAGCATGCTCAACTTTACTTGAAGCTCCCAGGTGCCAAACCACTTAGTGCCTTGGCTATCTATCCCACTGCCGTGGAAAATGGATTCTTCTCATCTCTGAGCCTTTACTTAGCCGCTTCCTCATCTGCCTAAGGTGTTGGGACCAAACCTCCAGGGCCTCAGAGCAGCCCATTCCTAGCTTGGACACAGCTTTGGGACTACCCTGTCCCTACCTTTTGGGGAAACTAAGCAGTTCTGGCTTGGCTCGAAGCAGTGTTTGTTGTGTGCAGGGAAGGGAAGGGGGCTCTGCTGCTCTGAGGCTGCCCAGCTTTTGGCCAATTGTGCATTTGAACTTGAACTTTGTATAGGAAACATTGTGGTCTGAGTCTCGAGGTTCTGGGTTTCCAATTCCATTGGAGAGTTGGAGGTAAACTTATTAAGAAACCATGACATTTGTTTTCTGGGGACTTTAGAGCTGTTCAGAGAGGAAGGACAGCTGCGCGGCGCCACGCAACATTAATCACAGGTGCACAGATCCCTCGGCTTCAGAGCCACCCAATGGTGCTTGCTTCTCCCCTGGCTCACGTACTGTCTTTAGGAAACAAACTTCTAAGCCTTGGGTCACGGGAAGGCCCAGCCTCACACTCCATTCATGCTAAAGCAACTTAACTAACTGTGAGGAACCTGAGGCTGGTGTGGGGCGGGGGGGCGGGGGAGAAAAAAGACAGGAATCTGATTTAGAGTAGACCCTGGGGATGGGAGTGGGTTCAGGCCTTAGGGGGAAAGGGGTGTCCAAGTCACCTGTCTCAGATCTAATTAATATTCACGATGGTGGCTACTCAGATTGTGGGGAAGTTGCCTCCAGCTTGCTCTAGCCAAGGTAGGTTGGCTGTCTTGGGAAGCAGCTGGGTCAGGTGTGCTCCTGAGTAGCTACAAAGGAGGGACTGGTCCACGCTGACTGCAAGCCTCTTGCAGGGAAGTGTTTTTCATTTGGCTGCCTTTGGGGAGGCTGAGGTCAGTCCTGGGTACACACAGGCTGGTGCTTCTGGGAAGAACTGGCTGAGCTCTGTCACCTTTGCCATTTTATCCTTTTAATCTGGGCAGATGACTGAATGCTTTGTCAGAACAAGGAAGAGAGCAGGTTGGGAAAGGCACAGATATTGGATGCATCTGGTGTGCGCAGGGCCCCTTTTAGGACTCTGGCTCTGGGCCTGCCCTGCTCTCATGGTGCCAGGCACAGTGACAAGGTGTTGTGGCAGCTTTCTGTTCTCTCAGGCTGTGACTTCCCACCCAGGCCTGCCTCCGGAGCGCGGGTGAGTGGCTAGATAGATACCGAGGCTGTTCTTTTCCTAGGAGACGCTGTCTCTTCCCTTCTTTGGTTTTACTGCCCTACCTTTGTTAGTGCTATGACATGACCACATCCTATGTACTTTGCTGTAAATAAAGACGGACAAAAACTACTCAACTCGATTCATTTGTGATGCTTGGTTAGAAGCAGCCTGCGGAAGCCTGCTAAGAACTCAGTGGTGGAGGGAGGGCTGGGTCTTGCATTTCTGGAGGATGTGGTTGCCTAGCCTGCTGTTTAGGCCTTCCTGGTCCTGGGATGTATGGAGCAGACTTCAGGCCCTAGCTGGGCTAATGTCCTCCTGATGTTACTTGTCTTGCACATTGTATCACGTGAACCACTCACTGGGCCACGGTTTCCAGGAAGCCACGATTCTTGGAATACTGGCTTTTTGTCACTGATGTCATTTTCACACTGATGTAGCCTCTGCCTCTTTTGCCTTTCTAGGCCAGTTGCCTAACCCACTTTTCTATATAGAGAATGAAAACCAAACCTAAATGGAATAAACTGAGGGTGTGTAGTAAAAAATTTGCGTTAACTATACCTCACTCTGAAATGAGTGAAGGCATATGTATATCTATTTTTCTAAGAGATATATATGCTTTCATGCATGCATGTATTCTATATGCATGCAGTGCCCAAGGAGGCTAGAAGCGAGTGTTGGGTCTGGAACTTAGTTACAGGTGTTTGTGAGTTACCAGACGTTTGTGAGACAACATCACATTTCACTGATGTCATTTTCACACTGATGTAGCCTCTGCCTCTTTTGCCTTTCTAGGCCAGTTGCCTAACCCACTTTTCTATATAGAGAATGAAAACCAAACCTAAATGGAATAAACTGAGGGTGTGTAGTAAAAAATTTGCGTTAACTATACCTCACTCTGAAATGAGTGAAGGCATATGTATATCTATTTTTCTAAGAGATATATATGCTTTCATGCATGCATGTATTCTATATGCATGCAGTGCCCAAGGAGGCTAGAAGCGAGTGTTGGGTCTGGAACTTAGTTACAGGTGTTTGTGAGTTACCAGACGTTTGTGAGACAACATCATCTGGTACTCAAACTTGTGTGGGTGCTGGTACCCAAACTTGGATCCTCTGAAAGAGCAGTAACTGCCCTTAACTGCTGAGCCATCTTTTCAGCCTTTCTATTGTTGGTTTGTTGTTGCTGATGGTGGTTTTTGAGACAAGGGTCTTGTATATCCCTGGCTGGCCTGGGACTTGTTATGTTGGCCAGGCTGGCCTCTGAGCTCAAAGAGATCCCCCTGCCCCATCCTCCTGCGTGCTGGGATTTAAGATGTGTGCCATCACACTAAACTTACTCTTGTTTTTACAAGAGCCGCTGGATGTGCCATCAGGGATTTGCACAACATTGGCCTGGGCTCTGCAGCTCCTGACAGTCCCTGTCTCAGTTCCTCTGCTGATCACCTCTTTCTCCTCCCCTCCCCCCGTGGGCAGTGGTGCTGTTTTAAATTATTTGTGGGTGTGGGTGTTTTGCTTCCACATATATCTGTGGACCACTTGTGTGCCTGCTGCCCTCGGGGGGCATTGGAACCCGAGTCACAGATGATTGTGAGCCTCCTAGCCGTTGTTCTGAACTGTTGAGCCATCTCTAGCCCCAAACTGACTGCAGCCTTAATGAAGCCATTAATGGGGCAGGTTTGCACAAAACTTAATGCCTGCTTAAAAGTAGAGAGCGAGTCTTGAACATGACAATGTCAGCTTCAAGAGACTGGACTTAGGCGGATTTCTTTATGCAGTACTGGGAATGTTTAGGTGCTCCACAGCTGATTTTAAAGGTTAGGTGTGATAGCACATGTCTGTGACCCCAACACTAGGGAAGCTGAGGCAGGAGGATGGCAAGTTTGAAGTCATCCTCGCCACATACTAAGAACCTGTATACTCCCACCTCTCAATAAAACAAGACAAAACAAAACACAAAAACAAAACACAAAACAAAAACATTTAATGAGGACTTTTTCTGTGCTGGGGATGTAGCTTGGTGCTAGAGCATCAGCTTAGCATAAGCAAGAGGTCTCGGTTCAGTCCCCAACACTGCGAAACCCACAGCGCTCTGCTAGCTCCTAGTCTAGTCCTTTGTGTATGCTTAACACACGCTTTCAGTAAACCACGAGCTAAAATAAAACTATGTGAGCCCATCTGACACAGGACTAAGCCCTGGCATATACATCTCAGGACTAGACAGCAATCAGAGGCAGAACCTAAAACTGCTTTCTAGCCGGGTGGTGGGCGCACACTTTAAGTCCCAGCACTCGGGAGGTAGAGTCAGGCAGATCTCCGTGAGTTTGAGGCCAGCCTGGTCTACAGAGAAAGTTCCAGAACAGGCTCCAAAAAACTACAGAGACACCATGTCTCGAAAAACCAAAAAGAAAAACAAAACAAACCTGTTTGCTATGTGAACTATTCGTCACGTCGCCACATCCACACTGGGCGTATCGTGAGATGTTTGAACTCAGTGTTCCAGTGACTTGCCCACCCGGGACTCTGTTCCCCGACAATATGGCAGTGTCCAGCCTCTGCTGTAAAATCACATCCGACTTTTCCGGTGTTTGCCATGTGTTCCTCGACCTTAAAACAGACCTGTGCGGAATGCTAGGAATGTGCCTGTGTTCCTGGATTACTGGGAAACTGAATTCAGCCGCTAGGCATGCTAAACTGGTGAGGCTGGTGTGTGTCTGCCATCTAGTGGGAGGATTCAGGTGGTTGTGGTTGATGGACTGCCTCATTTGATTGCCTATAGGTATCTCAGAGATACACACCCAAGTGCCCCTACAGTATAAAATAAGTACTGATATGACTTTGTCCACCCCCTCTTTTTTTGGAAAATATATAAGCCTCCACTAGAACACACAGAAGCTTACTGTCTTAGTTTCTCCATGGCTCAGTCCTGTGGGGATGGTGATGGGGGATGGAGTGTGGATGTATGCGTGTATGGGTGTGTAGGAAAGAGTGTATGTATGTGTGTGTAGGCCAGAAGTTGTCAAGTGTATTCCTCAATCTGTCTGTACCTTATTATTGTTTATGATGATGATGATATGATAACATCTCATTATGTAGACCAGGCTGATCTCAAACTCACAGAGATCTGCCTCCTTTTACCTTCTGAATGCTGGGATTAAAGGAGTGCATCCCCCCCCCCCCCCCGTTTCCATCTTGGGTTTTTGGGGCTTTTTGTTTTTTGTTTTTTTTTTTGTTTTTTTTTTTTTGTTTGTTTTTGATAGGAACTCTCACTGGGCATGGAGCTCACTCATTGGCTAGGCTGGCCGTCTCTGCATGTCAATGCCCACATGAATTGCGGTTATGGATGTGTGCTGCAGCACCCAGTGGATTCTGGGAATCTGAATTTAGATCTTTATGCTTGTATGGCCATCTCTCCGGGCCCTATCCGAGGCTGCAATTGTTTCTAGTACAGTAGTTTTATAAGCTGCTATTAGAATCAGTTCTCTCTCTCTCTCTCTCTCTCTCTCTCTCTCTCTCTCTCTCTCTGTGTGTGTGTGTGTGTATGTGTGTGATTATTTTTTAACATCAGTCGGGTACATTCCTAAGAACTCTTGAGTCTTCAGACCTAGGAATAGGATCATTGATAACAAGTTGTTTGGGTGAGTTGGGTCAGCGCTACAGGACAGGTTCAAACCCCAGGACCTTGTGTATTTAACCACATTGACTCCTACAGGCCATAGCATTCCTCGCACCAGTAATGTCATTTCTCCTGGACATGTACCATGCACGGCACTGGGCTCTTCTTGCCCAGATGGAGACTGGCAAGGTCAAATTCACTGCAATCCAAGGAAGAGAGAAGGAAACACCGGAGTTCTCTAGATTGTGCAGTAAAGAACAGACAGTGGGGAGACGCCATTGGCTACACAGATGCCACCCCATACCCGCTATCTGGAACTGCAGTGTCTGCTTCACTGAGCATCCCACATGGTCCAGCATGGTTCTCACTCCAGAACACTCAGAGACCAGTTGGAACAGCAACTAAACTAAAGCACCATGGTTGCCTTACATGACTGGCATAGAATCACGGAGCCTGTGTCTGGCCATAGCTTTCCAAAGGCTTTGGGACTGTATGGACGGCTGGCAGGTCACCTGCTTCCCCAGTCCTCTTTGAGAACTGAGAATGTGGTCGCCGCCTTTCTTGATTTAGTGGCT
Organism: Myodes glareolus; assembly: GCF_982192425.1. Classification (NCBI taxonomy): domain Eukaryota; kingdom Metazoa; phylum Chordata; class Mammalia; order Rodentia; family Cricetidae; genus Myodes; species Myodes glareolus. The sequence goes on from NC_142030.1 coordinate 57,250,659, forward strand.
TAGTAGATTGCATGAGATGACAGGCACAGTGTGAATTATTTAACGCTCCCAGAGCATGCTATTAGTTCAGTACAATATGCAGCAGTACTGAGAGTTAATTGACTTCAGCTCAGACCAAAGTTATTAATCATTTCTTCCCCTGTTCCTGTGATTTAAAAAAGATACCCTGGCAAAACAAACTTAAAGGGAAAAGGGGTTTCCTTCAGCTCACCCTCCAAGAAGAAAGCTGAAGGGAAGTTGAAGTGGTAGTGGCCTCCACAATCAGGAAGCTGAGGGCAACAGATGCAGGTTACTGGTCAGCAGCCTCTTTCTCTAAACACAGTCCAGGACCTAAGCCTGGGAACTGTGCCGCCCACGGTGGGGAGGGACTTTCCACTTCAGCTAATGGAAGCTAATCTCCCACAGGCGTGCCCAGAGGCCCAGGTACTGGTAGATTCTGTCAGCTTGACAACTGGCACTACCCTCATTGCCAGGTCAATGAGAGCAGCAGGGACTGAAGCGCCATCTCCGCTCTGTCAATGAAAAGGAAGTGATTCCATATGGTGTGTGTGTGTGTGTGTGTGTGTGTGTGTGTGAGAGAGAGAGAGAGAGAGAGAGAGAGAGAGAGAGAGGGAATTTATGTTTGGGCATATGGGTGCAATGCCTGCAGAGGCCAGAAGAGGGCATCAGATTTCTCCCCAGAGCTGGTATTGGCTGTTAGCTGTCTGATGGGGGTGCTGTGAACTGAAGTTAGGTTTTCTGCAATAATTGTAAGAGCTCCTGACCACAGAGCCGTTTCTCCAGGCCCCCACTATTCATCTTTTTAAAAATCACAGCTAAATTTAGTCTCTTTAAGAAAAGCCTTGGAATTCACAGTTTATTTATTTATTTAGTTAGTTTGCTGTTTAAAGCTTATCCATAGTCTTAAATTTTACTGACTGTATTGTAGCTAAGAAAAATGATTGAGGGGTCTGGAGAAATGGCTCAGAGGTTAAGAGCACTGGCTACTCTTCCAGAGGTCCTGAGTTCAAGTCCCAGCAACCACATGGTGACTCACAACCATCTGTAATGAGATCTGGTACCATCTTCTGGCCTGCAGGCGTACATGCAAGCACAACACTGTATACATAATAAATAAACAAATAATTAAAAAGAAAAGTGATTGAACTGTATTCCAAATCTGCTTGCTGATTTTCTTCAATGTCTTATACTTACCTTCTGAATTCCTCCTCTCAGCCCTTCCTTGCAAAATTTTTTTGATTTCTTATGTGTTCAATTATGCATTAAACAAAACATTTGTTTAAACATTTCCTGATGTGGGATTCTCCTCTGTATGCTGTGAATACCATTGGTTAATAAATAAGCTGCTTTCAGCCAATAGCTTAACAGAATATAGACAGGTTGGAAAAGATAGATATAGAGAGAATAGACGGAGTGAGGGAGAAGCCCTGTAGCCGCCCGCAGGAGACAGCCGCCTCCTATGGAGCCCCCTGAAACTTTGCCGGTAGGCCATGACCTCATGGTAATGCACAGATTAATGAAGATGGCTTAGTTTAGGATATAAGGGCAAGCTAGAAATATGCTTGAACTATTGGCCAAACAGTATTGCAAATAATAAAGATTCTGTGTGATTATTTTGAGTCAGGACGGTCAGGAAACGAAGTAGAGTGTTTGGCTAACGTGCTAAGTACTGGATTTGATTCCAATCACTGCACAAGCCAGGTGCTGGTACACACCTGTAATCCTAGTGCTTGGAAGGTAAGGATAAGAGGACCTGTAGTTCAAGGCCGTCTTTGGTTAGCTAGGGGAATAATAATAATAATAATAAAGCATTTATCTGAATTTCTAGGCATTTTGTGTCAGAAGGGGCTCTGGTTATCCAAGTTATTAGATTTCTCAAACTTTGTTTTTTTTCTCTAGAGGATTTGGCTTCATCCACAGAGTCTAACGCTCTTTGCCTCCTCCAACTAGCAGTGCCCTAGGCGGGTGAGGTGTCCTGGAATGGCTGAGAACTGTCACTCACAGCAGATTGCCAGCTTTCTTAGGTCAGAACTGTGGACCGTACTCTTCCTGTCTTCTACCCTTACAGAGGACTTGCCCATGTAAACATGTCCACAGTTTGCTGGTTTCCTAAGGGGACCCCATGATAGTGTGATGTGTTTGACGTGCCCTTAAAGATCACCATGTTTGGGGCTGGAGAGATGGCTCAGAGGTTATGAGCATTGCCTGCTCTTCCAAAGGTTCAATTCCCAGCAACCACATGGTGGCTCACAACCATCTGTAATGGGGTCTGGTGCCCTCTTCTGGCCTACAGGCATACACACAGACAGTATATTGTATACATAAAAAAAAAAAAAAGATCACCATTGTTGTCTGAAAATGGGCTGCTATTGCTGCTGCTGCTGCTGCCACCTATGGACTGGAGCTTTGTGTGGTAAGGTCTGCAGACTGATCCTGCAATCCCAACATCATGGGTCATCAGTCTGCCTTGGTAGTGGGACTGAGACTGAGCAGCCACATTTAACCTTCAGAACAGCTGGAGGACAGTCAAGTCTGAAACGCAGCAAGCACCTACCCTGTGCCAGGTCCAGGGCCAAGCTCCACCCATCCTCAGGAACCACATAAACAGCCCATGGCAGCGTGGAAGGGCTAGGTTGGCCATGTCTAAGCAGAACATCTGAGGCTGTGTGACCCACCCTGTCAGGCCCAACCTTCTCATACAGATGTTGCACGTTTGTGTCTCGTTCTCTTCCAGCATCTTCCTCGGTCTAGCCCTGCAGTTGACATTAACAGTGTATTCTTAATTTCTCTATCCAGCCCCTGCTTTCTTACAGGGTTGTGCCTGACTTAAGCAAAAATAATTAATATTAAAATGCTTGGAAAGTCCCCTAGTCCATGTATGTGGCATTAAGATCACTAACACAAATGTGCTTGAAATGCCTTCAGAACCTAAGAAGGTTGGGTTCTTGGGGACATGATCTCAATTGACGAGCACGTAACATCTTCCAGAAGAGGAGAACCACACCTGGTTAATACACGGCAAACTGGTTCAGATGAACTTCAGAGGGGAGAAAACTGATGGCTTGTCCAAAGTGCACAGCTGAACACCATGTTTTGATCCCACCCCCACCAGGGATGATTCAGCCTGGAATCTGATAAGAGTGGTCCCATGGGGGAGAGTCTGGTTTCTTCTGGGATGTTGGGTTCCTCAAGAGGAGCAGATGGGAGTCAGGCTACATGGGTGGGTGGGTGGGTGGGTGGGTGGGGTACGACAACCCTACCGTCTGAGACAAGCTTTTAAAAAGAAAAGCTATGGTGTTTTTCAAGGCCAACAGGATAAAGAAGCTGAAGGACTGCTGGGAACTTTCCCAGGTTGTTTGCTATGGAGGGGAGACACAGCCCTTCCCCAGCTCATGGGAGATACAGGGTACCAATCTGGGGTCCATGGGGAGAGGGGAAAGAATGCTCATCTTCCTACCACACCAAAGATCATCCCAGCAAGATGCTGAGGTCTCTGTCCTTTCATGGTCTATTCATTTATTGTATTTTATTTTTGACTCATTTTTGCCTTTATGTATGTATTTGTAGGTATAAGCATGGATGCCTATGTGTGGAGATAAACTTGGGTGTTGGTCCTCCGCTACCACCTTGTTTGAGGTAGGATCTCTCATTCATTGCTGGGTTTACCACACTAGCTGACCCTAAAGCTCTGGGCCTCTTCCTGCCTCTGTCTCCCTCTTGCCTTAAGAACTCTGGGATTACAGGCAGGTGCTCCTGCATCTAGCTTCATTTGGTGTGCCAGCTGGTTTCCTTCCTTCCTTCCTTCCTTCCTTCCTTCCTTCCTTCCTTCCTTCCTTCTTTCCTCCTCCTTCCTTCCTTCCTTTCTTCCTTCCTTCCTTTCTTTTTATTTTTAAAGGTCTATGTGTTTTTATGCATACAACATTCTGCCCACATGTATGCCTGCAAGCCAGAAGAGGACACCAGATATCTTTATAGATGGTCAAGCCACTATGTGGTTGCTGGGTATTGCACTCAGGACCTCTGAAAGAGCAGTCAGTGCTCTTAACCTCTAAGCCATTTCTCCGGCCCGCCAGCTGATTTTATGTCAACTTGACACAGCCTACAGTCACTGGAGAAGAGGAAGCCCCCAATGAGAAAAATGCCTCCATAAACTCTGACTATAGGCAAGTCTGTAGGGCGTTTTCATAATTAGTGATTGATGGGAGATGGCCCAGTCCATTGTGAGTGGGGCTCCCCGGGCTGGTGGTCCTGGGTTCTATAAGAAAGCAGGCTGAGTAAGTCAAGGGGAGCGAGCTAGTAAGCACCACCTTTTCATGGTCTCTTCATCAGCTCCTGCCTCCAGGTTCCTGCCCTGTTTGAGTTCCTGTTCTGACTTCCTTCAGTGGTGAAGAGAGATATGGAAGTGGAAGCCAAATAAATTCTTTCTTTTCCAAGTTGCTTTGATTATGGTGCTTCATCCCATCAAAGATAACCCTGACGAAGACATTTGGGTTCTGCAGATCTGAATTCAAGTCCTCACACTTGTCCAGCAAGTGTTTTACTCATGGAGCTCTCTCCCCAGCCTCCCGACCACTGCCCTTTGTTATTAAAACAGCATCTCTCTATGCAGCTCTGGCCAGCCTGGAACTCTTGGTGATCTTCCTGCCTCTGCCTTCTGAGTGCTAGGATTACAGGGCTGCATACTTCATTGGGCGTACCGCTCCCCATCCTCTTTCTAGCAGCTTTGTCTTTTGAGTCAGGGTCTTGGGCTATAGCTCTGGCTTACTTTCTCCATTCCTATTGCTGGAACTGTAGGCATGGCCACCATGCCCAGCTCACAGAGCTTATATATATATATATATATATATATATATATATATATATATATATATATATATATATTCATTTTGTGTTTTGCCTGTGTGTATATATATGTGCACTGCATGCATGCCTGATGCCTATGGAGGCCAGGACAGAGTGCTGGGTCTTCTAGAACTGGAGTTAAGCATCTATCTGCCACATAGATGCTGGGAACTGAACCCAGGTCTTCTAAAAGACAGCAAGTGCTCTTAGGCATTGAGCCATCTCTCCAGCTCTAAGAGTCAGTTTAAACAAGAGTGCTTGTCACTCTGATCATAAATTACATTTTAAAAACTTCAGTTAAGGTGAGATTTCTTTTGTAAGTCTTTTGTAATGTGTGTGTGTGTGTGTGTGTGTGTGTGTGTGTCTGTGTCCAGAGCTTCTGAATGGAATGGGAACCAAAAGGAAGGTTACATTAAAGGGCAGTTTCCCTGAAAGGTTTCTAATTGATGCTCTGGTGGCTGCTTTATGTTAGAGATTTATTTGCTCGTGCAAGGATCTCACAATCAGCATCACCACTTTCCGGTTGAACATTATCTAATGGACTCTTGGATGTAGCTTCTGCATACTCAGCCTTGGAGGTTTTCCTCCTGGTTGCATGTGGACAGACACTCGGTTCCTTCTGCTCAGTAGCAGCAAGGAGATGTGTGTCTGTTGGCCATGACACCTTTTCCGCTTCTTTTCATTCTCCAACGTGCTAGGCTTTAACATTCCACCAGGGGGCAGACTTGCAATTTCTCTCATTCTATAGCTAACTCTTATTGTATGCCTGCCACAGTATTATTTTGTTTTAAGCCTCATTTGAATTCTGTGAGGTATATTGTATTACTTCTCTTTCTAAAAGGGGGATTGTGGTTTAGGGGAGGCTAAATAAATTGTGCCAAGTCAGCAATACATGGGGAAGCTGCAATTTGAACCTGTGTTTTTCTGATTGAAAAGCTTGAACCTTAAACCTCTTTTATGTCCGGCTATCTTAAAGATAGAATTCTGCCCTGCCCCATATGCCTACAGCACCAGCTCTTCAGCAGGTTATGCTCTGGAAATCGCAGTTCATCCAACCAACATATGATTATCTTGGCTTCTAGTCTGAGTCCTGAGCACCCTTATACATACCCATTAAGGATTTTGCCATTTGTAGCTCATATTTTTCTTTTCTCCTCATCCTCCTCGTCTTTTAGACAGAATCTCACTATGTAGCCTTAGCTGCTTGGCTGCCTTGGAACTCACTATATAGACCAGATTGGCCTCGAACTCATAGAGATTCCCACTGCCACTGAGTCCTGAGTGCTGGGTTAAAGGTGTGCACCCACCACACCTTCATCTGGCCATTTGTATGTTATTTTAAATATCCTTCTGTAACTTAGACAATGTAAGAACACCCCCATCTGTGGGTTGGAGTGTGTCTCCTTGAAGTGGCTGCTTGCTTAGCTCATGCTAACTTTAGGAAGGGCACTGATTCAGGGGACCAGGATGTTTCTTTCCCGTAATTCTCTCATCAGATTTATGAGGTGAGAAGTAAAGAGCCATGGTAGGTGCGGCTTGAGAAACTAGAGCTAATCTTGTCCTGATCTCCAGACCAGTTCAGACTGGAGAGGTCCTGTCTACCCATAACCAGGCACACTGAAAATCCTGCTCTCAAAATTGGATCCTCAGCCAAAAATGAGACATCACTATTACCTTCCTTAAAGCTCAGGGAACAGATAGTTGGGGTGAGGGTGGGAAGAAAGAATCTAAGGGCTGGATGGAGTCAGGGAATCGTGTGCGATGCTGATGTCAGGGCATGACATGGCTGCTGTGGTCTTGAACTCACAGCAGCTCTGAGTATCCATACAAGACTGAGCTGGCCAACATGCTATTGTTGGGGCAAGATTTTGTGTGACTTTTTAAAGCTCTCTTGGGGGGACCCACAAATAAGTCACACACAGAGGCTTATCCTTTCTTATAATCACCTGGACTTGGCTTGTTTCTTGACAGCTTTTCTTAACTTAAATTAACCCATTTACCTTTTCCCTCTGGACTTTATCTTTCCTACTTCTGCATACCTCACTTTCCTTCTTACTCCGTGGCTGGGTGGGTGACTGGGTTGCTGACCTCTGATGTCCTCCTCCCCTTCTTCTTTTGTTGCTCCAACTCTTCTTTGGTTCTCCTCCTATTTATACTCTCTGCCTGCCAGCCCTACCTATCCTTACTCTTGTGTAGTAAGGAGGCTGCCTGTTCATTTTCTGACTGCCCAGACTCCCAAAATAACCACACAGAAACTGTATTAATTAAATTACTTTTTGGCCAATTATTTAAGTGTACTGCTAGCTAGCTCTTACATCTAAAATTAACCCATCTCCCTTATTTTATATTTTACCATGAGGTTCGTGGCCTACCGGCAAGGTTTCACTGTATCTGTCTCTAGCGGCTCCATGGCTTCTCCCTGACTCCGCCTCCCTTCTCCCAGCACTCAGTTTAATTTTCCCCACCTAGCTCTGTTATGCCCTGCTCTGCGATAGGCTCAAAGCAGTTTCTTTATTCACCAATGGTATTCACAGCATATAGAGGGGAATCCCACATCACTCCTGCCTCATGACTGGCTGTTCAGCTCTTTATTAGACCTTTAGGTGTTTTAGACAGGCAAAGAATCACAGCTTCACAGAGTTTAAACAATTACAACATAAACTAAAGCCACACACCTTAAAATAATATTCCACACCAGTGAGGCTTTCCTAAAGTTCCACCCTTCCCAGAGGATCTACGCACAGTTGATGGTTTCTAGGGAAGGGGAAGCATTTTCTTCAGTGGTGTAGCCCTAGTAAGGTGCTCACACAACTGCAAATAACCCCTTACCCATGCTGCTGTGGGTAACCCCTCAGGAATTCACCAGGCCATGAATATGAAAGTGTAAGAGGAATGAGTTTGAAAGAGTAGGACCAGGGAGAGGAACAGGAACAAGAGAGGGCAATGGTGGTAAATACAGTCAAAATACATTATGTACATGTTTGAATTTGTCATAATGGAATCCATTATGCATAATTAATACATATTAATAAAAAAAAGACAAAAGGATTTTCTGGGCTCAGAATACTGATAAGCCTGGTGGAGATCAAGATAGGGCTTTCCCTGGGAGAGAAAGGAGAGGCTTTTGAGTGGTGGGGTTCCCATCTGCGTACCTGGGTAATAGTTCCTCCCAGGGAAGCTATGCGCATAGGTTTTACCTTCTCTTCAGATTGTGCCTTCTGAACTCTGGCTTCCTTGTGAGATGGAATGGTAGTCATGGCAGTCTCACTGTGGTAGGTACCTCCAAGTCCCTGATGCAGGCCCCAGCACAGTATCTGTGCCTTCCGCTGCTCTCCCGTTGCTCTAGCTACACCGGACTGCTTCTTGTGGGCACCACTCTCCATTAATCTCTTTCCACACAGCAGGCCACTGCTCATCCATCTCCTACTGGACTTCCCCCCCCCCCCCGATCCCATCACCCCTGCAATGGAGTCAGGGCACACACCGGGGACTGTTTTTCTCGCCCTTGGGTTCATCCTCTCCTCCTGTGTCGCCGCAGCCTCTGGTGAAGGATCCCCTGACTCTTCTGCCTGTACCTATCTCTCCACCAGCATCCGGGAGCTCTTGGTATGCTAGCAAGCACCTGACAAGACAGGGTTGAGAAACACTGTGGAAGAAGGAGCCACCATCCTTTGTGTGGGATGTCCAGTGTGGCCCTCTGAACGGGAGCAATCTGATGCCTCCCTGAGAGCTGTTCCTTTGTTCTACCATCTTGCATTAAAGTGGCACGCAGTGTTTTCCCTACTGGGAAAATGTCATTTGAAAAATACACAGTAAGTGTTAGATGGTGCAGCTGGCCTACCATCTTGCCAGGAGAGGGGTGAGGAACCAAGGGTGGCTCGGAGGCTGGTGTTGGGGAACAGCTGGACGTTTTGGATTGCTCCTGTATGACTGGTCAATGTGGCTGCTTTACACTCTGATCTTCAGGCAAGTTTTATTTATTAAAACACAAATAATATTCTACTATACATTCATGTTTTCCGCTAGGTTTATAACTTGGAGCTGCCCTTGATGTCTTCCATTTCTCTCAGTCCTGATTTAATTTTTCTCATGGAGATTGTTTATGTCTGTCTATGTTAATGTCTTTGTCTAATCTGTCTGTATCAATGTGTATATCAATGTATAGATCCAGTCTGTATATATTGATGTCTGTGTTAATGTCTGTGTCTGTCTTTGTCCTATCTGTTTACATCTTTGTTTATGTCTACCTCTCTGTCTATGTCCATGCCTACCTTTGTATATTTACCTTTAGCTGTTGTTTTTGGCGTCTGTCTTTTTATTAGTACGAAAGTGTCTATGGTCAGGGACCTTGCGTTATTTCTTACTGTATCCTTAGGATTTCAAAGATAGTTTCAAACACAGGATGCTCAACGAATATTGTTTGAAAGAACATGTGGGTGCAATGAGACAATGACTGTTAAATTCTTTGGCAAGTGTAACGGCTGCCCCTTGCTTGAGAGTGCTGTCCCATGCTTTTGCCTCCATATGCAGTAAAGTCAATTGCCTATTGCTGGGCCCTGTTTCATCCGAACCAGTGCTGAGAGCCTGGGCCTCAACACTAATTTAGCTCAGATCCCAGCTGCGCAGCCTATTAATTGGAGCTTGGATAAACTGCTTCGTCTCTTTGGCCTTAGTACTTACTCTCATTTGTAGCAAGTGCTGGGTATACCTGCTTCCAGTATAGCGTGTGGCTATTGGAGAACAAACGGTAAAATATTCCTTCTTTGCCTGTAATCTCCGTCCTTGGGAGGCTGAGTCAGGAGCATCTCTAGCTCAAGGTCTGGGCTAGTTAGAGACACACCCTAAAATAAGAAAAAAAATCGAAACAATGAAAAGCACCCTTCCCCCCATCCCAGTCAAACAATCAAGTTCTCTCTGCCCTTCATATCTGTATCTTGGGAAGCCCCTTGGACAAAAATCTAATCCATTTTCTCCAGGTGCCAATAAACATTAAAAAAAAGATGGTTCACTTTTTTTTCTTTCTTCCCTCCTTAATTAATTAGTTCTGAACTCATGAGTGAAGACAGGAGTCTCAGTCTTTGGGCCCCTACCACTCCTCTTGTTCTACACCTCTGAGATGGGTAGGAGCTTATTTCTCTGTGTATCTCATGTGTGGAAGCTCAAACTTACAGATGCTACATGAGTGAGGCTACTCAGCTGGGAGCTATACACAATCCCCTAGATTTGAAGCCAGTCGCTTTCATTTTATTATAAGGGCATGGTGTGTGTGAGTGTGTGTGGTGTGTGCATGCGTGAGTGTGTGTATGAGTATGTGTGTGTGTGTGTGTGCATGTGGTATGTGTGTGGTGTGTGTGCATTGTGTGTGTGAGTGCATGTGTGAGTATGTGTGCGTGTGGTGTGTATGTGCACGCATGTGGTATGTGTGTGGTGTGTGTGTGCATTGTGTGTGTGAGTGCATGTGTGAGTATGTGTGCGCGCGCATGTGGTGTGTGTGTGCAGTGTGTGTGTGAGTACATGTGTGAGTATGTGTGTGTAGTGTGTGTGTGCAGTGTGTGTGTGAGTACATGTGTGAGTATGTGTGTGTGTATGTGTGGTGTATGTGTGGTGTATGTGTGGTGTGAGGTGTGTGTATGTGTGGTGCGTGTGTGGTGTGTGTATGTGTGGTGCGTGTGTGGTGTGTGTGTGTGCAGTGTGTGTGTGTGTGTGTGTGTGTGTGTGTGTGTGACATGGTGCTCACACGGGCAGCAGAGTGAGTTGGTGGCAGGCAGGATGGTCAAAGACTCAGCAGCTGACTGGGATGCAGAAGTCACAGGTGGATCAGAAACACAGAGAGATTCCCTGCAGGTTTGGGGAGCTGTGGGGCTACCCTGCAGTGCCAGAGCAGGTGCTGCAGAAAGGCAGCAGAAAGGGCAGGAGAGAACCCCTCTGAGACTGGGTAGTGGGACTTAGGAAGCCCATTATCTGCAGTCCTTGCCTAATGAGGAGCCCTAGCCGAGACTAAGCTGTCTTGCCAGAAAAGACCAAGGCAGGGGGCCCTGCAAGGCAAAGAGCCCTTGCCACTGCAATAGAAAAGCAGTATGGAATAGCCTTGGTGGGAAAACTGAAGAAAGAATTCAAAAAAATAGCACACTCGGGGCCAAAACCTCCTCCGGCTTGAATAGAGCCCCAGCTTCTCTCTCAAGCAAGTCTCCCTTCCTCAGGTGTGATGTGAAGACCGTGGTTAAAATGCAGATTGAACCCAGGAGGGCTGACATTTAAGAAACCAGGTTGTGAGACTGAATACACTTTAGCTGACCAGCTTAGCTACCAGCTTCCCCCATTCCTAGGCAGGGGAGGGAAGGCCTCTGAGGGCCAGCCACGCTGATTCTCAGCAGGGTGGGCTGATCGGCCCATCTCACAGAACATCTGAGCCATTTCTATTTCCACTCAGGCCAAGCTGGCTCGGCTGCTGCACCCTTTTGAGATCTCTGGAACTCTACTCTGAGGGGCTTTGGGTGTCAGGGGGGGAGCAGAGAGGGTATGTATGTTGGGTATGGGTTTCAGTAGACGCCAGGAGCCAGGCAGATGGTGGCTAACAGGTAATCTCTCCTGGATGGACGCGGAGAGATTGTCACTCTTCCTGAGAGAGGCACTGGGGCATGCGAGCTTGGAATCGGGGCATGTCTTTGCTGGGTTTCTCTTACTGCAGTGATGCTAATGAAGGAAAACATTTAATTGGGCCTGGCTTACAGTTCCCAGGTTTAGTCCATTATCCTTGTGGCAGGAAGCATGGTGGCACGCAGGCAGATATGAAGCTGGAGAGGTAGCTGGGAGGTCTATATTTGGATCACCAGGTAGCTGCTGGCCTGATTTGATTTTCTGAAATCTCAAAGCCCACCTCCTATGACACATGTCTTCCAACAAGGCCACACCTCCGATAATACCACTCCCTATGGGGACCATTTTCATTCAAACCATCCCAGGACATCTTGGCTAGGCTTTGGCTATTTATGTAACTTTCAAGAAAGTTCCTTGAAATCCATTAGCCATATATTTCTCATTTGTAAGCAATTGTTTAAATAATATTTACCACTTAGTGTTGTGGTCTTGGGGAAGTAAATGTTCCTTCCACATTTTACCTTCCATGCCCATACTTTATTCAGGGCATGCCTGGCAAAATTTCACATCCATCTTGCCCTTGGATAACAAGCTCCATATGATCAATAGGAAACATATAATATGTATTTTGAACTTAGTGTTTCAGTGCTGTGAGAGCCATAGCAAGTCAGTACTCACTTGGCCCTAGATCTAGAGGGCTACTTAGATCCTGTTAGTTAGACATGGACACCAGGGAGTGGAGGCCAGACAGAAGGGGGCAGAGGTCGGACGAGTGTTGATAAGTGGGCACTGGGCACTGTTTTGAGATTACTGGGAGAGTAAGGCTAGCCAGACCAGACAGCTCTCCCGTAGAGGTGTAGTATAGGAAAGAAGCCCACCAAGGACAGCATTAGCTCACAGCAGCCGGGTCACTCACCACAGTGGCTTGGGGAGGTTCTAGGTCAACTACTGTCCGACCAACCAGAACTTCTCAGCTCTCTTCTAGATGTAGCATGAGGGGGCCGGCTTGTTGGGGTTTCCGTCCTGCCTGGTACCCCACAACTGGCAAATCCCGAAGAGAAATCACACACAGGACTCCATAAGGTTATAAACTGATTGGCCTATTAGATCAGGCTTCTTGTTAACTCTTATAACTTATGTTACCCCATTATCCTTATCTATGTTAGCCACATGGCTCTGTACCTTTCTCAGCTGGGCAAGTTACATGCTGCCTCTTCGGTGGTCTGCGCAGGAGTGGCGGAGGGAGCTTCCTGCTTCCCAGAATACTCCCAGTCTCTTTGCTCCACCCCTACTTCCTGTCTGGCTTTCCCGCCTATACTGCCTGCCTGGCCAATCAGCGTTTTATTAAAATATGATTGACAGAATACAGACAATTCTCCCGCATCAAGATAAATAGGGAGGACCTTAACATCCTGGGCAAGAGTTGGTGGTTGCCTGCAGCACCAACTGCTCAGAACCCAGAGTTGTGCTGTGTCCCCAGCACAGTGGCCGACGTAAAGAAACCCCATTCCACATGTCTCACCCTCCAGGCATTCTCATTTGACCGTGGTTTGCCAGGGCCCAGGTTCCCTGCATAGCAGAACTTGGCTTCTGAGTTCAGCAAATCTCCCCTCCTTGCTGGCCAGTCCACTGGTGGGGCTCCAGGTAATAGAATAGTCATGATTTAAAGTTCAGAGAGCTGTAACTTCATACCGTATTGAGCTGGGAGCAATTCATCCCAGAGAAGGCCTTAGTGGGTTCCGTTTTCCCTGACGCAGCCTCCTTGCCTATTGGAGCTTGCCTTTGAGACTGGAGCAGAAGCTGCATTTGACAGATTTCTTGGGGAGAGGTGCCCCATTAGTGTCACTTGAGTAAATTTAATGTAAAAATTGTGAGTGCCTAGCAAGAGTGAACAAGGCAGGGATTTTAGTGTTTCACGGCTATTGTGTGGCTGTTTAAGGTGGCACCAGCACGCAGTAAGGCGTCAGTGGCACACACTGCTGCTCGAGTGACCCCCTCCGTATGGACCTGTGGGTATCTGGACCTTTTAACCTGCAGACAGTTTGTTGATCAAGGTTTGGAAATGCTAGTGATGTGTGCAAGGTCACACAGAGGTGACGTGTGCAGTCTCATCCTTAGGCCGCTTAGACCGGGGTGTCTTCCAGTGTTACATCCTCGTACTGAGGTGTGGGAATCACTAGTAGACGCCAGCCTTCTCACCTCCAGTGCTGACACTTTGGATGTGGATGAGTCTTCTTGTGAGCAGTCATTTTGTGCACCACTGATGTTTAACAGCGCCCCGGGTCTCCCCCTAACAGCTCTCAGCAGAGTCTGTCTTCCAGCCGAGACAACCATCCAATCATTGCCAAACGTCCCCTGTCGAGCAAACACTGCCCGTTTCAGAACTATGAGTCTAGACATTTCCTTCTAAAGCAACTCACCATGGTCTAGCTGGAGCAGCAAGTTTTTCGATGACTCTTGGGCCCTGCCCCAAATCTATTGAATCTGAAACTGCACCTTTAGCCAAGGTCCTCTGGTGATCACAAAATTAGATTCAAATGGCTGAGCTGTGAACAGGCTCTGCCCAGGATAGGATGGAAGGAGGGGCTTCCCAGGCTCCTGTCTCCTGGCTTTTGAGCTGTGCAGTTGTAAATCTTGATGTTTACTGCTGGTGTTTTTTCTTCTTCTTCTTCTTCTTCTGTGACTCAGGCTATTGCCTGCCTAGATCCCAGGGCAGAGAATTTTGGGGTCCCTTTAAGGTAAGGCATCAGGGGGATGGTGTAGAAGCCAGAGTTCTCACACTGTGTGGAAATGGAAACCACGGCAGATGTCAATACACGTGGTATTTGGAGGAGAGCTGGTCAGTGACTTTATAGACTTTTCCTCATTTGTCTGGTTTTTCTTTCCCCTCCTAATTACATTTATTTGTGTGTGCGTGCGTGCATGTGTACGCGCGTGTTGTAGAGATCAGAGGACAGCTCCCAGGAGTCAGTTTTCGCCTTCCACTGTGTGAGCCCTGGGAACTGAACTCAGGTCCTCAGGCTTGACAGCAGGTGCCTTTACCCACTAAGCCATCTTCCTTTCCCCAAAGTGTTTTTCTCTTGCTTCAAGTGGGATTAGGGTTTTTGAGAAGAAGCCTATGAAGAGCTAATGGCTTTCTCCTCACAGCAGAGGCTGATCTTGATGTTTGCCTCCCGGTAACTGATTACAATTTCTTAAAAACTAAAGGCTCAGCTACCCCACCGCTGGCAGATGGGCAGCGGAGCAAGACTGTTTCTCTTCTTGGAATACAAAGTAGCTCCTGTCCAGCAAAGTGCATTTGAACTGCTTCGGGACCCCTGCTCAGTCTCCCATGGCCGCTACACACCAACCTGGCAAAGTTAGAGAGGAGATTTATGCAAAGCCCCACCTTTTGTTTGTTAATGGATATGACAGGTATAGTTCTTCTCTAATGGGCAGCTGACCGCTCAGCAATTTTCCTTTTATGGTTCCCATTTCTGATCATTACGCCACCCTAATTAGTCAGCTTGACAGCAGGCTCCCGGAGAACAAAGACCACAGCCATCGGTGCCAGGATACAGGCAGCGAGGAAGACGGGGAACCTGGAAGGAGGGAGGCTCAGTGTGGTCCATTCTGACCAAGGACTTTTTAGGCACCTGGTCAGAATCTCAACCTGGGAAGATGTTAACTGCCTGGGGCATTCTCTTCTTTACAGCAGATGTTACTATTACAACAGACTTCTAAGCATTGTGCAACAGTTACCGCATATACTACTCTGTTGCTCATACAAAACAAAACAAAAACTCACCTCCACAAATAAACACATTTCTCCTATCTGTCTGGCTAGCTAGAAATATACCTGAGTCATTGGCCAGGCAGTGCTGTAATTAATATAATTTCTGTGTGATTATTTGGATCTGAGTGGCTGGGAAATGAATGAGCAGTCTCCACCTACAATTTTTTTCTTTCTTTTTCTTTTTTTGGCATTTATTTATTTATTTATTTATTTATTTATTTATTTATTATGTATACAATATTCTTTCTGTGTGTATGCCCGCAGGCCAGGAGAGGGCACCAGACCCCATTACAGATGGTTGTGAGCCACCATGTGGTTGCTGGGAATTGAACTCAGGACCTTTGGAAGAGCAGGCAATGCCCTTAACTGCTGAACCATCTCTCCAGCCCTTTGTGGTTGTTTTGAGACAGAGTTTCTCTGTAGCTTTGAAGCCTGTCCTAGCACTCCCTCTGTAGACAAGGCTGGCCTTGAACACACAGAACAGAGATCTGCCTGCCTCTGCTTCTTGAGTGCTGGGATTAAAGGTGTGCACTGCCACCACCTGGCTCTCTCTTTCTCCTTTTTATTCAATGTGGGACCCTAACCCAATGAATACTGTGGCACGTGGTTGTCCCACCTCAGTGAATCTAAACTAGATGGTCCCTCAAAGACATGTCTAGAGGTTTGTTTCCTAGGTCATTCTAGATCATGTCAAGTTGACAGTGTTAACAATCACAGGGCATATGTATGAAACCAAGGTATTGGTAAGTGTATTGGCTGATTTTGTGTGTCAACTGGACACAAGCAAGAGTCATCGGAGAGAAGAAGGAGCCTCAGTTGAGGAGATTCCTTCATGAGATTCAGTTGCAAGGTATTTTCTCAGCTAGTGACCAATGGGGGAGAACTTAGCCCATGGTGGGTGGTGCCATCCCTGGGCAGGTGGTACTGGTTTTATAAAAAAGCAGACTGAGCAGGTCATATGAAGCAAGCTAGTAAGCAGCATCCCTCCAAGGCCTCTGCATCAGCTCCTGCCTCTAGGATCCTACCCTGTTTGAGTTTCTGTCCTGACTTCCTTCAGTGAGGAAGAGCAGTGTGGAAGTGTAAGCCGAATAAACCCTTTCCTTCCCAACTTGCTTTCTGGTCATGGTGTCTCACCACAGCAGTAGAAACCCTAAGGCAGTAGCACTGAATTTCTTCTGAAGGCACTAAGAATAATTCGTTTCCCACCTTTTCTAGCTTTTAGAAACTGCCAGCATTCCTTGACTCCTGGCCCCTCCCTCCATCTTCAAGGTGCACGGTTCTAACTTCTGCTTCCAACATGCTTCTCTCTCCCTTTTCCCTTTGACTTCTCCCTCCATCATCTCCTCCTCCTCTTCTGCTTCCTTTTCTTGTCCCCCCCCCCCCATTTTGAAACAGGATCTCAGACTGGGCTAGAAGTCACTATGTAGATCTGCATGCCTCACACCTCACTGATCCTTCTGCCTTAACTTTCTGAGTGTTGGGATTACAGGTAGCACTAATCACACCAGTGTAATTAATTCACACCCCTCTTTGACGTTGGTGTTTCTACCACCTTCCTAATACACTTTTGTGATCATGCCCCATACAGAAAATCTAATCACATTGACAAAGTCACTTCATAGCATAGTTTACCATACGGAAGCTAATATAGCCATACATCCCAAGCATTAGGATGTAGGCATTTTTGGAAGCAGGACCATTGTTTGGGTTACCACATATAATCTATTACAATTAATAGCAATACTTAATTTAAACACTAACTGTGAGTACTAAATCAGATGTTGTACATCTCTTGGTACCTGGCCCTCAGTACCTTATTGCAGCAGATATGCCCAGTTATTCTGGATCATTACTGTTTGAGGAAATCATCCAGCCATTTGGGATGGCAAGAGATCAGAAATAGCCATGGTTTACGCTGGCTTTTGGGGAGAGAGACTGGGATGGTTGAGAATATGGGAGCTGGTCCAGGTAGATGCAGTGATACCCAATCGTTGGGCTTGAGACATCAGCAGAAAGAGTAAATGTGTGGAGGGAAGGAAAAAGGGTCAGGAGAGGTGGTCACGAAGAGCATCGTCTATATAACCTTGGACTCTAACATTTTGCTGAAGTTCCCCAAGTCTCGATCCTACACACAGTGATGCCTTGTCTCAGATACCTTCATGGATTTCATCTGTCTCAACAGCCTTTGCTGCCCACACCCACTGCTATTCCTTCGAGGTGCAGCTCCTCAGCTGCTCCCTCCACGGAGACTCTACCAACCCTTTGGCCATCACTGACTGTTCCTCTCCTCTCTATACAGGCAGCACTGAGTCATGTGAGCCACTAGTGCAGCACACTGGGTCCAGTTTTTCCATTCATGCGATGCTTAGTTTCTATGTTATTTTCCAGTGCTAGGGAAAGTGCCTTGGCCAAGTTAGGCAAGCGCTCCATTGCTGAGGGACATGCCTGGTCCTGGTTGTTACTGTTCTGTGCCCTGTAGGGCTGTTTCCAGAGGGGGCGCCCCCTGCTCATGTCTGTAGTCCCAGCCTCACCTTACGATTTTCTTTTCTCATACCTAATGTGTAAACCGGTCAGCTTCTTTGTTTATTTGTTTTTGTTGTTTTTCAAGACAGAGTTTCTCTGTAGCTTTGGAACCTGTCCTGGAACTAGCTCTTGTAGACCAGGCTGGCCTCGAATTTAGAGATCCACCTACCTCTGCTTCCCAAGTGCTGGGATTAAAGGCGTGCACCACCACTGCCCAGCTTAAACTGGTCAATTTGTAACCTTGGCTCTGTATCTGCTGCAATCCATTTGTTTTGGTGCTTTGTGTTAAGAAACAGATAAAAAATAATTTGAGCATGTGTTGAGTCAGGGACATCAGGATTACAGGGTCCCAACCCCACTTCGAACCTTCAAGGAGCCCCTGACCTTGGGGAAGTACTTCAGCTCTTTGCTCTTTATTTCCTCAATTTTTCCCTGGGCTCGGCAGCCACAGGGGTTCCCTCTGAGCTGTGGCAGGCTTTTTCCTCCCTGTATTAAATCCACTAGTGTCCAGACCTCGATTCTCAGACTGGCGTACCACCCGCATTCCTGCCGAGGTGGGGTGAGTCGCATTTTAGTCAGACCTGGGGTCTCTGCAGACGATAGAGTTACCGACTGCTGAGCAGTTTCCTTCAGGACACATTGAAGACAATTAGCAGGAAAAGCGGTGGGTCTGAAATGGAGTTTGTTTAATCCCCTGGGCATTGATCAGTCAGTTCCAAGAGCATGATACTGACTGACTGGGACTTAGATGGAGAAGTAAGCTCAGGGCTTCATGGGAAACTCACATGATTCAGGTTTCCTCGGGTGCTGTCTGATACCCAAGAGAAATGAGAGGCGTGCTATTTTGTTCTCTCCTTTTTATTTCTTATTTTTAGACAGAATTTCACTCTCTCTTTTTGTTCTTTTTTTGAGGCAACATTCATTCAAGGGAACGCTTTTGAGTCCCTAAGATGTACTTGATACTGCCAGTGACAAAGTGGCTTCTTCCGCCTCTCCACCCTCCAGAAACTTTTAGCACACCCAAGAAGATAAAAACAATCAGTCACTGTAATGTGGGGGAAAATGTGGAATTTAGTGAGGTACCCTAAAAGTGCAGGTGGGGAGTTACAGAGAAAGGGCGGTGTGGTTAACATTACAAAAGAAGAGCAATCAGAGGCTGCTTTGGAAAGCAGAGAAAGGATGCTTGATTTTGCCTGGATGATACCACCCTGTATAGTATGTAATAGAACTCAGAAAGCAGCCAGGTGAGCTTGTCTGAGACTTGAAGAGGCACTGAACTCTTTTAACTGCCAGAAAAGAGATGTCTGCGGTTTCTTTTGGCCATGGGAATGGCACGCTGTAACTGTATGTAAATTAACAAAATATTATCAGATGTGAAGGAGTGTATTCCCACCTCATGCGGAGATGAATCCTAGAGGGTGTATCCAGGAAAGGAAGGGGTGCAGAATCTCACCCCACACGCTTTGTTATGGAGGAGGAAACCTCCATGCCAGCCTCCAGAACTGTTTCTCAGTCTCCAGTGATTCTCTGGTCTGGCGAAGTACACAGAGATGTGCAACAAGAAGCTGTTTCCCCCAGTCACTCAGCAGCCAGGTGCTACATGCATCTGGTTTAGGAAAAACAGCTGCATGGAGATGTTTGTTATTCAGAGCACCCTCTCTATAGCCAGAAGAAATAGAGAGGGAGAGATAGAGAGAGAGGAGTCATACACACACACACACACACACACACACACACACACACACACGGAGGGGCATGCACGCACAGAGGCAGAGACAGAGAGACCTAGAGAGAGGTTTAAGTGTACTCCTGCAGCTAGCTGCAGAATTGGCATTTTCTTCTCTGTGCGCTGCTTGTCATAAGAGAAAAATGATGCGAAGACGAAGAAGACTGAGAAGGAATGGGGTGGTGTTGGTGATGCCCTGAAGTGGGAAGGAGGAAAACCATCACCTGTTAGGTCCCAAGGGTCTCTGGGTAATGCTTCATCCTTTCAGCCCCAGGGACTAAGTGTGATGCCCAGAGCTGGCCAACACTGGCGGTGGAAGGGAATGCCTGGAAACTTAGGAGACGCTGATGAAGTATTACCAGCCATTGTGCTGCCTTTGAAAGGTTATCTCAGGTTTTTTTTTCCCCTCCTCCCTGTGGCTGGAAGCTGGTTCCGCGGCAAAGCCTGCAGCAGGCCTTGTGAAGGTAGAGGGGTTGGATGAAGAGGAGCTTGGAAGGAGGTTATTTACAGCTGAACTGCCTTGGTCTGAGTTCCCTAGACATGGAGCCTGAGGCCAAATTAATGAGTCTATGCTCTCTTGGAATGCAGGAATGGACCCCAGGGTTGTGAGTATTCAGAGACAGGGACCTGAGGCAGGAGAACAAACACAAGGGAGCCCCTGCACCCATCTCTCTGCTTCCCGACTGTAGAGGAAGTGTGAGCAGTTGCCTCATGCTCCTGCCTCCACGCTTCTCCCACCACAATGGATTGCGTTCTCAAATCTTTGTCAAGCAAAATCCTTTTTTTCTTAAATGACAGCAACAAGTGCAGGCTATGTGTTAGTGAGTACTGTGGTATAATGAAAAAGAATAGATATTTTCCAAAATGTGGGGAATCTCCAAGAGGTTTTAGAGAAACGCTATTTAGTAAATGTGCTCAGAAGAAGGGGAAGGATGGATCACTGTCTCCTTATCTTTTTGTTCTGATCAGCAAGAGTTCTCATCGACAGGGCTCTAACTCCATTGTGCTTCCAGCTTGTGTTACCTGGTTACCCTGGGCAGCGGCTTGTGAAGGCAGATAGGCAGATCCTTTATCTTAGGTGACAGAGTGAACTTCTTTGCCAGATGCAACAGAGGCTCAGTGGGCTAATCAGTGTGTGTGTGTGTGTGTGTGTGTGTGTGTGTGTGTGTGTGTGTGTGTGCGCATGTGTGTGCTTGCACATGAGTTTGAAGGGTTCTGCATAAAGGGAGATGTGACGCAGGATGTCTCACCAGTGACATATGAGGTCCTCTGCCACCCTGTGACTTGGCACAAAGGGGAGATTGGAAGCAGCTGCAGCAGCAGGTTCAGATATCTTTGCAAGCCAACTGCTATGATGATGTGGTCTCTGCCAATTCCAAGACGCAATGACTCCCCACACCCCTGCTGCCCTGCCCCAGCACCAAGCCTTGTTCCTTATGATCCCCAAGAATCCAGAAGTGCCAGGAGTAACACCAGACAGCACCCCATGACCAAGCTCACTTTGGAATGTGTGCACGCTGAGTCTTGTATAACTGATGACATGACTGCGCCATGGTATAGTTAAGAAAAGATTCTGTTTATTGTTTATGTGAGGGAGAGAGCAGCCAGAGGCATCTGAAAAGAGTTCAGATCAGAAAGAGAAAGTAGTAAACTAAAAATGAATGGGAAGTGAGAGAGATAAAGATAAAGAGAGTTTGGCAAAAGCAGAGAGAATATGGCTGAAATAGCAGAGTTATAAGGAGAGAAATGGGTAGCCTGGGGGGAAGAAGCCTGTGCATTAAGGAAGTTTACAGTAGGGGAGGAGGTGAGGACTAGGAAGGACTAGGAGGCCTGGGCTCTGAGATGTGTAGCAGGTACCTGTGATATGGAGGAAGCCTGGAGAAAAGCATGCACCTTAGTGTGCTAATGGGCTCCACAGCCAGCCATTTATCCCTTTTGCTTGTAGTAAGGGAAATGGCTCCCTGGGTAGAGAGGAACACCTTCACAAGTTCCTGAGGAATGCTGGATTTTGTCTAGCTGCCAGAATTTAGGGATATGGAGTTCATTTGGACCCAACAGGTCCTTTACATGAACTATGAACTCCCAGAACTGAGGGTGAGGTGGGGAAGGGGGTGTTTATTTTGCAAACAAAACAAAACTGGGCGGGAAGTATAGATCTGCAGGAAAGCACTTATCTAGCTCAACCCCCAGTACTGCAAAATACATGCACACCTCTCCATCAAACTATGACACTGGCTTTAAAAGTTTTTTATTCTTGTCTAGAAGACAGTCTTATGTATCCTGGACTGGCCTCAAACTGCCTATACAGCTGAGGCTGACCTCAAATTTCTAATCCTTCAGCTTCTTTCTCCCAAGTGCTAGGATTAGAGGTTTATGCCACTTGGCTTGGCTTATTTGTGCTGAGTATTGAGCCTAGGGCCTCACACATGGTAGGTGAGCATGCTACTAACCAAGCCACATACATCTCCAACCATGCCAAAATATGAGCTTAGGACCATGGTGGTGGCATCCCCAGGACCCTGAGAAAGCAAAGCCTTTGGGGGCAGCTCCCTGCCTTTAGCTTATGGATTGTGAGTTCCTTAATGACTGGAGTTATTTCAGGCTTGGCTCCGAATTCAGCACCCAACACATAGTAGGCACTCTAAACAAGTATACAGGAAAGAGTGATTCTCCTGGGGAAAGCCCTCCCTAGCATCAAAGGTAAGCAACTCCATGCAGATGGAGGCCAGCCATATTTCCAGAGTCATGACTCAAGGGGTGGTCCCAGTGCCTGTAGCTGCCTGCACTGAGTTGTGATTTATGGGATTTTATAGCCCTGTGTTCAGATGTTCACTCACCGTTTACTGCTCTGCTGCTAATAAACACTGTGTCATAAATGATAAACAGGGCAGCTTGTGGGGGATGCGGGAGCCATGTTTAAAGAGCTTTGCCGCTTTGTAGGACACCCATTCCTGCCTGTGCATTAGATAGCTCCAAATTTTGTCTTAAAAACCAGCGTTTTTTGTTGGTATGGCTGAAATCTGGAAGAGGCAGACTGAAGTTCTGTTGGAAATCTCTGAAAGGCTTGGGCGACAAGGGGGTTGCTGTCCGAGGTCCTGGCCATCCTTCCAACGTGATTGGCAAACTCAGCAAGCAGGAGACAGAGGTCTCTGGAAGGGCAGGCGTCCTAAGGTAATAGGCAAGAGGATAGATACCATGTTCCACAATGGCTAGATGTGTGCCTGGAATATAAGTTGAGACAAATGGGAAAAGCTTGACCCTCAAGGTGCCACAAAGGTGCCTCAAGGCACCAGGACAGAACTACCCTGAGCATCCACTCGGTGAGGCACAGTCTCTTGCAACATCCTCTTGGTCCCTCTTCAAGTGTTCCTCCTTCCCCTTCCATCCTTGAGCTCCCCCATGCTTCTCTCTCCTACCATCCCATATCCAGTCTTCACAGCTACTTAGCAGTGGAGGGCTGAGACGGGAACAAGGCCAGGGCACATAGGCTGCCTGCAAGAAGGGCATTATGCTTTGAGTGTGGGATGGAAGAAAACTTCTGCAGGGAAGTGAGAAATTTCAAAGTGACTGGCAACTGGGGAGAGGCCAGTTTGGGCTTGCTAGCTTTGATTTCACGGGGCATGAGACAGCTGATGAGTTGCCTGTTGCCCAAGATCCTGCATTTCAAGAGTAATGACAAAAATATAGAGATATAGAGAGAGGTCAGTCAACTCCATTCCTTGAGTTAAGGGTTCCATCTGAAAGAGTGAGTAGGGGTATTTATTATGATATTGCTATCCGAAAAGAGAAGAGAAAGCTCATGGTCTTGCCAGGCACCTAATGCTTCAAAAGTCAGCATGCTTTTGTTTCAAGATAATAAATGTAGCCTTCCCTAGTGTCAATCAGATGGGGAAGTCGTGACCCGAGGGTCCTGATTTTTTTTCTTCTTCTCACCTCCGTGAAGCAACAATACATTCTGGTGAGGGTCAGCATAGTTCCAGGGACATGTAGCAGTGTCCTGGCTTTCTTCTGGTGTAAGAGAAATGTGTGTGACAGGTGGCAGAAGGTTAGAGGGCAAGGGAAATATAGGCAGAACTGTAGCTTCTACTGTTGAAATATTGTTCACATGGCTCAAATTATTGTAGGCTCTACTGGGTAAAATATTTTCTTCTTTTGAAATTTAAACATTTCCTGAAACAGTTAAGGCTAACACTGGAATACAGGGCATTTAGTGTGTTTTCAGAAGAGCATCTGAGGCTCTGGGGTCTCTTCCCAGTGATCCCCCCCCCCACAAGGCAGCTTCCAATAGAAGCTGCCCACAGCATCACCTTCCTCAAGCCCAAGACTATTGAAATACTAATGAGCTCTACGTTTTGCCTACGTTCACAATGTGGTCTGGGATTTCCACAGCTCTGAGACATAAGAAAGCAAGTTGGCAGCAGCTTCTTGGCTTCATCTTTTTGTATTTTGGTAGCATTCCATAAGAACATAGGCTTTGTAAGTACAAACTCACCTCCACAGGGCAGCTTCCCAACTTACTAGCTAGCAAAGTAACTGTCTCTGCCCCTCGGATAGGTGCCTCCCCTAATGTGCTTCAGGGCCTGCACATTGGCAAAAAGGAGATCTTCAACACCATGGAGGATCACATGAAAGGTGAGATTCTCAGGAGAAAGTAATCTAGCTCTTTATCAGAAAAGACAATCTTCTCTTCAAATTGATGCTGCTTATTTATGTTTCTTGTCTTATTGGATTGTCTGGAACATCGTAAACAAAGCAGTAAAACATAATGGAAATGACAGGCATCTGCGTTATAGGTTTCTAACCCTTGACAGTCAAAAAATAATATCAGTGGAAAACATGACCTCTTTATCATGTTGAGAAGCAGCCTGTCTATTTTCACATTTAAAATGTTGTTTATTTGGAAGGCATTTGAATTCTATTAAATGCCGTTACGACCTCTATTGAGATTACCATGTGCTTTTGTCATTTAAAAATTGTGACAAAATAGACTCATGGATTTCATAGTGTTGTCTTAGTCTTATATTTATGGAGTAAATCTTACTTCATCATTGAAGATTACTTTTTAATATGCCGAGTCTCATTCATAATATTTTAACATACTCTCCTGTTTCTACTCTTCTAATCGGAACTCTACATAGCAGCCGTGATCATCTTTCTAAAGTATAAACCAGGTTATGTCACCTCTGTTTATTTTATGACTAGTGCTGTGGGGAGCAGAGATGGCCAGACCCCAGAGGTTCCCTGGCTAGCCTGATTTTCTGAAGCAGGGATCTTCAGGTTCAGTGAGAGACTCTGAAAAATAAAGGGAAGAGATAGAGGAAGACAACTGACATTCTCCTCTGTCCTCCACATGCATGCACACAGGTAAGTGCACTTGCACACGGATGCCCCCATACATGTATACTCTCTCTCTCTCTCTCTCTCTCTCTCTCTCTCTCTCTCACACACACACACACACACACACACATGTGTAAGGTGTACATGTATGTGTTTATTCAGATGTATGTGTATGTGTGTGGAGGCCATAGGTGGATGTCACATGATTTCCTTGATTATGCTCCATCTTATATTTTGAGACAGGGTTTTTCACTTGAGCCCACTTGAGCCCAGAGCTTTCCAGTTTATTCTAGTGAGCCTCTGTCTCCACATCCTGAGTGGATGTGCACAATGATGGTCATTGGTGCACCATCATGGCCACATGGCATTAATGTGGGTGCTGAGGACCAAACTGAAACTTCCCTGGTAAACACTTTATCATCACGGCATCTCCCTGGTCCACCTTCTTCCATTTCTGTATGTGCTGA
The DNA here is from genome assembly GCF_982192425.1 of Myodes glareolus. Taxonomy (NCBI): domain Eukaryota; kingdom Metazoa; phylum Chordata; class Mammalia; order Rodentia; family Cricetidae; genus Myodes; species Myodes glareolus. The sequence goes on from NC_142030.1 coordinate 57,275,926, forward strand.
TTGTTTCCTCTTCCTGGAATACAAATGTTCAGTGCATGGACTCTGTGTCTCTTTTGCTCTCTGCTCCAAAGAGTCATTGCCTAATGGTTATGGGAATGTACTAACTATATCCACCAGTGAGACTGGCTTATTATAGTCTTTGTTCTTTTTGTTTCCCATCATTTGTCCAGTTCAATTTCAATTTATTATTTGGTTATCTTCTCACACTTTTCTGACTCTGAGACCAGTTCACATAGCACAGGCCTCCCAGCGAAAGAGGACCACAGAGGGTGTTAGGCAGTTTATGTCCCAACCTGGGAAGTTGCACTGAGCCGCTGCAGGAGCTGGTGTGACGGTGGAGCTGCTCTTTCTGGTCTTAGTCCTGTGACCTCTTCTTTACTGTTCAGGGAGGATGGTACTGGCAATGGGAGACTTGATGACACTGGAGACCAAGAGTGAGAAGACGTTTGGTAAACCGCAGGGTCTCCGGTCAAAGAAGAGGGCAGATGTCTGAATCTATCTCTGAGCTGAGGATGGAAGCTCGGTCACAAACTCCCCAGAGTGACAAACTGCATGGTGTGTGCTCTTAGCTCCAGAGGAGAGATCCCTGTCTGATAAGTGAAAACAGTCATGCCTCGTCATCCACCTGCCAGGGAAGGCTTCCAGGATTCTCCACAAACACCCAAGTCCACAGGCACTTAAATTTCTCACATAAAATGGTATAGTATTTCTTTTATATACTTAAAGCACCTCCGGATTACTTAGGATGCCCAATATAATATAATATGATGCGACAGTTATCACACTGTGTTGCTTAGGTAATAGTAGCAGTGAAAAGTCCATATGTATTTGGCAGAGAAATAGTTCCCTCACCCTGATTTCTCTCAGTGGTTGGTTGAATTCAGAGACCCAAACCCAGGGTATGTGGATAGTTGACTTTTCCTGGTCTTTCCTGTATGTCTTACTTTCATTTCCTGTTGCCATGGTAACAAATCCTGGCAAAATGACTCAGGGAAAAACCATGTTTATTTAGCTCATAGTTCAAGGTACAGTCTACCATGGCAGGGAAGTCAAGACAGTGTGAGCCTGAAGAAAGCGGCCAGACAGTACACACAATCAGGAAGCAGAGATGCTTCCTGATGAGATGCCTCTCATCTCAGTTACTTTTCTATTGCTGTGAAGAAAACACCACCGCAACCAAGGCAACCCAGGAAATAAAGCATTTAATGGGCTTAAGGCTTTCAAGAGTTAGGCTCTATCATGATGACAAAAGCCAAGGCTGCAGAAACAATGAGAGGTCACATCTTGATCCACAAGTAGGAGGCAGAGAAAGAGAGACACTGGGAATGGTATGAATCTTTGGAAACCTCAAAGCCTGCGCCCAGTGACACGCTTCCTCCTGGGACTGAGTGCGCAAACATATAAGCCTATGGGAGCCACTCTCGTTCAAAACACCACACCTGTGCTTAGCCCACAGTCTTCTTCTTCTTTTTTTAATTAATTAATTCATTTAAAATTTCCACCTCCTCCCCACTTCTCTTTTCCCTTCCCCTTCCCCCCCTCCTTCTCCAGTCCTAAGAGCAGTCAGGGTTCCCTGCCCCGTGGGAAGTCCAAGGTCTTCCCCCCCTCCATCCAGGTCTAGGAAGGTGAGCATCCAAACAAACCAGGCTCCCACAAAGCCAGTCCATGCAGTAGAATCAAAAACCAGTGCCACTGTACTTGGCTTCTCAGTCAGCCTTCATTGACAGCCACATTCAGAGAGTCCAGTTTGTCTGATACCATTCAGGAACCCAGCCCAGGGAACAATGCTACCGTTCTCAGGATAACACCCAACAGGGATGCCCACGGTCCCATTTCCCAGGCGGCTCTGATTCGCATCAAATTGACAACTGAGATGAGCTATCACACAGAATTTATGTATTCCTTTCCTCCCTCCGTCCCTCCCTCTGTCCCTCCCTCCCTCTCTCCTTCTCTTCCTCCTTCCCTCCGTCCTTTCCTCCCTCCCCAACTCTCTCCATCTCTCTCCCTCACTCTGTCAAAACTGTTTCACTCTCTATGGCTCTTTAAGGGCCTAGGATCATTGGAAACAAAGGAAGCAACAACAGGAGCCCAGGGCACCCAGGTGACCGCCTCTCCACCTCTCTGGAAAGGGTTGCTGTACAATGGGGTTGAGATGTGTTTTTTACTGTTACCCTAGACTGTGAATCCCTGTTTCTAGGAACGGTGTCTTGTTTGTCTTTAGCTGCTCAGAGCCATTAGAATGTGTGTCATAGATTAAGGGGGCAGGGATTTGTACTGCTAAAGGGATCTTTATTGTTTGAACAGTAGTGGCAGCCTGGGTGTGTGGCTCCCAGAAAAGACCAGGGCTCTGCTTCAAACTAAGCTTTGCGATTCAGAACTGTCCCCAATTGCCTGTATAATCTTGGTATATGGCTTTCATGTTTTCTGAATGTTAGTTTTTGTTTGTTTGTTTTAAATGTAAAATAGAGATCATAAAACACACACCTCATAGGCTTATGGGGAGAGCTAACAAAAATGACTGATAAAAGGGTTTCTCTTAGTAGGCATCTGTGACCAGCAGCCACCAGTATTAATCTTTTATCTTCTCCCGGTTCTCCAAGCTGGGCTCAGTTTATTTATCCTGGATAATTACCATCGGGCAAGGGGGCCTCCCTGCCTCCTCATCTGGCGTAATTACCCAAGTGAAGCCATCTACAGGGAGAGGAGCTGCCATCTGCTCTGAGGCCTCCTATGCTGGGCCTCCCTTCCCCCTCCTGGAGCCCAAGAGCAGATGTGGGAGGCTGAGCAGGCGAGACATCCGGTTACTGCTGTTAGCAGCTGAATTTCTGGCATCCCTACCAGCAGCCGGAATCAGAAGCCTAGGCTGCTGCATGCATTCTCAGGGCCTGCCAGGGTTTTGTATACACAGGGAGAACTTTTTGCATTCTTTTTCTTTTCCCTACCAACTTACAAAAGACATGACTGGTATCTTCCATTAGTGTAGGTGATCCAGGAAAGGGGTTGCTGTGTGAGTCTGTGTTGAGACAGGATACCCAGGTCAGGGGAGCAGGCGGTAGGAAGGATGCTGTGGGGTGGCAGGCTCAGCAAAATACAAGTCTTGGAAACAGAGTAGGTAGATCCCTAAGACCATCTATCCTTATGGTTACTAGGTTAGGGACCTAGAGTGGTTGTGTGTGACCTGATTGGCTGTATGCCAACAACAGTGGTGGCCATTTATTGAGTGACTCTTGTATACCAGGGACGACTTGGGACAGTCTCTAAGTCTATAGAATTCTGTAAGATGGGAGTTATGGTACTTACCATTCATGGCTTCAGCTGCTCCTAAGCAACTTGGAAGTGTGCAGCAATCTGCAGGGTGGTGGAGGCTGACTCGTGTCATGGGTGGGTGGGGGGTTGGGCACAAGGGAGCTACTGGGGTGGGGAAGGAGGGTTGCTGACTGCTTCATGCCTGCACCTCAACCCTTCAAAAGCATATCTCATGCAGCATTCACAGTTTAGTGTCTTGGTGACAAGTGACTTCGGAAAGAATGCCAGCAGCTAACATTGAGGCTGTGGGTGAAGAGAAAGGGAAGAGGGCTCAGAAAACGAGCCAGAAATAGAAAGCTGGGATAAAAACTGGAGGTTGAATTTAGCAGTGGTTCAGATTCATGATGTGAGAGAGAAAGAACGCACCACAATTTTTTTTTTAATAGAAAAATAAGACAAACGATTCATGGAAAGTGAGTGCTTTCGGGAGTATTCCAGCCAGTGAGAATGATATTCCTCAACTATTGTATTGGATGGGGGATCCAAAGGCCAGTGAACCCCCAAACCCAGCGACAGCCTTGATAGGGACAGGGATAAGCAAATGGCCAGATATCCATTCCTTAAGAAGAATGTCTATGATAGATACATTCTTCTATCATAGGTAGGTATGGTACATAGATAGATAGGTACAAGGTGGTTACCCTCACACGTAGGATTTATTTTTGGGCTGGACTTTGTAAGGCTGGTAGGTTTGATCTGGAGGAAGGCACTATGGGCAAAGGTACCAGCTTGAGGCAAGGCTTGCCTGCCAGGTGATGCTGGCTGTAGGTCAACTAGAGGATATTCTTTATGTAAATATTATGAAAGAAAAGCCTAGAAGACTAGGTGCTCTGGTTTATGGGAAGGCCTCGAGTGCCAGCCTAAGGAATATGGATGGGTACAGCATGCTGTAAACCCACAAGTCTATGTCATAGGGGGTGAGAGCAGCACAGGTGGATTGTTCATCCCATGGCAGCTGCTTTTCTGCCTCCTCCCTCTGTGTTCATGCTGATGGAGCCCTCAACACCTAGAACTGTAATATACTGTATTCCCCTATGGCCAGAGGGAGGCATCAGTGCTTGCAGGTTTCCATTCGAAGGCAGCTTGCCACTTTGACTCATATCTTATCAGTCAAGATTAGTTATAAGAGCTGGGCAGTTGTGGCACACGCCTTTAATCCCAGCACTTGGGAGACTGAGGGAGGTGGATCTCTGTGAGTTCGAGGCCAGCCTGGTCTACAAGAGCTAGTTCCGGGACAGGCTCCAAAAGCTACAGAGAAATCCTGTCTCAAAAAACAAAACAAAAAAAAACAAAAAAGCTAAAACAAACAAACAAAAAAGATTAGTTATATGGGCACAGGGAGGGGAAGAGAAGATAATTCCCGTCACAGGCCTGGAGGGAAACAACTGGAATATTGATGAGGACTGTGGATTACTACCATAGGAAGACATAGGAGTGCTCAGGAGCTTTTGTATGGGACAGTGGCTGCCCCTCTGAGACTCTTCATATACCTACAACTTCTCATACTAGCCTGAAATGCTCCATTCTGTGTTGGTCTTCCAGGGGCCAGGTCTTTGTTCATCTTTACTTTTCACTGGTGTATGCATTGAGTGTTTAAGCAGGATTTGCTATGTAGACAAATGCATTTACCTTTTGAAGGATGGATCGGAGAGAGGGTAGATTGGAGTCTGGGAAGATTAATTTTGCTGTGTCCCAGATAACTCTGAAGAAAGACACTGACTTCTGAGTTATTTGGGCTTTTTTTTTTTTAAAATGGAGGAACATTTTGTCCTTGTTAGTGCAAATGACCCTTAGTGTTAATGATTACAAACAAAGCAAAAATACTTATTAGAAGAGAGCTGTCTGTTCCTCTTGTCAAACTCTTAAAAAAAAACCCTTTGTGTATGTATGTGTGTCTGTGTGCATTTGTATATATAAGTGTGGGCACGTGTGTGCCACAGATCATGTGTAAAGATCAGAGGACATGAGAGTGCCTGTCTTCGCCTGCCACCTTCAGACAGGGTCTCTTGTTTGCTTGTGCATATGCCAGGTTAGTTGGCCCTTAAACTTCCCAGAAGTCTCTGCCTCCTAAATCCTCATCAGAGTTCTGGGGTTACAGATGCCTGCTCCTAAGTCTGGCCTTAAGTGGGCTCTGGCCCCAGGCTTGCCTGGCTTTATTTGCTGAACCATCTCTCGCCCACCATACTCTTCTCTAAAGAACCTACATTCAGTTTCCCCATCAAGTGAGACATCCTGGGGCTGCTCCAGTCTTTCTGACTCTGTTTAGACTGCAGGTTTTTTTTTGCTAGCTCCTGGCTTGATGAGTACACAGATCTGGTCGCCTTTCTCCCAGGAAGACTGACATGGGCAGCGTGGGCAACGACAACTAAGGAGATCAAAGCATCTTGAAAGCTGCCTGCTATTGACAGCTGAGCGTCTGACTAGACTGTGAGTGGATTAGAGTCTTCAATGTAATTAGTGAGCGCTCTCACTTTCCTACCCAGGACAGGGAGAGGATGCTGTGCAGGGCCAGAGGGAAGCAGGGGGAAGGTCTCCTTTGTCACGCATGGAGGATAATTTGACTTCAGCCCTGCTTGAACCCTCTGTGCTGTAGTCTAGATTATTGTCTGATTTGCCACAGCACAAGAAGCGTTTGCATTTTTTTTTTTTTTTGGCTTGGCAGGGAACAGTGCAATCTAGTGTCGGGAGTCTTGCTGCAGTGGTGGGGCTGTACAAAAGAGTAGACGGCAGGGAAGGGACAAAAGGAGAGGAAACAGAGGGCTGATAAGACCCTAGCTCAACCAGGTGGGACAAGTTAACAACCCAAGACCTGAGAACCTTGAACCAAGTCTTCTAGAGAAGAAATGTGAAGATGTTCACTTTGAATGGAGGAGGGGGGAGGTTGAGAATGAGACATTGAGAGGGCGAGGAGCCATACAGATACCTCAGGAGTAAAAGCCTCAGAGCTGTAGCCTTACCTTTGTTTCTTAGCAACCATCTAGTCTTGGGGAAGTCATGTCACATCGTTGGTATTTGGTTCCTTCATCTTTAAGTAGGAGGGTTGGATTAGCTGAGTACTAAAATCCTTTGAGGATTAGAATTCTATGAATCTGTTAGGAAATCATTGATAAGATTTCTAATAGCTTACTTAGAATTTTTATAAGCTGGACACGGACTTGCAAATGCCTAGGATGGGACCAGCATGTAGAACGCTGAGTGGGGAGGATCACTCGAGTCTAAGAATTTGAGACCAAATTGGGGAACAGAGTAAGATCCTGTCTCAAAATATTATACATACATATATGTTTATGTGTGCATATATAAAGTGTGTATATGTGATTGTGTGTATATACACATGTATTTGTACAAATACTTACATCACTCTGGAATTAGTTTATGGCCTAAAAGCACAGATTTGGGTTAAAGTTCAATTTCCTCATCCTCAATGATTATAACAATACCTAGTTCACAGAGCTACTGAAGTAAATTAGCTACTGCATACAAAACAGCACAGTACCTGCTCTCCAGTGAATGCTCACGTACATTGGCTATTATTGTTGCCATTGTTGTTATGTGATTTGCACACATCCATTTGGTCAAATGACTAGCAGGAAAACCTGAATTGAAGTATTCCTTTTTATTTTTAAGGGAGACCAGTGTTTCGGCTTACGTTTTAAGGCAGGCTATAGACCATCATGGTGGGGAGGGTGAGATAGAGCCACACTGCTTCATTGCTGAATGTCTAAGTGTGTTCAGCATGAAGATGCAGCATCAGTCGATAACTGGTCCTGTAGAAGTTCAGGGAAGTGGGCTGGGATAGCATAGGAGTTCAGTGCTTGTTTAGAGGCTTACAGATGGGTTGGAGATTTGGAGAGGGTATCAAGAAGGAGTGAGACCTGGAGACCCTGTTCAGGAGAGGGGAATAGAGTGAGTTGAATGGACTCATCTGGCATGCATGACGATGCTTTGAAATCCATAGGTGAAGATTTTTTTTCCTGATAGTCCTGGCAATGGGCAGAATAGATCGGTCAAGCCTGTTGTCTTGCTAGAGTTAACCTTTCAAGGTTAGGGTTACGCTCACTCTTAACCTGGCTAGACCTGGTGGCTGTGTGTGTAAGAGCATACATCTCTTCCTACAGACTGATATTTTAGAACTTGGTGAGACTAAAGAAGGCTAGTTGGATAATTTATTTGATTCAATAAAACATACATTCCAGGAAGTCAGGGGATTGTTGGCAATGTCTCGCTGCCCTTTTAGTTCTTCTCCAGCCCTATGCTAAGCAATAGTCAGATCTTGCCTGTACTTGTCCAGGTTTGTTAAAGGTGGTGTTTACTCAACTGCTTGGACAGTGTGGGACCCTTGAGGGCAGATCCAGACAGCTTTGCTCACAGTTGCAACCAAGCACATTGGCGTTGGCTATGTTGGTGATGACGATGGTGTGTGTGTGAATGGGTATTGGGGCTCCTCTTATTACCTTCCCTGGTACAAAACCTAGAGTTCTGTCATGTCATCAGATCATAACTTCCTTACTTCATTTGGAATTGTCTATAGGAACACACATCAAGCCAGCCCGATTTCTAAATCAAGGCACCAAGGAGAGGTTCAGTCATGGCTGCCTTTTGCTCTTCTCAGAAGTGTTTCTTCAGGGAAAGGGGCTCTGCTGCTGGTTAATTGACTTGGGAACTATAAATATATATGCCAGTCTGCCCAAGGGACAAAGGTAGCTCAGTCAGGGGTGTGTATATGTGTGTGTGTGTGTGTGTGTGTGTGCGTGCATGTGAGTGCGTGCACGTGCGCGCATCTGTGCAAGGTGCTGGGGCTGGGAAAGTGTCAAAGAGTCTTGACCATGTCCTGGAGGCTTGAATAGAGTGGTCTGGAAAGGACATCTCTGCCAGATGACTCTACAGTGGTAGTCTCCACTTGTGGGTCTTTTATTCTTCCATAACGACTGAGCTTTGAGAATGATTTTATTCACTTAAACCCTCAACTAATGTTCTTTCTGGTATGCATTGTGCTCAACTGTGAGCAAGGCATTTTGGCTCCTGCCACACGTCAAGTTTACATTCTAGTAGGGTATCCTTGCACAAACATACATGCAATCCTAGCTATTTGGAGGATGAAAATGGGTTCTGGGGAGACTCTCAAGTTTGAAGTGAGCTTAAGCAATGCAGCAAAATCCTATCCCAAAAAGAAACAAAGGAAAGCAGAACGCAACCACCCCAAGCTCCACCGCCACCTCACCTGTTAACCATGGAAACAGGACTTGTTTACAAAATACCTAAGCATAAGGACAACAAAGGTTTCAAAGCAATTGGATTGAAAAAGTTCTACAAGGAAAGGCAGTTATTAATGTAAAGTTGGTTTAGCATATTACAATGAGATAAATAGATGTCAAAACCAAAAAAGCTCCACTCAGGAGCTCTGAGTATCATCATTGAGTAATAAAAGGAACAGTTGATAAGAAAATAATAATTCTGAACCTTTTTGTTAGAGAAAGAAAAAGTTGTCATATTATGGAAAGAAGTATATAATTAAATCACACCAACCATTAAGGTTGCAACTTATTTGAATAAACAAAACAGTGTGACATGACCCAACTGCTGACCATGTCACTTGAAACCTACTCTTTTGTCTAGGTCTTTGGTTGTTAGAGATAATATATTTTCTTTTTCTTTTTAAAATTATTTTTATTGAGCTCTACATTTTCTCTGCTCCCCTCCTTACCTCTCCCCTCCCCTTCAACCCTCTTCCAAGGTCCCCATGCTCCCAATTTACTCAGGAGATCTTGTCTTTTACTACTTCCCATGTAGATTAGATTTATGTATGTCTCTCTTAGGGTCTTTATTGTCTAGGTTCTCTGGGATTAGAGATAACATTTTCTAATTTAAAAAATGGTTTATTTTTATTTTTGTTTAAGTGTATTTACTTTTATTTAAGTGGCTATAAGCCAGCCAGAAGGGGGCTGACTTCCATGCAGGAAATAGAGTTACAGGCAGTTGTGAGTTGCCTGACTTGGGTGTTGGGAACCAAACTTGGGTGCTCTGGAAGACTAGCGAGTTCTCTTAATCACTTGGCTATCTCTCCAGCCCCACATATCCTGAATTTAAAGGTTCATTTGCCTGCAAACCTTTGACATTTGCAGTCAAGTACTCTAATTTATGCCCTAGATTTTGCAACCTAATTACTTCAGATTTTAATGTTTAAGTGGCTTTTTCTTTGCTGTGTGCCATAAGAGACACAACCTTTCTGATGGTTTCTCTAGACCAAGGATATGGAGACAATGTGGGAGTTTTCTTATTCTCTGTTCAGGAGCCTCCCAGGATCTTAGATTTTGCAGATCTTGGTTGCATTTTTTTTTTGTCTTGACTTAGGATAAAGTCTTATCTTCCTCCTGTCCAAGTAATAGTTTCAGATTTCCATGTCTCAGTCTCCTGACCCCACTTGGGGAAGGGACATGTGGTCTTTCTCATGGATGCCCTGCTTTGACTCTGTGTTTCCATTTTGCTATGTGTACTCATATTTTCTTCAGTTACATTTTAGCTGGCATTCCCCTGTATGGAAGACAAAGAGGGCTAAATTAGCCCAGTCTGCCTTGTTGCAGGTTGTCCTAATCATTTTTATTTTTAAGAAGGAGAACCTTAATCTTGGGACCTTTGTCTTAAGGTTTTAATCTAGGAAATTGGGACTAGTTTTTGCTGACAAATGAGTCTACAGCACAGATCCCCCCCGCCAAGTACTCAGTATATATACTTTTTATGGAATATAGACTGGGGAGCAGAAGTTGTTGCATGGGTGATACTATTAATTTAATCACATGCATGTGCCATCAGTGATTTGTTGTTGGAGACTGCTTGTTCGTGCCAGCCGCCTAGACCTGAAATAACCACACAGACTGTATTAATTAAAACACGACTTAACCTAATAGCTTATGCATATTTCTAGCTAGCTCTTATATCTTAAATTAACCCATTTCTATTAATCTGCGTATCACCATGTGGTTGTGGCCTACTGGTAAGGTTCCATCCATCCATTTGGCATCAGTCTTCTGTGGCAGCTACATGGCTCTTCACTGACTCCGCCTAGTTTCTCCCAGCATTCAGTTTAGTTTTCCTGTCTAGCTCTATTCTGTCCTATCACAGGCCAAAGCAGCTTCTTTATTCATTAACCAATAAAATCAACATATATACAGAAGGACTTTCCATACCATTTCCCCTTTTCTGTTTAAATAAAAAGGAAGGTTTTAACTTTAACATCGTAAAATTTCATATAGCAAAAACAGTTATCAAGCAAGAATATAGTTATAATATTTATATCTACCTTATCTTTTATCATAACAAAAAACTATAACTATCTATTCTTCAACTTCATCAAAGACTCCAGAAGGATATAATATTATCTAAGTAAACAGGAAGTGCATTGTAAACAACTTCCAAAACTTTAGAATTTACAGAGACATCTCTTTGCCTGGACAGTCACCCAAAGTTTTTCTGTAACATTGGGGTACCTATCTATCTTCAGCCTACAGATCTATAGTGCCTGGAAGACTTTTCCATGAAGCAGGAAATTTCAAAGACAGTTCCAACTATATTAGCAGTTTTTCAGTCACCTTCTTCTGTATCTTACAGAGTGTCTAGCAGGACTCTTTTTGTTCTTTCACAAAGCAGGAACCCTGAGGGACCATCTCACCTTTAGGCAAGTTCAGCAGTCATTTTTCTGTGGGTCCTGCATGTCCAGTTTATACAGCATACCATCAAGCAGTCCAACCAAGAGCAGTTTCTTGCCCAAATGGCTAGAAAACTCTATGAGGAACCTCTTCAATGTCCATCATCCTCTTGAAGTAGATAGGTGCTGCCAGGAGCAGATGTGTCTTATTGTCATGAAAAGTCTTAAGTTCTTAAAACACTTTAAATGACATATTCTGCTAGTCTTTGAAAGATTTGAAGAATATGTATTCATCAGAAATATATCTTTGTACATCTAGAAAACCTAACTAACATGACTACAAGCTTGACTATTATGGATGACATTCTATTAACTTGAATTTGTTAATTATATATTACATTTTTAAATGAGCTGCACAAACACAATAGCTTAATCAAGAGCAGAAATATAATATAACAAAACTGACTTTAAGTTTGTATCAATAAAATAAGATCCATACCAAACAAAATATTCATCTCTATAGCATATCCACCTTTAAATGTAAACAAACATTTATAAATAGTATTTGGGAATTTGGACATAATTCTCTCCAACTGCTTTAAGTTTTTGGTTGGGTAAAGTAATTTTAGGGGTTTATGGAGACTTTTAGGGGCGTTCTTGTTCCATTGAACCACATTAGTCTTCAAGGAATCTATAAGTTCTCATACTTTCTGGAAACAAAAGCAAAACCTCTTTTCCAAAGCAACATATCCTTAGACCCAAATTTTGGAGCCAAGATACCTTTAAAATATATATGTTGGTTTAGATTAGCAGTTCCTACAATGAGATGTCTCTCTATACTTAGCTCATTCACAGTCAAAAATTCAAAGAAAATACAATAATATACATAATCCAGACTCTTTGTGTATGCTCCATATTTATGTGGCTTATTTGTTTTAACTCTATTAATCTATGACTATCTGTACTCTGTCTCTTTAAAGACTTTATTTTTTAAATCATTTATTTCCTTTTTAACTGTTTATATTCTTTTTCTTCTCTTTCCCAAGCCTACACACATTTTTTAAACACACTGTGACCCGTTCAGTGGTTTATTTTCAACTGAATTTGTTTTTATTGCATATCTGTAATTATATTTTGACCAGGAGCACTTTTTTTTTAAATGCTAAATGGGTGTGGCTAGGATCCACTCCGTGGTCCTGCCTGTTGGTTCTGCCCAGTCCATCATGGTGGAGGTATGTTCACTGCCTCTATAAACTGTGCTCACAGCCCCATTTTCGGGCACACAGCATGTCTATGTTGCCATTAAGCAAGTTGTAGCACTCTGTTCACAAACCCCGTTTGAATGCTCCATAGCCGGACCTCCTGGCAAACCAGCAAGCCACCATTTTTAAAGAAGCTGTGCAGCCTTTGCTGCCAATGCTGAGTTGGGAAGAGCCATGGAGCCCCTGCTTGTCACCAGCAAACAGCCCATTCAAAAAAAAAAAAAAAGTGACTACCAAGAAGCATCACTAAACTCTGTTTTTTTTTGTTTGTCTTGAATTCCTTTCCAAGCTCTCTCAGCATTAAAAAAAAGAGTGCTCATGATCAAAAAATAGTTACAGATATGCAATAAAGACAAATTCAGATGAAAATAAACCCCTGAACGAGTAAGAAACTCTTAGGGAACTGCTGGGGAGCTATGTTAAAAGAGATTCAAGGAAGGAGGGCTTATTTTAGGTCATAACTCAAGGGTACAGTCCTCATCATGGTTGGGCAGGCCTGACCAGCAGCGGGAGCAGAAGGCGGTCATTTATCTTACACCTCCAGTCAAGAAGGGAGCCACAGAGGCTCATGGCAGCTCACTGTCTTCTTGATATGAAGTCTGGGACCCCAGCCTATGGGGTTGTGTTACCCACATTTAGGGTGGGCCTTCTGACCTCAATTAACCTAGGATCTAGATAATTCCCCACAGGAATTCCCAGACACTCTCCTCAATTGACAACCTTGGAAGGCATGCTCTTAATCTCCTAGAAGATTCTAGAGCCGGTCAGGATTAAGCACCACAGATTGGATGGGATCCAGTGCATGTCTGGAGGGGTCTACTTCAGATGAGAAGCACAGTTGGAGCTATTGTTGTCAACTACTGATTCCTAAGCAAAGGGAATCACGGAGGGGCAGCAGGTTGTGTTCTGTTTAGGACCACCCAAAGACTCCTAACTCAAGAATAATCATATTTCCCATCATGTCATACTCTTTTTCTGATTCTCAGAATGCCCATACGATTAGCAAAACATTATGCTGGTCAATCCATTTCCGAAAAACCCAATAGTAAGCTTATCCACACGGACCAGGGAGAGGGCCACAGTCAGTTGCCAGGGACTGGCTTTAACTTTTAGCAGCTGGACACATACAGACTTTTGAATACATAGCTAAGGAGAAGGAAATTGGAGAGACTGGACTGGACTGCTGGCTGGCAAGACCTCTGGTTAGTCATTTAGGAAGAAAAAGAAATTTAGATTTAGTCCCTAAGTGTGCTTTTAGGACTTCTCCTCCATGGGGTGACATCACTGATGGAAAATCAAGTACCAGCTCTATGTTCTATGCTCTAGGTGATGAGTGAGCCTCATATGTGCTTTTGCAGAACTCACAGCCCAGTGAGGTCACAGATATACCCCAGGAAGAAAAATAAGAGAAACTTCGGGTTCCAAAGTGAGCAGAGGACTCAAGGAGTCCAGAGGAAGTACCTGTAGGTATAGACTTCATTGTGAGTGGCGCCCTCTACTGACTAATTAACAAACAGAGGCCGGGGACGGGACAAAGGCATGCCTTGTGCTGGCTTGGCAGTGAGAAAACCCAAGCCAGCAACTTCAAGGCTAATTAAGCGAAAAATGATGCGATTGATTTATTTGCTTCCAGCCAAATGGAACTTGGTCAGCGTGGAAAACCAATGAGTTTAACATTCCTCTGCTTTGAGCCTGTAGGATGACTTCAGCATCTTTCTTCAACAGTGCACTCTGACGGTGAAACACAATATTACTTAAATATTTAAACTGCAATCACTTCGGCTAGGGAAATGGGGTTGTGTGCACTGAAAGAATGTGATGGTCACATTTGGCAGTGTGAAGTACAGGTGGGTATAGGACATTTGAAAGCTGATGTGAACTCAAGGATGGAGGGTGTCTGTTTAGATGCTGTCTTGGTCATGTTGTGGTAGATAAATTAGATGGGATAAAACAAGAGGCCAGGAGTAATGCAAGAGCCGTGTGAAGTAGCTCTGGTAATACTCAGAGAAAGAGGTGCGGTACAAACACCTCTAGGGACGAGGATCTTATCTAATTTTTTGGAAAATCTGTACTTTGGAAGTTAGATCCAACTATTTCATATAAGGATCAAAGTTGGTTTTTTTTTGTTATTTTGAAATAAGGTCTCTATGTAGCCCTGGCTGTCTTAGAACTTGTGATGTAGAACAGGCTGGCCTTGAACTCAGAGACTCACCTGCATTGGCCTCTTGACTGGTGAAACTAAAGGTGTGCACCACCACACCCAACTTATATGGTTCAAATCTTTGATAGACATAGTTAACTTTGTTCACCAAACTCAACCAGGTTACTGCTGAAACCTGTTTTTTTCTCTACCAAGCTTATTTATTTATTATTTATTTCTGTGAGTGTACGATAAGTGTGTATGTCTATGTGTGTGTGTGTGTGTGTGTGTGTGTGTGTGTGTATGCACATGTGCACGTGTGTGTGTCCGAGTGCACTTTGGTAAGTGAGAATGGGCATGCACGTGTCCCACCACGAGCACGTGGCCATCAGAGGACATGTTGGAATGTTGCTTTTAATCGTCTACCTTGTGTGAGACAGGTTAATTTGTTCACTGCGGCATGTCAGGCTGGCTGGTTTGGTTTCTGGTACTCTCCAGTCTCCACCTCTCATCTTACCACAGAAGGCCTGAGATTATAGATGTGTTACCAGAGATTGAAATTTAGGGTTCATGCTTGTGGGGCAATCATTTTACCCACCAAGATGAGCTATCTTCCCAGTCCCCAAATCCTGCTCTTTAATTTACCTTCAACAGGTATTGTTTTCGAATGGCAGTAACCTGATGTATGTATGCATGCATGCATGTATGTATGTTTGAATGTATGTGTGTATGTCTGTATGTGTATGTCTGTCTGTCTGTCTGTATGTATATGTATATGCATGCATGTGTGCTTCGTTTTGGAGTTACCTCTGAGGGTCTTTGGCCTCATATGATGTAGTGGAGACAGACAGATATGGGAACCATAATCTCACACAGAAGAAACATGGCTGTGTTAAGTAATATTCTTTGGGAGCCAATGAAGTGGCCAGATCTAACTTTCTAGCTGAGTCAGGAAAAGAATTCACCGTCTTTGAATGTGAAAGAAAGCAAGTAAGAATATGGATAGTAGAGTATACAGAGAGAAGAAAGGGAGGGGAGAAATAATTTAATTGTGCTATGATTTCAAAGAGTATTATGATTGTGAAGGGTGAATAGCAACCTTTTCATTCAAAAAATTTAAAATTGTTTATCACTTTATTTATTTGTTTGTGTTTATGTGTGTGTGGGTGCACAGATGGCGGTCAGAGGACAACTCATGGCTGTCAGACTTCTGCTGCTACCATGTGAAACCCAGGAATTGAACTCAGGTTGCTAGGCTTTTAAGCAAGCACCTGGTGAGCCATATTGATAACTCAATTAGTAGCTTCCTAAACAACAAATCGAAACCGAGAACAGAATTTAGGGAGGGGGAACAGTATAAGCAAAGTTACAGAGGTACAGTGGCATAGAATATGCCTGGGGTACATGGTATGGTGGCTGGGAATCTTGGCTAGTTAATCTGTCCTCAAATTCTGGATCTTTCCACTCTGTGAGCTTGGCCAAGTTATGTAGCTTCCTGTCCCTTAGTTTTCCCATCTGCTAAACAAGGCTATTGATGATTTATATGAGAATTAATGATATGTTTATAAATTACTTAAAACAGTGCCTGGCAGTTGATAAATTTTCAATAAATACATCTTATCATGTGACCAAATATTTGGGAGTTAAAAAAAGGGCTAGGTATGTATGACTGGAGAACGTAGGTATAATTTCTTATTATTGCTTTTCCTTTAAAATATTCGTAGGTGTCAAATAGCACGGGAGAGAGGGCTCTGAGGACTAGGTAGTGATTTAGTAAAATATAGACATTAAATTAACTAGGGCTTGGGAGAGGGAATTGGCGCTCCAGGACAAAGAGTGAAAGCTGGGCTTTAATCCTGGGCCCTTCCAGTCCAACCCCCGGAGCAAATGAACTAATTACCCACAAATCCTCCCGTTTCAACAGTTGGATTCAAACCACATATTTCTCTCTGGACTCATTTCTCACTCTCACTGATTTTAGGGCCAAGGCTTGTCTCATAAATTGGAGGAAACAATGAAATATGGGCTCCCAATGTGGCCCCCGTGTCAGAAGAGAACAATGCATGGAATTCACCGAGCTTGCCTTTCAGCCCATGAGCTAATGGTCCTTTCTGTCCCTAAGTTAGATGCAATGCCCTTGAGCTGGAGAAATGATGGTTCAGCTGAGACTCCAAAACTCTCAGTGATGGAAAACCCTGAAGCGTGCTGAGGTCTCAGCCACTTGCCTTCTCGAGTGATCCTCTTTTCCAGCATCTGTTCCTCAAGTCCTCATCTGAACAAGTCTGTTGTTTGGGAAGGGTGACAAGATGGCCATTTTGGGACTTCTTTGTCCCTAGCAAGTACCAGTGACTAGTGGGAGCTTCGCTATGTCCTCATCACTTCCAATTCTCTGCTTTAGAACTGCCAATACTGCTCAGTTTTCACCAGGGCTGAAAAGCCAACGAAGGGCGTTTGCCCCGTATTTGTTCCTCTGCTGGGTCTTTGGGGGCAGGGTACACAGCATAGATCTGCTGACATAAACAAATCACCAATCAAAGAATGATAAAGCTGTCTGAAGAGTAATAGAAGCTACCAACTTACTGACTCTGCAGGTGTGTAAATGTACACACGTGCACATGAATGTGTATGTATTGTATGTTTGTGCATGCATACATGCCAGGGTCTGAGTATACATACATATATACATAATATATATATATTATATATATGTGTGTGTATGTGTGTGTTTTCTTTTTTTTTTAAATATTTATTTATTTATTTATTATGTATACAGTATTCTGTCTACATGCATGCCTAAAGAGGGCACCAGGCCTCATTACAGATGGTTGTGAGCCACCATGTGGTTGCTGGGAATTGAACTCAGGATCTTTGGAAGAGCAGGCAATGCTCTTAACCACTGAGCCATCTCTCCAGCCCGTGTGTGTGTTTTCTTGATACAGTCTTATTTAGTCTGAAAAGCCCTTGAATTCTCTCTGTAGCCAAGGCTGACACTGAATTCCCAATTCTCCTGCCTTCACCTCCCAAGTGCTAAAATTACAGGTGTGCACCATCACATCTGGCTTTGTTTATTTTTATTTAATCTTCACACCAAATCTATAGAATACTAACTGTGTCCAATTTGCTTATTAAGAAAGTGAAACTCGGGCTGGAGAGATGGCTCAGCAGTTAAGAGCTCTGACTGCTCTTCCAGAGGACCTGGGTTCAATTCCCAGCACCCATGTGGCAGCTTACAACTGTCTGTAACTCCAGTTCCAGAGGACCGGACACCCTTGCACAGATAGACATGAAGGCAAAATACTAATACTCATAAAATAAAAATAAATAAAAAAGAAAGTTAAGCTCATAGTTTTTTAAATATGAAATTGAGAACATTTAACTAGGGGATAGGCAGTATAGATCTTGAACCTTATAATAATAAATAATAAGGATCGGGGGATGTTATTTGGGCTTGAACTTCTGGCGTCTTCAACTCTGAGAAAACAAGATCTCATGGGGAGAACCAGTGAGTATTCTTACAGTTGACATCAGAGCTTGGGACTAGGCCTTGAATAGACCCGCATGCCTAGCTTGCTCCTTCATAGCCAGTAGAATAAGAACAGAGGAGACTGGATTCAATCTGCGCAGGGTTCTGGCTGCGTAGACAGTGGCAGAGAGTAGACTGTGGTTTAGGAACAAACGCAATAGACAGAAACAAGAACCAACTAAGCTGTTCCTGTAAAGCCAGATGGGTTGACGGGTCGTTTGTGGGGACTGCTGCAGATTCCTCTGATTTAGCTGTCATAAAATGACAAGAAGTAGGAACTGGGTGGTTATGCAGGTTAAAGACAGGACACTGACGTTCTCTGAGTGACACAAAGGGAGTTTGCAAGGGTTGTTCACGTGGGCGTGAAACTCGGTGTTTATCCATGGTGACTTGGCAGCAATTAACAATGCATTGGAGGTGGGGAGGGGCATGCCAACAAGACAATGTCCACATGATTGAGGTGACTTTAAACAGGTATTCAAGGACAAAATGAAAAAAACAGTCTATCAGGTTAACTATGGACAAAGAATCTGACATTAGAAACCAAACCAAACCAAGCAAATAAAACATTTAGTGGAGGCGTCCAGTTATTAAAGGAAGGAAAATAGTGAAATATGACAAAAATAATACACATGGCTATAGATGCACATCCAGCAATGTGGAGAAGAAATAAGAAAATGTTAATATTTTAACACAAAGTGATATGGCCTCCGAGAAAGATTGAGCATGCAGAACCTGGATGAGGAAGTCGAAGTGCAAACTGACCACTCAGAGGGATTCTAGGCAGTGCAAACTGACCACTCAGAGGGATTCTAGGCAGGGGTATATAGTTGGTTTTTGTTTACTTATTTATTTAGTATTCTGGCTAGTTTTTGTCAATTCGATACATATGAGAGTCACCCGGGGAGAGAGAACCTCAGCTGAGGGACTGCCTCCATCAAATTGGCCTGTGCGAATGTCCTTTGGAGGCGTTTTCACGATTGATTGGTGTGGAAAATCCCAGTCCACTGTGGGCGGTACCCTTCCTGAGCAGGGAGCCCTGGGTTGTATAAGAAAGACAACTGAGGAAGCCATGGGGAGCAGGCGGGGAAGCAGCGTTTTTTGGTGATCTCTGCTTCAGTTCCTGACCCCAAGTTCCTTTCTTGGTTTCTCACAATTTTGGAAGCGCTAACCCGCAAGCCAGATAATACCATCGCTCTTTAAGTTACATCCGACCAGTGTATTGTCACAGCACAGAAACCAAACGAATCCAGACATTTACTTACTGATTTAGACAGGGTCTCCTGTAGCCCAGATTAACCTCTATCTCTGTGTAGCCAAGGTGACTTTAAACTCGTGGGTCCTCTTGCCTTCTCATCACAAATGCTGGGATTACAGGCACGTGTCACTATTTCTGGTATACAGTGTGTTGGGGGATGAACCAGCGGCTTTGCGCATGCTCACAAAGCTCTGTACCGCCCCATCACCAGTCCGTAGTTTAAATATTTAAAGGCCACTAATAAGAAGAGCTGTAAAGACAATCTGACCTGCAAGGAAAGCTGAGAGGCACAGGCGCATCAAATACAATTGGAATGTGTAAATCCTAGATGAGCGGCGGCTTGCAAAAAGCGTTTTGAACCAATAAAGGAAGAAAGAAATTTGGGTTGAGGTCATTTTTGAGGGAACAAGCTGCGGTGAGGATTCGACGATAGGCACGTTGCCTGGGGCAGATGGGATACCGGTTAATAGCAACGGAGGGTAGTGATGTTCGCCTCTGTGTTCTCTATCAGACAGAATAACCTTAGAACTGGAAAGGGTACAAGCACCATGATTAAGAGGGAATTGAAATCTAAGGAATGAGAGGCAGCCGGGCAGAGAGGCGCTAGATGAGTTCAAACCCGGATGGATTTTTCCAAGGGTGCTGGGGGGAAATTGTAGATGCGATCACAGAAAGGTCACTGCAAACTCGAAAGAATCACAGAGAATGAAGGGCCCGCAATGACACGTGCCCCCTAAACCCCCCCCCCCAAAACAGGTTTCTAAGTCTTGACAACGATGTTTGACAAAATCTCACACCATATTACTAGAACGAGGCTTAGCAGAGGCAGTCCTGCCCTCCTTGCTGCTGTTACAACCGACACAGGTTCATTACCAACACGGCAGGAGGAGGTAACACGATTCTTTAAGAGGATTTCCATTGGGGACCCAGGATGGTCTCCAATGCATTCATGATTATGACTTTGAACTCTCGATTCTCCTGCCCTTTTTCTTAGGTCTGAATGATACACCATTTTTTTTTTTAATAAATAGCATATTGTCTTAGCCATTCATCTGTTAATGGGCACTCAGACCAATTCCATAGTGTGGCTGTTGAGACCGGTGCTGGGTAAGCACAGATGTATTTTGGCAGTGCCTGTGTAATCCTCTCCAACAGCTCCTTATGGTAGTAATTCTGGGTTAGGTGGATAGTATCTCCATGTAGTTTTGATTTACATTTCTCCAGTGGCTAAAGATGTCAAACATTTTTTTTCATGTATTTATTGATCACTTGTTTTCTCTTGAGAAGTACCTGCTGAGGTTCATTCATTTATTGATTGGATTATTATTTTTTTACTTTGTTTTGCTTTTTTTTTTTTTGAGTCAGGGTTTCTGGGTAGCCTTGGCTCTAGGAATTCGCTCTGTAGACCAGTCTGGCCTTGAACTCACAGAGATCCACCGGCCTCTGCCTCCCGAGTGCTGGTATTATAAAGACGTTCACCATATTATGGCCTAGTTTAAGCCTGATATTGCGATGCCTCCAGCACTGTTTTCTTCTTTGGGGCTACTTTGGTGATTCTAGGCCCTTGGTACCTTCATAAGAACTTAGGATGGCTTTCTCTAGCTCTGTGAGGAACGATGTTGGTATTTTGACACACTCATTTATTTTTCGTCCTTGGCAAGGCCTGGTTGCTCCTAATTGCTCAAAGTCCTCACCCACAGAATCAATGAAATCCATTACTTCTGGAACAAGACAAACAGAGGCTAGAACCCAGCTTCCTAAACCCACATGGGGTTGTGTAACTGAATGTGGGGCTTGTGGAAAATTGGCACCAGTAAAAGATTTCTGAAGACACACAGCGGCCTTTTTTGAATTAAAATATCAGTTCCAAACCCAGAGTGTGAAGAAACTGTGGTGTCTGGGCAGTGTCCATGCTGCACTGTGGCTTGTCTGCTGCCTGAGCCCTGAACACACAGCACACGCGCTGAGCCCTGCACACGCCCTCAGGCTGCTCACCACCAGTGAGGACGGCCAGAAATGGCTCTGATTCCAGACTCCACGCCAGGAACTGTAGTGCTTTGACTGTATGTATGGACTTCTCTGCTCTCATAGTAACAGTGGGTTAACGGTGAAAAACAAAGACTCTTAATGGTTTCCTACTCTGTTGCCTCAGAAGTATTAAATTGTTTTGTCTTTGCATTGCTGCGCATTTTATTTAGAGTGATTTTAAAAATTGCTTGAGCTGTTGTGATTTGCATGTCACAGGAAATCATTACAACTTAATGCTCTGTTTCTGCAGTATCAGAGATCCCGACAGGATTTCATTATTATTTTCTCTTTGCTTCTTTCATTATTCATTTAGAAAATGTCCATTTTACTTAATATTTTTACTAATATTATTTACATTATGATTATTTTCTTTATTCTTGAGATTTCATAAGGCATATAATGAAACATGATCTATCTTCTCTCTCCCCCCAACTCCCTACTTATCCCCTTACCATTTCCCCCTTCCGATTTAATGTCTTAAAAAAATACCTGCTAAATCCAGTTAATGCTGCCCATGTGTGCACGGGTATGAGACTGTCCACTGGAGTATGGGGTGCAGCTCCACTGTGTTACCTTAAGGAACCCTATTAACCTTCTTGAGTCCTGGCTTCCTTAGTTGTAAAGCTAACTCTCAAGGGAATGTGCACCCTGGTTCCTTTAGCTGGTGGCAGCCTGCCCACATTAGCTGCTATGGCTACCACGTGAACCATACATAACCCTCTAGCTTAGGGACCCCCAGCTGTTTGCTGACATTTATCCACTCTCTTAGACAGCTATGGAAAGTCTCCTGAGCCATTCACCCTGCTGGCAGGACAGCTTACACCTCTAGGTTGCTTGATGGCCTCACATAACCTGACACTTTGGTTGTGACCACACACCCTAAGCTATCTTATCAGCAGGCCTAGAGCCATCTTGGGTCATTGTGACCCAGGCTTTCTGAATGTTTTGGCCTATATCTTTTTGGGGAGGGGATCTGATGGCTTATAGGAGTACCATGGGAGTAAATGTTTTTTGGGGACATGCCCTACACTGGGTTTGACATCGACTGGGTATTGAAGAGAGTAGCTGCCATCATCTCAAGGCACAATTATTTTAAAGGGACATATCAAAGTTCTTATTTATAATTTGACAATTCCAGGAAAATGGGGAGCAGTGAGAGCCGGATCAGGACCCGGGCCAGAAAAGCAGGGCGCTTTGCTT
Source organism: Myodes glareolus (assembly GCF_982192425.1). NCBI lineage: Eukaryota > Metazoa > Chordata > Mammalia > Rodentia > Cricetidae > Myodes > Myodes glareolus. The sequence goes on from NC_142030.1 coordinate 57,298,285, forward strand.
GCTATCGCAGTGAACTTTCTCTTATAATAGCGACTTGGCCCACTCTCTGCTTAGTCATTCATCCACACGCACCTCCATTAGTCAGTGCTGCTGGCTAATTCTTATCACAACTATGAGTCCCTTTTATTTTTAAACCCAAACCTCTTGCCGTTGGAAAACATCAAGTTGGAGCCCAGCAAAGTCAGGCAACAGAGCTTGTGATAGAGGCAAGGGTGGGCCCATTAGAGGGGGATGTTTGAAAGTATGGCAGGAACTCTTTCAGGCAAGGCATGCATTAGAAGTCAAGGGAAGATGGACTGAGGTTTTGTTCTGAAGAAATCAGCAGGGGAACCTACTTGATACAGTCAAGGGAGGTGAAGCCACGCAGCAACGCAGCTCTGCAGGGCGGGCTGACATGGTAGCTCTGTAGAATGGAAGCTGCAGGATGGTAGAGGGCTCTGGCCAGGACGGACTGTAACGTTCAGGGTGATGCCTCAGGCAGGGCTGGACCGGTGGGGATGACACAGCACAGCACACAGGGCTCGTCTTTCAGAAGGAGTCAGGTGTTTGGTTTCATGCCCCGCTTTCATCTTCTTGAAAATTTTAGTGATTTTGGGGCTGGGGAAATGAATCAACTGTACAAACATGAAGACCGAGTTCTATCCTCAGTACCCACATGAAAAAGCCAGGTGTGGGCTAGAGAGATGACTCAGTGGCTCAGATCCTCACAGGAGCCCTTGGCACACATCCCTTCTGCTCACAGGCGTGTCTCACTGTTCTGTGAGCCTTAGCTGCAAAGTGAAAGTTGAAGGATAAATCATTGCCACCCCTCAGGCACGTGGAGGCCAGAGGTCAACGTCTCATGGCTTGCTCAACTGTTCTCCATGCTTTATTTTTATTTTTTGAGATGGAGTCTGTCACCAAGCATGGAGCTTGTTAGTTCATCTAGACTGGCTACCCTGCAAGTCCAAGATCCTCTTGCCTCCACCTCCCCAGTGCCAGCCTGAATACATTATTTTTATATTATGCTCTGGATGATCTGACTATTAATGAGAAGAATTTAGAGAGACTCTTCTTTATAGCTGGAGATACAGGTGTCTGATGCCTCGGGATGCTCTGAATTATGGCCCTATTCTCAGTTTCCTGTACATCCTCCACAAGTCACAGGGAATTGCAAAAGAGACATTAAAATGTCATCCTAAGAATTTGCTTTTAAGCATAAATCCAGATTTACACAAAACTGAATTGCATGAAGAATTAAGCACTTTTTTAGAAAAATTGTTTTTATAAAAGTGGTCTGTGCTAGGTAAGCTGAAAGCTATGTCTTAAGGTAATTTATCAGATATGTATTCTTACATCATAATTTATAGGATATTCTTGACAACTTAGAAACAATAATATCAGAAGACAAACACTTAGTACCCAGGATCCTTTCTGATCTTTCCCTTGCCAAGGTGGAGTTGTTGCTCGCCATTGTGTCAACCAAAAACGAAGGTGTTCAAATTTATGGGAAAATGCTCCGTCCCATTAGCCATTGGGGAACCACAAATCAAAGCACAGTGAGAGATTTTCTTATACTAGTTAGAATGGCCGCTTGCAACCGAGACATGCTAAAGATAAAGGATATGGAGAACAGGGTATCTTTTTAAGAAGCCATATTTTTTATTTGCATGTGGATATGTGTATGTACATGTGATATACAACGGTGGACATGTATATGGCAGATGGCAACTTGCAGAAATGAGATTTTTTTTCTCCATCATGTGGGTCCTGGGATTGAACTCAGGTCATCAGGTTTACCTTTATTTACTAAGCCATCTTGCCAGCCCACAGAATATAGGGAATCTTATGAACCATTGGTGGGAATGTAAATTAACCTAGCACTTATGGAGGATGATATGGAGATTCATCAAAACTTAAAAATAGATCTGTTGTATGATCTGGCGATCCCACTTCTGGTTTAGAGCCAAAGGAACTTACACTAGCACATTAAAGAGACACCAGTATGGCCATGTTTCTGTGCTGCACAATTCACGGCAGGGAAGCCTTAGAATTAACTGAGATGCGCTCAGTGGGCGAGTGAATGAACAAGGGATATGCACAGTGGAATATTATTCAAGCACAAAAATGGTATTCTACCATTTGTACCAAACAGATGGAAGTGGAGGATGTTGTGTTAAATGAAATGTCAGACACAAAAGGACAAACATTACACGCTCTTACTCATAGGCAGGAGCTCTAACAATTGGTTGTAGCACAAATTCTGTTTGGTCTTAATAATAAAAACCTGGAGTCAGACACGGGTTATTGCCGAAAGATCAGAGAAGCAGAGCAGGCAACCATGAGAGAGTTCTTACCTCTACCAGTGCTCAGACTGAAGGGGCAATCCTGTCTCTACAAATTCTCAGACTGAATCTGTCTCTAAAAAACCTCAGACTACATGCTTGGACTGAATCTTCAGACCAAATGCTGTCTCTATGACTCCTCAGACTGCATCTGAGCTCCTGTCTCCTCCTGCCTTATATCCCTCTTTCTGCCCAGCCACATCATTTCTGCCTCTACCTCCCTAGTGCTGAAAGTAAAGGCATGGGATCCCAAGTGCTGGGATCACCTTTGTCTGAGCTCTGTTTCTTTTAGACAGATTCAGTCTCCTGTAGCCCAGGGTGGCCTTGAACTCACATCCTCTGTCTCCCAAGTGCTGGGGTTAAAGGTGTGTGCCACCACTGTCTGGCCTCTATGGCTAGCTAGTGGTTTAGCTCTACACTCTGATCTTCAGGCAAGCTTTATTTGTTAGATCACAAACAAAACAAAACATCGCTACAGTGGCTCCTAGTATCTGAAAGGATGTGAAGGGAGGGGAACTGGAGGGAGGGCAGGTGATAAGTTCTGGTGTTGAACAGTGTGGTGGGCACCTGCAGTTGGTGATCACCCCTTACCTATCTGATGAATATACATTGCAGTGATGATGAGATGCAAACATTGATCATTTTGATTTGACCAATACATACTGCATGTGTGGATCAAAATGTACTTCATTCTGTAATTATATTAAGTAGCCAATGAAAGTGCTCTTTTGCATTATAAAAGGAAATAAAGTCATTCTAAATTTTGATCATTTAATACCTGAGTTTCCAGAAAAGCAAGACAGAAACAGGATGACAATGTCTCATTAATAAAGTATTAGTTACTGTGTTATACACAATTATGATAGTGCATATTGTCATAATTTTATAAGTCTATTTATATGTAAGTCACTACTGCCCCATCATTCTTTATGAACTGTACAATATTTTTAAAGAAAAAAACCTTTATATCTCAGCACCTTTAAGTTTGTTTTTTGTGTATTTGTGTGTGTGCATACATGCCTGCAGATCCATGTGTGTGCATGTGAGTGTGTGTGTGTGTGTGTGTGTGTGTGTGTGTGTGTGAGAGAGAGAGAGAGAGAGAGAGAGAGAGAGAGAGAGAGAGAGAACAGAGGCCGCTGTCAGGTTGTTCTCAGCTGCTTTCCATCTTTGCCTTTGAAGCAGGATGTGTCTCTGAATCTGTGGCAGTGGATTTGGTTGGACTGGCTGGCCAGTAAGCCCTAGGCACCCTCCCATCTCTGCCTCCTTGATGCCGAGGCATAGGCCGACACTACCACACCAAGTTTATTTTACACACATGCAGGTGATAAAACCCAGGTCCTCATGCACAGAAAGCTCTTTGCGGACAGAGCCGGCTCTCCAACCCCTCTGCTTCTCCTTGAATAAGGACCTGACATCTTTTTCTTTGCAGTAGCTTCACAGAAATACACAGCGAACTGTTCCCAGGGCAGCTTCTCAGCTGGACTTAGGATTCACTGTAGACAAATGATGATATGTATATTTTTAGCTTGCTTTAGTAAAGGCCTTGAGTAGACTCTTACAAAAGGGAACATTTGCAGCAAGCTGGTGGCTTCCTCCTCGGGAACGTGAGCAGTAAGTAGGAGCCAAGAAGTCATGATCCACTCATCCTGCCGAGTGGTCAGACCTAGCTAAGCTCCTGACACCAGCTCCGTGTGTGAGTGGAGTGGAGAAACAGCAAGTGGCCATCCTGAGCACGGGGGAGGGTGGCTTTCAGAGAGCAGAATGCTCGAGGCACAGAGTCCAGGGTTGAGGGGGACAGAGGCAGGGTGCCGCCACTCCGTGCTGACTGAATGCCACATAGGACTTAGTTATTGGAACACTTAACCCTGGAATGGGAATAGGGCTCTCATAAAAGCAGGGTGCAGTTAGAGGAGCTTAGGAAATGAGTTAAACAAAAATAGACTAATTTTGTTTGTATTTGTAAGCATGTTTTAGTTGTACAAAGGGCTTTCATTAGCATGTTTACATGCATGCATATAATGTACTTTGTTCTAAATTAACCGTCTCTAGTCACCGTTCTTACTCCCACCCCCTTTTCCTCTTCCCCTTCGTCAGCCACTTAGACATCTGCCTTTTGATTTCATGGTCCCATCACCTCAGTTTCCACACTTGAAAGAAGACATTTGACATTTATCTTTGGGCGGGCAGACGATGAGTTATTTCCCTCAACACAGTGATGTCCAACTACTTTAATTTTTCTACAGATAGCACAATTTTCTTCTTCTTTGTGACCGAGTAAAACTCTCCTGTTTTTCATATTTCCATTTAAATTTTTTTAAAATTAATTTTATTTATTATGGCTGTTTTGTTTGCACGTGGTTTGCAGAGGTCCAAGGCAACTGCGGGAGTTGGTTCTTCCTTCCACTATTTGGATCTTTAGGCTTGAATTTAGGTCTTCAAATTTGCCCAGCAGGTGCTTTTACTTCCGGGGCACCTCTGTGACCCATGCCACATATTTTCTTTATCCATACATCTGTTTATGGGTCCCAAGGAGGGCTCCATATCTTGGTTGTCATGGATAGCGCTGTGATGAACACAGGTCTGCAGATAACTTTATTGTATGACAAATTTTAAAGATGAAAACCTAGAGGCGATGCATTTGACCGCAGTGTGGTCGGCATTGCTAATGTTCCGACATGCTATTGATGATGGATGATTGGACATCAGGTGTGTTTCCCAGCATGGCCCAAGAAAACCTTTCAAAACAATGAACCAACCAATCACTGGTGTAAGTCACACAAGATTCACAGATGAACAACAGAAATCTTTACCAGCGCTTTTATCAAAGAATCTTACCTAAAGCATGCCGCCGTATGAAGATGTTCTTGAGAAACCATTGTTGACACATCAGAGATCTAGATGTGGCTTCAGAACCAAAGATCTAGGGACTTATTCAAGAAAAGTCCTGAGCTGAGCAGGACTCAGAATCAAGCCATGACCAAGGAAGATATTTAAGCAGATTTAGAGTAGAAAACAGACTTAAAAGGATTTAGATTCAAAATGAATTTAGAGTAGGAAACACAGAGGGTCTTATACCCTCGATATCTCTTTTCAGTTCTAGTTTGCGTGCAGTTGCTAAGATAAACACTGTGACCAAAAGCAGCTTGCAGAGCAAAGGGTTTATTTGACTTACATGTCTTGACTACAGTTCATCACTGAGGGAATTCCGGGCAGGAACCCAAGGCAGGAGCTGAGTCAGCAACCACGGAGGTATCTGACTTATTGGCCTCTTTTCCATGGCCTGTTCAGTTTGCTTTCGACCATTTGTAACTCCAGTTCCAGGGTACCTGATGTCCCGTTATACAGACATATGTGTAGACAAAGCACTCACACACATAAAATATTAGAATTAATAAAAAATCAAGCATCAAAAATATTTGCCAAAACAAAAAGAGATTTTTTGAGTTTTTAAAATGAGACCAAGGTCAAGACCACTGAGCTCAGAGTTGAAGGACTAGAAGGACACGGAACAGTACCGACTTCAGCAGCGACTCTTTCTTGTTTTTAGAGCTAGAATAGGGTGGACACAGAGACTAATTCAGGGTGTTTGATGTCATCAGCTGGGCCACATACCCCTTCCTGGGAATTTGTCCTTCTATTGAGACTGCAGGCTTAAAGAAATGGCAAAAGATGAGGAGTGAATTTCAGAAGTCAGAGAAAGGTACGAAAGGTACCACGTAGCCCTAATGATCTAGTGTGGCTCCCAACGCAGCTGGCCATGATATAATGAAAAGAAATCAACAACAATTAGTTTTTAGTCATTACAGTTATGATTGATTCAGGCAAAAAAAATCAGTTGATGTTAAGATCTTATAGTTTTCTGAAGGGCCAAACATATATCCAATCACCTTCTCACACATGTTATATCTTTAATTGACACAGAGAAATAGATGATGTATCTGTTTAGGAGAGATCATGTGATAATCCCTTTCTTCTGAGACAGGTTCTTTCTATATAGCCCTGGCTAGCCTGGATGTATAACAGGATGTATAGCAGCCTGGCCTTGAACTCATAGACCTCTGCCTGTTTCTGCCTCTGGAGTGATGGGATTAAAAGTGTGTGTGCCACCGTGCATTAGTCGTGTGGTATTTTAATACAGGAATGTATTGTGTATTGCTCAAATCTAGGTAAGCATGTCTGTTTTCCTAAACATTTATTTAAACAATCTCCTTCCAGGCATTTTGAAATGTACAATACATTGTCAGGATCTGCAGTCACCCTACTTTGCACAATGACACCAAAACTTCTTTCTCCTATCTCATTCTAAGTTAGTAGGAAATGATCAACCTTTCTTCACCAGTCCCTTCTTTTTAACCTTCTTTAGCTGTTAGTAAGCGCTATTCTACCATTGAGTTTTACGAGATTCACTCTTTTAGACTCACGCACACATGTGAGTGTGATTATGTGGTATCTGTCTTTGTGTACTCGGTTTGTTTGTGCAGTACCTGTAGTTCCATCCATGCAAGTGACAAATTTTCATCCAGGTTTTGGGGTGAATGATTTTCCAAGGTGCATCGATAATCTCATCTCCGTCACTCATCTGTCGGTTGGTGCCCACGTGGGTTGATTTGGTTTCTTTTTTTAATTAATTAATCAACTAATTAATTATTTTTTCATACCAATCCCAGTTCCCCCTCCCTCCTCTCCTCCCGCTCCCCACATCCTCCTCCAACCCACCCCCATCTGCTCCTCAGAGAGGGTAAGCCCTCCCCTGGGAAGTTAACTAAGTCTGTCTCTTCCATCACCTCGTTAAGGCAGGACTAAGACCTTATTTTTATGAACAGGAGAAATCAATATTGTTAAAATGTTCATGCTACCCAAAGTGATATTCAGACTTGATGCAACCAATAACAAAATACCAATGACATTGTTCACACAAATGGAGGAATAATTCTAAAATGCGCATGGAAATATAAAGGAAACAGCCAATGAAATCCCAAGCAGATAGAATAAAGCAGAAGGTATTCCACTGCGTGAATTAGAACACAATGCAAAACTACACTAAACAAAGCGGCATGGGCATTGACCTTTTTATTTTGCTTTATTCTGCTTTATTTACTTTTTCTGTAGTTTTATTAAGATATATTTGAGGCACAATATACATCCCATCTACTCAAAGTATACAGTTTGGCATAGTTTGACATACAATGAAATCATCATTGTAATAAAGATGATATCCACATCCATGTGACCTTCCCTGAGGAGCATATAGCAGTAGGTGGTGTTTGCTCAGGTGACAATTTGGGGATGGTACTGCCTTCTAGACACATCCTGAGAAATGGTCACTTTTCCTTCTGTCATCCTTTCTATTTTTTTAGGTGGGGTCTCTCACAAGTGGTTAAAAAGTGAGGTTCAAGTCTCTCAGGATCAGTCTCTCAAGCTGAAGTGTCAGACCAGCCTTTGGCCGTCGACTCAGGCCATGTGGTACAAGGGAGTGAGCATGGATTTGAGGCTTGGGGACTGGATTTCTCTAATCTCCTTTGCAGTGTGGTGGTGATAGATCAGCTAGTCTTTCTGAGTCAATTTGCTTGGCGTCTGAGGTGGCAATAATAAATCTGAGTCATTACTGAAGGGTCTCTTCAAGGCTTAAATAAGAAAGTGTTTGTGGCAGTCTCGTCTATTTTGTAGCTTCCCAGAAAATGTCAGACCTAAGATCTCTGCTGTTAGCCTATTTTTAACTCATAGTTGGTTTGCAAATACTTTGAACATAGCACAATAATTAATTTAGATGAACTAGTTCAAAGAAGGCAGCTTACAAAGCAGGCACAAGCCATATATTCTATTTGAAGTAGGGGCTGGATGCTGAGAATAGGGACATTTTCTATGGTTCAATTTTTAAATTGTCTTTAAATTTTATTTTATCGTGGTAATAACCAGTAATATGAAACTTATTCTAAGATTTTTAAGTGAACAACATAATAATAGGGATGGCCTCTGTCCTTGACCTAAAATTTATTTATTCATCCTCTATAACAGACTTGTATGAGTTCAATACTTCAATCCAATTGTCTATGTGACAGTTCCATTTTGAGTCTTAATAGGAATCTTTTTTTTTTTTTTGAGATAGCATTTCTCTGTAGCTTTGGAGCCTTTTCTGGAACTAGCTCTTGTAGATCAGACTGGCCTCAAACTTACAGAGATCCACCTGCCTCTGCCCTGAGTCCTGGGATTAAAGCCGTGCTCTGCCACCCCCTGGCTCTTAATAGGAATCTTAAAAGAAGTTTCAGATTCCTTGTCCCATCTTGTGGTAATCTTGATTATCATCAAATTGAGAAGTGGGCTGGGGGGAAGGGAAGACCCAACCCAAGTGGATGGCACTGTCCAATCGATTATGGGGCTCAGAGGGAATGATGGGAAGAAGGAAGCCATCCCTACCACACGCTACTCTGCCTGGCTGCCAGGAACTGACCAGCACTCCTCCATCACGTGTTTCTCCATGAAAGATGTCTGCACAGCAGGTCCAGAAACATGGGGTCTGCTTGCCATGGACCAAAACCTTTGGCACCCAGGGCCAAGTGAAACAGTCCCAATCTCTAAGTGGTTTATGTCAGGTATTTGTCAGGTGGACAAAGATTCCAGCACATTCCCAGGAGTTATTTCCCCTCTAGTATTTCCCCTTCCATTACTTCGGCCCACCATCTACCCAGAAGATAAAGGCCCTGGTTTAGGAGCATCCTTAATTCCTCTTTTTCCATGACTCTGAGTACATCCAGAAAGCTTGTCAGCCCGACTCTGACTCTACCCATTTCTCACCAGCTCTATCACGTCCCCTTTCAAGTTCTATCACTCCTGAGCTGATATAATGGGCAGTGCGGTGCCCACTCTATCCCCAGGCACTTCTCATCCGGCTCTCCAGGGCTAGTGCTTGTGTCTCGGTGCCAGAGGTCACTGTCTTCCAGTCCCGGAAGGTCAGTCTGTCCACCTGCTACACCTGTAGCACCTGTGTAAGCTCTGAAGAATTATTACCCACAGACTTTGCAAGTGGGTGTGGAAACATCCCAGACCCTGGCGTTTGGGAGGAACTAGCTCATGGTGTAGTTTGAACTAGATTCCTGTGTTTCTCGGCGGGGTTAAACTCCAGACACTTCACTTGAAGCTGGATTAATAATACATTCTTTGTTGCTTCCTTTTTCTCAATGTTTTCTCCGTGTGTTGGCCAAGGTGTCCCTCCATTTTTCAGGGCATAAACTTTGTCTTCGTGCTTCTTAAGGAATCCAAACTAAGACCCTGGATACTGAAACAGCCTCTTACCCACTGTGAATCTTTCCTGCACATTAGCCAGACTGAGATTCTAAAAATGTAAAGTAGATCATAAGTTCCTGCTCAGATCTCATTCCACCTAATATCCCACTTTCTTAATATAGCTCAGCAGGGCAGACGGGGGCCTTGTCTTACACTAGCCTTTCACATCACGGCAGACACACTGGATCCCCGCCTGCAACGCGAACTTGTCAGTTTGCCCACGTCTAAAACCATTTGGGTTTATTTATTCTGCCTGGGGTGCTTTGACTCCAGAACTTCCAGGGCTGAGCTCCCCTTTAAAATTCCAATCCTGTATCAACTATCACTTTCTATGAGAAGTTTTTCTACAGTGGCCTGAACTTCCTTTGCTTATTGTGAAAGTTCCCCCATTTAATGCTCTTATTTCTAAACGTGTTGCATTTGCTTATTGAGGGGGCACGCTCTGCACTCACGTGGAGGTCAGAGGACAACTTGTGGGAGTTTGTTCTCTCCTTTCATCGTGTGGGTCCAGGGGATTGAACTCAGGTCATCAGGCTTGGCAGTAAGTGCCTTAAACTGCGGAACTGTCTCTCGGGCTCACAGCCCTTGGGGCCACCTTGATGCCTGTGTAGTTATTTGTTGCATTCCCCTTTATTGGACCTTTGCTATTAAGACAGAGACATTGAGTGTAGTGTTCTCCTTTTGTTCCCATCACCTAAAACAGCCCTTGGCACTTCGTAGGGGCTGGGTGTATGTTTATTGAATACATTGAATAGATGTATCTGTAGTAAATATTTCATTTATCTTTTGCCGAAATGACACTCTATCCATTAAAAATGATAGTTTGAAGGCTGCAGATATAACTCAAGTGACGAAGTACTTACTTCTCATGCTGAAATCCCGGGATTTGATCCCAGTACCGTATAACACTGGGCATGGTGCTCATGTCTGTAAACTCAGCTTGCAGGAGGTGAAGGCAGCGAGATCAGAAGTTCAAGGCCATCCTTGGGTGCATAGGGAGTTTGAGGCTAGCTTCAGATACACGAGACTCAGAAAACAAAGCGTATTAAAATCAATTTCTCTTACAGCTATTTTACTCTGAATGTAAGAATTGGTAGATGTTGAAAGATGGCTACTGAGGCTGTTAAGAGCAAAGTCCTTGTGGGAGCCATGGACGGCTTGACTAAGAGATGCTGCCAATTGTTGCTGCTGCTGGCGGTCCAGAATCACATGGCCAACAGGGAGGCTGTTGTCTTTTTCTAAAGCAAGTTTACCACTGGCAATAAATATTTGATGCAGGTGCACACCTGCTAAATTGATGTTGCATTTTAATATACTGTTAGTTGACCCAGCGAAGAAGCACGCTGGTTAAATAAGTAATACATGTAATCTGCTAATGTGCTTTGATACCCAATGTGGTAAGCCGATCTCTAGCATCTATTAAGAGAGTCAACCTATCTAAGGTATAGGCATACTCTATTGCAAACTGAGGACAGGACATTAATAGGTTTCTCCTTAGTGATAAATAATAGATTGATTTTTCTTTTACAGAGTTAAATCTATAATTCAGTCTACCTGTGGCTCAAACAAAGGCTTGCCGTGTGTCCCTGGGAGGAGCAATCAGTACACTTGTAGCTCATATGATGTTCTCTGCAAAACAGAGATGAAATAAAGAGAGTAGGAGAAATTCCCAGGAAAAAGTTAGTGAGGAAATAGAAAGGGTAGCCTTTTGCTAGCATGAGAAATAAAGGTTACATCGGGGAATGAAATGTGACTCTTTTTTGGAGGCGGAAGTCAGCAGCAAGCAGAAAGGGGTCCTAAGCTGTTGGGGTCCATGTTTCTCTTCTGTTCCACTACTAGAAACTTTGCCCAAAAGAAGACCAGGATTGATTTTGATACCAATGAGTGGTTTCTTATTTTCATTAAATGTTACTTTACAAAATGCAGAAGCTGAGTTCCCGTGAGCTCAGAGGGCAACATCAGGGGTTCACTCTTGAATTGACCACAGTCTACACAGGAGCCAGCCTTGGGCTTAAGTCAATTTTCCTGTGCTGTTCTTTTTAACATCCTGTAAGCATATTGGTGACTACCCTGATTGTCGTCAGAGAGACTTCATGCAGTAACTGATGGAAACTAAGGCAGAGATCCACAGCCAAGCACTGGACCAAGCTCTGGGAATCCTGTTGAAGAGAGGGAAAAAGGATTGTAGGAGCCAAGAGGGTCAAGGTCATCACAAGAAAACCCTCAGAAGCAACTACCTTGGGTTCATAATCGCTCACAGACTCTGGACCAACAGCTAGGGAGTCTTCATGGGACTGACCTAGGCCCTCTACATATGTGATAATTGTGTAGAGTAGTTTATTTGTGGGATTCTTAGCAGTGGCATCAGGGCCTACCCTAATACTCTGGAAGACTCTTGGGAACCTATTCCCCATACTGGGTTTCCTTGCCCAGCCTTAATACAAGGCAGAGAGCTTAGTTCTACTTCAACGTGCTATGTGATGCTTTGTTGACACCCATGGGAGGCCTGCTCCTTTCTGAACAGAAACAGAGGAGGAGTAGATGGGGAAGCAGAGGGGAGGTGGGGGGAGGGAATTGGAGGAGAAGAGAGAGGGGTAACATTGGTCAGGTTGTAAAATAAATGAAAACTTTAATTAATAAAAATAAAAAAGATGTTTCCATCTCTAAATCCCTCCTGACTCTTTGAACCCTTCCTTCGGTTGGCATCTGTGCAATGAACACAGCACTATGCCCAGAGCTCTCCCTCAGGCTCAGCACGATCACTTCTACCTTCTGGGAGTTCAGTGGTTGCTCCGGCTCTCAGGGAGACTTGCTTTGGGCACTCAGGACTGCCTTCCTCAAGTCCTGTCTTTGCAAGGACATGGGTGCACAGTCAGTAAGCAGTGAACCAGGGAAAATAAGAACTGCTTCAGTCTGTGTCTCCGCATGGCAGCCTGTTCCAGAATGCTCTGTTAGATGGGTGGGAGTCGCTACACAGCCTCATCAAGGACTGGTGTCTCTCCACCCTGCTGCCTTCCTTGAGGCATGCCATCATTGCTTTCAACATAGCATACTCTATCTCTGCTTCCTAGAGATACAAGTGAAGACCTTTTGTACAAGGAGTGGTCCTGGGACGAAGACACTATGATGTCATCTTAAGGATCTTACTTATCAGTCATCTGGCAAAGACAACCTCAAAACTGGTAGTAGGTGGGCTGAGGGTACTCCCTGATGTGTGAAGTCCCAAAGCATCTCATGAAGCTGTTTCCTTGAGAACACTAATAAAATTTAAGAAAAGGATTTATTTTATGTGTATGAGTCTTTGCCTGTATGTATGTATATACACCAGGTGCATGCCTCGTAGCTATGAAGGTCAGAAGAAGGTATTGAATCCCCTGGAAATGGAGTTACCTATGGTGGTTATCCACCATTTCAGTACTGAGCACTGAACTGGGCTGAGCCGTCTCCAGCCCAGAGAACACTGACTTTTATTTTTAGTTGTGAGCCTAGCCTTTAATGAATGAAACATCTCTCTAGCTGTTGAATTTTGATTTTTAAAAGTAGACATTTCTAGCTATAAACTTCCTTCATAGGACTGCTTTCATTGTATCCTAAGAGTTTAGATACATTGTGTCTTCATTTTCTTTCACTTTTAGGAATATTGTTATTTCTTTAACGAGCTATTCTGGTGTGGGAGAATTGTCTGTATTCTGTCAATCTGTTTATTTTGAATAAACGCTGATTGGCCAGGCAGGAAGTATAGGGGGGTAAACCAGACAGGAAGTAGAGGCGGAGCAAAGAGAACAGGAGTATTCTGGGAAGCAGGAAACTCCCTCCGCATTCTTGCCCAGACCACCGAGAAGCAAGATGTAAGTTGCCCAGCTGTGAAAGGTACTGAGTCGTGTGGCTAACATAGATAAAAAATAATTGGTGTGATCCAGCTGTCCTCACTCCCCCCTGACTGATAGCGGAACTTCCTTGTGGTCTGTAATTGACAAGGATGTTTGTGTTCTTTCTGGCTGGTGAATCTCCACAGAAGGAGTAGAGGTATAAAAGGTTGCTGGGCAAAATAAAGGTTGCTGTTCTTCCACCTGAAAAGAAACCTCTGTGTCTCAATCCTGACACCCCCCCTCCCACCACCAGTCTTGCCTATCCAGGCTGCGCTGGCTGCAGCAATAATGGGCTAACATAAGTTATAAGAGCTAATAAGTAGCCCAAGCTAAGGGGCCAATCAATTATAATCTTATGGAGTCCTCTGTGTGATTTTTCTTTGGTGCTTGCTGGCTGTGGGGTACTGGGCGGGACAGATACCCCAACAAGCAGGCCCCCTCATGTTACAAATGGTGCCCAACATGGATAACTACATCCACAGAAGCTGGCCCTCATGTTACACTATTCAACATCCAATAACATGTTGTGTAATCTCCCTGAGTTTGTGTATTCTTTTGCATTTGATTTTCAGCTTTATTCCATTGTGGTCAGATAGAGTACAGGAAGTCATTTCAGTTTTTTGAATTTGTTGAGGCTTGCATTTTTTTTCTTTCAAGATAGGGTTTTACTTTGTAGCCCTGGCTGTCTCAGAACTCACTCTGTAGACCAGGTTGGCCCATACTCACAGAAATCTGCCCGTCTCTGCCTCCTGAGTGCTGGGATTGAAGGTGTGTGCCACAACCACCCAGCAAAATATTTATTTATTATTTATCTACTTATGTAAGGATGCTTTGTCTGCACATTTGCACACCAGAAGAGGGTATCAGATCCCATTGGGCTACAGGTAGAGTTAGAAGCCATTGTGTGAGTGCTGGGAATTGAACTCAGGACCTTTGGAAGAGCAGCCTTAACTGGTGAGTGCTCTTAACTGGTGAGCCATCTCTCCAGCTTGCTTTGTGTCTTAATATGTTCTCTTTTAGAGAATGTTCTATGGACTGCTGAGAAGAATGTGTCCTCTGCAGAGTTCAGCTGGAATGTGCTGTAGATGCCCGGTAGCTCCATCTCATTTACTACGTTCTTTACTCAGATGCTTCTGTTTCTTCTTGTTAGGACTCTCTCTTTTGTGAGAGCCTGGTGTTGAGGTCACCCACTAATTGTGGCGTTGGCATTGATCTGTGACTTTATATCTACTAGTATTGTTTTATGAAATTGGGTGCATAAATTGTTTTGTCTGTGCATATTTAGAATTGTAATAGCTTTTTGATTGATTGCTCCATTAATTAATATAAAGTGACCTTTATCTCTTCAGAGTAGTTTTGGTTTGAAGTCTACTTTGTCAGGTATTAGAATAATGATACCTTCTTACTTCCCAAGTCCATTTACTTGGAATATTTTTTTCCATCTGTTCATTGTAAGGCAACAATTATACAATAATGAAATGTATTTCTTGGAGGTAGTATATAAAATTATCCTGTTTTCAATCCAATCTGCTAGTCTGTGGTTTTGTTGTTGGTATTGTTGCTGCTGCTGTTGTTTGGAAATACGGGGTTACTGTGTAGCTTTAGAAACTTGCTATGTACACCCGTGAGTTTTTGATTTGAGAATTGAAGTCATTCATATGGCTTCAGAGTTACTATTGAAATATATATATAATCTTAGTTGACGTCGTAGTGTTCGGTGTTTTTCTCTAATCTTTACTTGTCTAACTACAAAGCATCACCACTTTGTTCTTGCATCCTTTTGGTTGTGTTTGTCATTCTCCAAAATGTTCTTTTCAGTATCCTTTGTAGAGCTGATTTAGTGACCTTAAATTACTTTGGAATGCTTTAAAAAAGATTGGTTTTTTATTTTTAGTTAAGTGTATGTGCCAGTGTACTTTAGTGCAGGTACCTGAGGTTGGAGGCACTGGGTCTCCCTGAAGCTGGAATCGCATGTGTTTGTGAGCCTTCTGATGATACTAGAACCCAAGCTGGGTCTTCTGAAAAAGAAATGCATACTTTTCACCATTGGGCTCTCTTTTCAACCCCTACAATGATTCTGTTATTAAATGCCTTTTATTTTCTATTAAGTATGACAGAGAGTTTTGCTGAGTATTTGTGCTGGTTAGTTTTTTTCCCCCTAACCTGACGGAGCAAACTAATAGTGTTGTTGT